>NW_025727982.1:0-336341 GCF_021461385.2 Schistocerca piceifrons | reverse complement strand
AAAGGAATGGTTCAAAACATAGACTGTAAGAAGGGTCAGTTTTCTTGTACTTAAGTCGGCATTGGGCCTTTCCTATTTAATTCAGATGCAATTTCTGTGTTTCAGCGTCAATATGAAGGTCAGAGGGATACAGTAAACCTGAAGTGAAGCATCGGAATCTATAACTAGTGTCACAGAAATGGTTCAAACATAGACAGTAAGAAAGTAAGTTTTCTTGTACTTAAGTCGGCATTGTGCGTTTTGTATTTAATTCCGATGAAATATCTGTTTTTCATCGTCTATAAGATGGTCAGAGGGATACAGTAAACCTGAAGTGAAGCATCGAATCTATAACTAGTGTCACAGGAATGGTTCAAAGCATAGACATTAAGAAGAGTTAGTTTTCTTGTACTTAAGTCGGCGTTGTGTCTTTTCAACTTATTTCCGATGCAATTTTTGTGTTTAATCGTCAATACGAAAGTCAGAGGGATACAGTAAAAATGAAGTGAAGCATCGGAATCTATAACTAGTGTCACATGAATGGTTCAAAACGTAGACAGTAAGGAGAGTCAGTTTTCTTGTACTTAAGTCGGCATTGTGCCTTTTGTATTTAATTCCAATGAAATTTCTGTGTTTCATCGTCAATAAGAAGGTCAGAGGGATACAGTAAACCTTGAAGTGAAGATCGAATCTATAACTAGTGTCACATGAATTGTTCGAAACATAGACAGTAAGAAGAGTCAGTTTTCTTGTACTTAAGTCGGCATTGTGCCTTTTGTATTTAATTCCGATGAAATTTCTGTGTTTCATCGTCAATAAGAAGGTCAGAGGGATACAGTAACCCTGAAGTGAAGCATCGGAATCTATAACTAGTGTCACAGGAATGGTTCAATCATAGACAGTAAGAAGAGTCAGATTTCTTGTACTTAAGTCGGCATTGTGACTTTTGTATTTAATTCCGATGCAATTTTTGTGTTTCATCGTCAATAAGAAGGTCAGAGGGATACAGTAATCCTGAGGTGAAGTATCGGAATCTATATCTACTGTCACAGGAATGGTTCAAAACATAGACTGTAAGAAGAGTCAGTTTTCTTGTACTTAAGTCGGCATTGGGCCTTTCCTATTTAATTCAGATGCAATTTCTGTGTTTCATCGTCAATAAGAAGGTCAGAGGGATACAGTAATCCTGAAGTGAAGCATCGAATCTATAACTAGTGTCACAGGTATGGTTCAAAGCATAGACAGTAAGAAGAGTCAGTTTTCTTGTACTTAATTCGGCATTGTGCCTTTTCTATTTAATTCCGATGCAATTTCTGTGTTTCATCGTCAATAAGAAAGTCAGAGTGATACAGTAAAAATGAAGTGAGGCATCGGAATCTATAACTAGTGTCACATGAATGGTTCAAAACGTAGAAAGTAAGGAGGGTCAGCTTTCTTGTACTGAAGTCGGCATTGTGCCTTTTGTATTTAACTCCTGTGCAATTTCTGTGTTTCATCGTCAATAAGAAGGTCAGAGGGATGCTGTAAACCTGAAGTGAAGCAACTGAATTGATAACTAGTGTCACAGGAATGGTTGAAAACATAGGCAGTAAGAAGAGTCAGTTTTCGTGTACTTAAGTCGGCATTGTGCCTTTAGTATTTAATTCCGATGCAATTTCTGTGTTTCATCGTCAATAAGAAGGTCAGAGGGATACAGTAAACCTGAAGTGATGCATCGGTAACTATAACTAGTGTCACAAGAATGGTTCAAAGCATAGACAGTAAGAAGAGTCAGTTTTCTTGTACTTAAATCGGCATTGTGCCTTTTCTATTTAATTCCGATGCCATATCTGTGTTTCATCGTCAATAAGAAAGTCGGACGGATACAGTAAAAATGAAGTGAAGCATCGGAATCTATAACTAGTGTCACAGGAATGGTTCAAAACATTGGCAGTAAGAAGAGTCAGTTTTCTTGTACTTCAGTTGGCATTGTGCCTTTTGTATTTAATTCCGATGCAATTTCTGTGTTTCATCGTCAATAAGAAGGTCAGAGGGATACAGTAAACCTGAAGTGATGCATCGGTAACTATAACTAGTGTCACAAGAATGGTTCAAAACATAGACAGTAAGAAGTGTCAGTTTTCTTGTACATAAGTCGGCATTGTGCCTTTCCTATTTAATTCCGAAGCAATTTCTGTGTTTCATCGTCAATAAGAAGGTCAGAGGGATACAGTAAAACTGAAGTGAAGAATCGGAATCTATAACTAGTGTCACAGGAATGGTTCAAAACATATACAGTTTGAAGTGTCAGTTTTCTTGTACTTAAGTCGGCATTGTGCCTTTTGTATTTAATTCCGATGCAATTTTTGTGTTTCATCGTCAATAGGAAGGTCAGAGGGATACAGTAATCCTGAGGTGAAGTATCGGAATCTATAACTACTGTCACAGGAATGGTTCAAAACATAGACTGTAAGAAGAGTCAGTTTTCTTGTACTTAAGTCGGCATTGGGCCTTTCCTATTTAATTCAGATGCAATTTCTGTGTTTCAGCGTCAATATGAAGGTCAGAGGGATACAGTAAACCTGAAGTGAAGCATCGGAATCTATAACTAGTGTCACAGAAATGGTTCAAAACATAGACAGTAAGAAGAGTAAGTTTTCTTGTACTTAAGTCGGCATTGTGCGTTTGTATTTAATTCCGATGAAATATCTGTTTTTCATCGTCAATAAGATGGTCAGAGGGATACAGTAAACCTGAAGTGAAGCATCGAATCTATAACTAGTGTCACAGGAATGGTTCAAAGCATAGACATTAAGAAGAGTTAGTTTTCTTGTACTTAAGTCGGCGTTGTGTCTTTTCAACTTATTTCCGATGCAATTTTTGTGTTTAATCGTCAATACGAAAGTCAGAGGGATACAGTAAAAATGAAGTGAAGCATCGGAATCTATAACCTGTGTCACAGGAATGGTTCAAAACATAGACAGTAACAAGAGTCAGTTTTCTTGTTCCTAAGTCGGCATTGTGCCTTTTGTATTTAATTAGGTGAAATTTCTGTGTTTCATCGTCAATAAGAAGGTCAGAGTGATACAGTAATCCTGAAGTGAAGCATCGAATCTATAACTAGTGTCACAGGTATGGTTCAAAGCATAGACAGTAAGAAGAGTCAGTTTTCTTGTACTTAAGTCGGCATTGTGCCTTTTCTATTTAATTCCGATGTAATTTCTGTGTTTCATCGTCAATGAGAAACTCAGAGTGATACAGTAAAAATGAAGTGAAGCATCGGAATCTATAACTAGTGTCACATGAATGGTTCAAAACGTAGACAGTAAGAAGAGTCAGTTTTCTTGTACTTAAGTCGGCATTGTGCCTTTTGTATTTAACTCCGATGTAATTTCGGTGTTTCATCGTCAATAAGAAGGTCGGAGGGATACTGTATATCTGAAGTGAAGCAACGGAATTGATAACTAGTGTCACAGGAATGGTTCAAAACATAGGCAGTAAGATGAGTCAGTTTTCTTGTACTTAAGTCGGCATTGTGCCTTTTGTATTTAATTCCGATGCAATTTCTGTGTTTCATCGTCAATAAGAAGGTCAGAGGGATACAGTAATCCTGAAGTGAAGCATCGAATCTATAACTAGTGTCACAGGAATGGTTCAATCATAGACAGTAAGAAGAGTAAGATTTCTTTTACTTAAGTCGGCATTGTGCCTTTTGTATTTAACTCCTATGCAATTTCTGTGTTTCATCGTCAATTAGAAGGTCAGAGGGATACAGTAAACCTGAGGTGCAGCATCGGAATCTATAACTAGTGTCACAGGAATGGTTAAAACATAGGCAGTAAGAAGAGTCAGTTTTCTTGTACTTAAGTCGGCATTGTGCCTTTTGTATTTAATTCCGATGCAATTTCTGTGTTTCATCGTCAATAAGAAGGTCAGAGGGATACAGTAACCCTGAAGTGAAGCATCGGAATCTATAACTAGTGTCACAGGAATGGTTCAATCATAGACAGTAATAAGAGTCAGATTTCTTGTACTTAAGTCGGCATTGTGACTTTTGTATTTAATTCCGATGCAATTTTTGTGTTTCATCGTCAATAAGAAGGTCAGAGGGATACAGTAAACCTGAGGTGAAGTATCGGAATCTATAACTACTGTCAAAGGAATGGTTCAAAACATAGACTGTAAGACGAGTCAGTTTTCTTGTACTTAAGTCGGCATTGGGCCTTTCCTATTCAATTCAGATGCAATTTCTGTGTTTCAGCGTCAATATGAAGGTCAGAGGGATACAGTAAACCTGAAGTGAAGCATCGGAATATATAACTAGTGTCACAGAAATGGTTCATCATAGACAGTAAGAAAGTAAGTTTTCTTGTACTTAAGTCGGCATTGTGCGTTTTGTATTTAATTCCGATGAAATATCTGTTTTTCATCGTCTATAAGATGGTCAGAGGGATACAGTAAACCTGAAGTGAAGCATCGAATCTATAACTAGTGTCACAGGAATGGTTCAAAGCATAGACATTAAGAAGAGTTAGTTTTCTTGTACTTAAGTCGGCGTTGTGTCTTTTCAACTTATTTCCGATGCAATTTTTGTGTTTAATCGTCAATACGAAAGTCAGAGGGATACAGTAAAAATGAAGTGAAGCATCGGAATCTATAACTAGTGTCACATGAATGGTTTAAAACGTAGACAGTAAGGAGAGTCAGTTTTCTTGTACTTAAGTCGGCATTGTGCCTTTTGTATTTAATTCCAATGAAATTTCTGTGTTTCATCGTCAATAAGAAGGTCAGAGGGATACAGTAAACCTGAAGTGAAGATCGAATCTATAACTAGTGTCACATGAATTGTTCGAAACATAGACAGTAAGAAGAGTCAGTTTTCTTGTACTTAAGTCGGCATTGTGCCTTTTGTATTTAATTCCGATGAAATTTCTGTGTTTCATCGTCAATAAGAAGGTCAGAGGGATACAGTAAACCAGAAGTGAAGCATCGAATCTATAACTAGTGTCACAGGAATGTTTCAAAGCATAGACAGTAAGAAGAGTCATTTTTCTTGTACTTAAGTCGGCATTGTGCCTTTTCTATTTAATTCCGATGCAATTTCTGTGTTTCATCGTCAATAAGATAGCCAGAGGGATACAGTAAAAATGAAGTGAAGCATCGGAATCTATAACTAGTGTCACATGAATGGTTCAAAACGTAGACAGTAAGGAGAGTCAGTTTTCTTGTACTTAAGTCGGCATTGTGCCTTTTGTATTTAACTCCGATGCAATTTCTGTGTTTTCATCGTCAATAAGAAGGTCAGAGGGTTACTGTAAACCTGAAGTGAAGCAACGGAATTGATAACTAGTGTCACATGAATGGTTCAAAACATAGGCAGTAAGAAGAGTCAGTTTTCTTGTACTTAAGGCGGCATTGTGCCTTTTGTATTTAATTCCGATGCAATTTCTGTGTTTCATCGTCAATAAGGTCAGAGGGATACAGTAATCCTGAAGTGAAGCATCGAATCGATAACTAGTGTCGCAGGAATGGTTCAAAGCATAGACAGTAAGAAGAGTCAGTTTTCTTGTACTTTAGTCTTCATTGTGCCTTTTCTATTTAATTCCGATGCAATTTCTGTGTTTCATCATCAATAAGAAAGTCGGAGGGATGCAGTAAAAATGAAGTGAAGCATCGGAATCTATAACTAGTGTCACGGGAATGGTTCAAAACATAGGCAGTAAGAAGAGTCAGTTTTCTTGTACTTCAGTCGGCACTATGCCTTTTGTATTTAATTCCGATGCAATTTCTGTGATTCATCGTCAATAAGAAGGTCAGAGGTATACAGTAAACCTGAAGTGATGCATCGGAATCTATAACTAGTGACACAGGAATGGTTCAATCATAGACAGTAAGAAGAGTCAGTTTTCTTGTACTTAAGTCGGCATTGTGACTTTTGTATTTAATTCCGATGCAATTTCTGTGTTTAATCGTCAATAAGAAGGTCAGAGGGATACAGTAAACAGAGGTGAAGTATCGGTAACTATAACTAGTGTCACTGGAATGGCTCAAAACATAGACAGTTAGAAGAGTCAGTTTTCTTGTACATAAGTCGGAATTGTGCCTTTCCTATTTAATTCCGAGGGAATTTCTGTATTTCATCGTCAATAAGAAGGTCAGAGGGATACAGTAAAACTGAAGTGAAGCATCGGAATCTATAACTAGTGTCACAGGAATGGTTCAAAACATAGACAGTAAGAAGTGTCAGTTTTCTTGTACTTAAGTCGGCATTGTGCCATTTGTATTTAACTCCGATGCAATTTCTGTGTTTCATCGTCAATTAGAAGGTCAGAGGGATACAGTAAACCTGAAGTGAACCATCGAATCTATAACTAGTGTCACAGGAATGGTTCAAAGCAGAGACAGTAAGAAGTGTCAGTTTTCTTGTACTTAAGTCGGCGTTGTGCCTTTTCTATTTATTTCCGATGCAATTTATGTGTTTAATCGTCAATAAGAAAGTCAGAGGGATACAGTAAAAATGAAGTGAAGCATCGGAATCTATAACTAGTGTCACAGGAATGGTTCAAAACATAGACAGTAAGAAGAGTCAGTTTTCTTGTTCTTAAGTCGGCATTGTGCCTTTTGTATTTAATTACGATGAAATTTCTGTGTTTCATCGTCAATAAGAAGGTCAGAGGGATACAGTAATCCTGAAGTGAAGCATCGAATCTATAACTAGTGTCACAGGTATGGTTCAAAGCATAGACAGTAAGAAGAGTCAGTTTTCTTGTACTTAAGTCAGCATTGTGCCTTTTCTATTTAATTCCGATGCAATTTCTGTGTTTCATCGTCAATAAGAAAGTCAGGGTGATACAGTAAAAATGAAGTGAGGCATCGGAATCTATAACTAGTGTCACATGAATGGTTCAAAACGTAGAAAGTAAGGAGGGTCAGCTTTCTTGTACTGAAGTCGGCATTGTGCCTTTTGTATTTAACTCCGGTGCAATTTCTGTGTTTCATCGTCAATAAGAAGGTCAGAGGGATGCTGTAAACTTGAAGTGAAGCAACTGAATTGATAACTAGTGTCACAGGAATGGTTCAAAACATAGGCAGTAAGAAGAGTCAGTTTTCTTGTACTTAAGTCGGCATTGTGCCTTTTAGAATTTAATTCCGATGCAATTTCTGTGTTTCATCGTCAATAAGAAGGTCAGAGGGATACAGTAATCCTGAAGTGAAGCATCGAATCTATAACTAGTGTCACAGGTATGGTTCAAAGCATAGACAGTAAGAAGAGTCAGTTTTCTTGTACTTAAGTCGGCATTGTGCCTTTTCTATTTAATTCCGATGCCATATCTGTGTTTCATCGTCAATAAGAAAGTCGGAGGGATACAGTAAAAATGAAGTGAAGCATCGGAATCTATAACTAGTGTCACAGGAATGGTTCAAAACATTGGCAGTAAGAAGAGTCAATTTTCTTGTACTTCAGTCGGCATTGTGCCTTTTGTATTTAATTCCGATGCAATTTCTGTGTTTCATCGTCAATAAGAAGGTCAGAGGGATACAGTAAACCTGAAGTGATGCATCGGAATCTATAACTAGTGTCACAGGAATGGTTCAATCATAGACAGTATGAAGAGTCAGTGTTCTTGTACTTAAGTCGGCATTGTGACTTTTGTATTTAATTGCGATGCAATTTCTGTGTTTCATCGTCAATAAGAAGGTCAGAGGGATACAGTAAACCTGAGGTGAAGTATCGGTAACTATAACTAGTGTCACAAGAATGGTTCAAAACATAGACAGTAAGAAGAGTCAGTTTTCTTGTACATAAGTCGGCATTGTGCCTTTCCTATTTAATTCCGAAGCAATTTCTGTGTTTCATCGTCAATAAGAAGGTCAGAGGGATACAGTAAAACTGAAGTGAAGAATCGGAATCTATAACTAGTGTCACAGGAATGGTTCAAAACATATACAGTTTGAAGTGTCAGTTTTCTTGTACTTAAGTCGGCATTGTGCCCTTTGTATTTAACTAAAATGCAATTTCTGTGTTTCATCGTCAATTAGAAGGTCAGAGGGATACAGTAAACCTGAGGTGCAGCATCGGAATCTATAACTAGTGTCACAGGAATGGTTAAAACATAGGCAGTAAGAAGAGTCAGTTTTCTTGTACTTAAGTCGGCATTGTGCCTTTTGTATTTAATTCCGATGCAATTTCTGTGTTTCATCGTCAATAAGAAGGTCAGAGGGATACAGTAACCCTGAAGTGAAGCATCGGAATCTATAACTAGTGTCACAGGAATGGTTCAATCATAGACAGTAAGAAGAGTCAGATTTCTTGTACTTAAGTCGGCATTGTGACTTTTGTATTTAATTCCGATGCAATTTTTGTGTTTCATCGTCAATAAGAAGGTCAGAGGGATACAGTAATCCTGAGGTGAAGAATCGGAATCTATAACTACTGTCACAGGAATGGTTCAAAACATAGACTGTAAGAAGAGTCAGTTTTCTTGTACTTAAGTCGGCATTGGGCCTTTCCTATTTAATTTAGATGCAATTTCTGTGTTTCAGCGTCAATATGAAGGTCAGAGGGATACAGTAAACCTGAAGTGAAGCATCGGAATCTATAACTAGTGTCACAGAAATGGTTCAAAACATAGACAGTAAGAAGAGTAAGTTTTCTTGTACTTAAGTCGGCATTGTGCGTTTTGTATTTAATTCCGATGAAATATCTGTTTTTCATCGTCAATAAGATGGTCAGAGGGATACAGTAAACCTGAAGTGAAGCATCGAATCTATAACTAGTGTCACAGGTATGGTTCAAAGCATAGACATTAAGAAGAGTTAGTTTTCTTGTACTTAAGTCGGCGTTGTGTCTTTTCAACTTATTTCTGATGCAAATTTTGTGTTTAATCGTCAATACGAAAGTCAGAGGGATACAGTAAAAATGAAGTGAAGCATCGGAATCTATAACCTGTGTCACAGGAATGGTTCAAAACATAGACAGTAAGAAGAGTCAGTTTTCTTGTACTTAAGTCGGCATTGTGCCTTTTGTATTTAACTCCGATGTAATTTCGGTGTTTCATCGTCAATAAGAAGGTCGGAGGGATACTGTAAACCTGAAGTGAAGCAACGGAATTGATAACTAGTGTCACAGGAATGGTTCAAAACATAGGCAGTAAGAAGAGTCAGTTTTCTGGTACTTAAGTCGGCATTGTGCCTTTTGTATTTAATTCCGATGCAATTTCTGTGTTTCATCGTCAATAAGAAGGTCAGAGGGATACAGTAATCCTGAAGTGAAGCATCGAATCTATAACTAGTGTCACAGGAATGGTTCAAAGCATAGACAGTAAGAAGAGTCAGTTTTCTTGTACTTAAGTCGGCATTGTGCCTTTTTTATTTAATTCCGATGCCATTTCTGTGTTTCATCGTCAATAAGAAAGTCGGAGGGATACAGTAAAAATGAAGTAAAGCATCGGAATCTATAACTAGTGTCACAGGAATGGTTCAAAACATAGGCACTAAGAAGCGTCAGTTTTCTCGTACTTCAGTCGGCATTGTGCCTTTTGTATTTAATTCCGATGCAAAATTCTGTGTTTCATCGTCAATAAGAAGGTCAGAGGGATACAGTAAACCTGAAGTGATGCATCGGAATCTATAACTAGTGTCACAGGAATGGTTCAATCATAGACAGTAAGAAGAGTCAGTTTTCTAGTACTTAAGTCGGCGTTGTGACTTTTGTATTTAATTCCGACGCAATTTCTGTGTTTCATCGTCAATAAGAAGGTCAGAGGGATATAGTAAACCTGAGGTGAAGTATCGGTAACTATAACTAGTGTCAGAGGAATGGTTCAAAACATAGACAGTAAGAAGAGGCAGTTTTCTTGTACATAAGTCGGCATTGTGCCTTTCCTATTTAATTCCGAAGCAATTGCTGTATTTCATCGTCAATAAGAAGGTCAGAGGGATACAGTAAACATGAGGTGCAGCATCGGAATCTATAACTAGTGTCATAGGAATGGTTAAAACATAGGCTGTAAGAAGAGTCAGTTTTCTTGTACTTAAGTCGACATTGTGCCTTTTGTATTTAATTCCGATGCAATTTCTGTGTTTCATCGTCAATAAGAAGGTCAGAGGGATACAGTAAACCTGAAGTGAAGCATCGGAATCTATAGCTGGTGTCACAGGAATGGTTCAATCATAGACAGTAAGAAGAGTCAGATTTCTTTTACTTAAGTCGGCATTGTGACTTTTGTTTTTAATTCCGATGCAATTTCTGTGTTTCATCGTCAATAAGAAGGTCAGAGGGGTACAGTAAACCTGAGCTGATGTATCGAAATCTATAACTGGTGTCATAGGAATGGTTCAAAACATAGACTGTAAGAAGAGTCAGTTTTCTTGTACTTAAGTCGGCATTGTGCCTTTCCTATTTAATTCAGATGCAATTTCTGTGTTTCATCGTCAATATGAAGGTCAGAGGGATACAGTAAACCTGAAGTGAAGCATCGGAATCTATAACTAGTGTCACAGAAATGGTTCAAAACATAGACAGTAAGAAGAGTAAGTTTTCTTGTACTTAAGTCTGCATTGTGCCTTTTGTATGTAATTCCGATTTAATATCTGTTTTTCATCGTCAATAAGAAGGTCAGAGGGATACAGTAAACCTGAAGTGAAGCATCGAATCTATAACTAGTGTCACAGGAATGGTTCAAAGCATAGACATTAAGAAGAGTTAGTTTTCTTGTACTTAAGTCGGCGATGTGCCTTTTCAATTTATTTCCGATGCAATTTTTGTGTTTAATCGTCAATAAGAAATTCAGAGGGATACAGTAAAAATGAAGTGAAGCATCGGAATCTATAACTTGTGTCACAGGAATGGTTCAAAACATAGACAGTAAGAAGAGTCAGTTTCCTTGTTCTTAAGACGGCATTGTGCCTTTTGTATTTAATTCCGATGCCATTTCTGTGTTTCATCGTCAATAAGAAGGTCAGAGGGATACAGTAAACCTGAAGTGAAGCATCGAATCTAAAACTAGTGCCACAGGAATGGTTCAAAGCATAGACAGTAAGAAGAGTCAGTTTTCTTGTACTTAAGTCGGCATTGTGCATTTTCTATTTATTTCCGATGCAATTTATGTGTTTAATCGTCAATAAGAAAGTCAGAGGGATACAGTAAAAATGAAGTGAAGCATCGGAATCTATAACTAGTGTCTCAGGAATGGTTCAAAACATAGACAGTAAGAAGAGTCAGTTTTCTTGTTCTTAAGTCGGCATTGTGCCTTTTGTATTTAATTACGATGAAATTTCTGTGTTTCACCGTCAATAAGAAGGTCAGAAGGATACAGTAATCCTGAAGTGAAGCATCGAATCTATAACTAGTGTCACAGGTATGGTTCAAAGCATAGACAGTAAGAAGAGTCAGTTTTCTTGTACTTAAGTCGGCATTGTGCCTTTTCTATTTAATTCCGATGCAATTTCTGTGTTTCATCGTCAATAAGAAAGTCAGAGTGATACAGTAAAAATGAAGTGAGGCATCGGAATCTATAACTAGTGTCACATGAATAGTTCAAAACGTAGCCAGTAAGGAGGGTCAGCTTTCTTGTACTGAAGTCGGCATTGTGCCTTTTGTATTTAACTCCGGTGCAATTTCTGTGTTTCATCGTCAATAAGAAGGTCAGAGGGATACTGTAAACCTGAAGTGAAGCAACTGAATTGATAACTAGTGTCACAGGAATGGTTCAAAACGTAGACAGTAAGGAGGGTCAGCTTTCTTGTACTGAAGTCGGCATTGTGCCTTTTGTATTTAACTCCGGTGCAATTTCTGTGTTTCATCGTCAATAAGAAGGTCAGAGGGATACTGTAAACCTGAAGTGAAGCAACTGAATTGATAACTAGTGTCACAGGAATGGTTCAAAACATAGGCTGTAAGAAGAGTCAGTTTTCTTGTACTTAAGTCGGCATTGTGCCTTTAGTATTTAATTCCAATGCAATTTCTGTGTTTCATCGTCAATAAGAAGGTCAGAGGGATACAGTAATCCTGAAGTGAAGCATCGAATCTATAACTAGTGTCACAGGAATGGTTCAAAGCATAGACAGTAAGAAGAATCAGTTTTCTTGTACTTAAGTCGGCATTGTGCCTTTTCTATTTAATTCCGATGCCATATCTGTGTTTCATCGTCAATAAGAAAGTCGGAGGGATACAGTAAAAATGAAGTGAAGCATCGGAATCTATAACTAGTGTCTCAGGAATGGTTCAAAACATTTACAGTAAGAAGAGTCAGTTTTCTTGAACTTCAGTCGGCATTGTGCCTTTTGTATTTAATTCCGATGCAATTTCTGTGTTTCATCGTCAATAAGAAGGTCAGAGGGATACAGTAAACCTGAAGTGATGCATCAGAATCTATAACTTGTGTCACAGGAATGGTTCAATCATAGACAGTAAGAAGAGTCAGTTTTCTTGTACTTAAGTCGGCATTGTGACTTTTGTATTTAATTCCGATGCAATTTCTGTGTTTCATCGTCAATAAGAAGGTCAGAGGGATACACTAAACCTGAGGTGAAGTATCGGTAACTATAACTAGTGTCACAAGAATGGTTCAAAACATAGACAGTAAGAAGAGTCAGTTTTCTTGTACATAAGTCGGCATTGTGCCTTTCCTATTTAATTCCGAAGCAATTTCTGTATTTCATCGTCAATAAGAAGGTCAGAGGGATACAGAAACCCTGAAGTGAAGCATCGGAATCTATAACTAGTGTCACAGGAATGGTTCAATCATAGACAGTGAGAAGAGTCAGATTTCTTGTACTTAAGTCGGCATTGTGACTTTTGTATTTAATTCCCATGCAATTTTTGTGTTTCATCGTCAATAAGAAGGTCAGAGGGATACAGTAAACCTGAGGTGAAGTATCGGAATCTATAACTACTGTCACAGGAATGGTTCAAAACATAGACTGTAAGAAGAGTCAGTTTTCTTGTACTTAAGTCGGCATTGTGCCTTTCCTATTTACTTCAGATGCAATTTCTGTGTTTCATCGTCAATATGAAGGTCGGAGGGATACAGTAAACCTGAAGTGAAGCATCGGAATCTATAACTAGTGTCACAGAAATGGTTCAAAACATAGACAGTAAGAAGAGTAAATTTTCTTGTACTTAAGTCGGCATTGTGCGTTTTGTATTTAATTCCGATGAAATATCTGTTTTTCATCGTCAATAAGATGGTCAGAGGGATACAGTAAACCTGAAGTGAAGCATCGAATCTATAACTAGTGTCACAGGAATGGTTCAAAGCATTGACATTAAGAAGAGTTAGTTTTCTTGTACTTAAGTCGGCGTTGTGTCTTTTCAATTTATTTCCGATGCAATTTTTGTGTTTAATCGTCAATAAGAAAGTCAGAGGGATACAGTAAAAATGAAGTGAAGCATCGGAATCTATAACCTGTGTCACAGGAATGGTTCAAAACATAGACAGTAAGAAGAGTAAGTTTTCTTGTACCTAAGTCGGCATTGTGCATTTTCTATTTAATTCCGATGCAATTTCTGTGTTTCATCGTCAATAAGAAAGTCAGAGGGATACAGTAAAAATGAAGTGAAGCATCGGAATCTATAACTAGTGTCACATGAATGGTTCAAAACGTAGACAGTAAGAAGAGTCAGTTTTCTTGTACTAAAGTCCGCATTGTGCCTTTTGTATTTAACTCCGATGCAATTTCTGTGTTTCATCGTCAATAAGAAGGTCAGAGGGATACTGTAAACCTGAAGTGAAGCAACGGAATTGATAACTAGTGTCACATGAATGGTTCAAAACATAGGCGGTAAGAAGAGTCAGTTTTCTTGTACTTAAGTCGGCATTGTGCCTTTTCTATTTAATTCCGATGCCATTTCTGTGTTTCATCGTCAATAAGAAAGTCGGAGGGATGCAGTAAAAATGAAGTGAAGCATAGTAATCTATAACTAGTGTCACAGGAAAGGTTCAAACATAAGCAGTAAGAAGAGTCAGTTTTCTTGTACTTCAGTCATCACTGTGCCTTTTGTATTTAATTCCGATGCAATTTCTGTGTTTCATCGTCAATAAGAAGGTCAGAGGGATACAGTAAACCTGAAGTGATGCATCGGAATCTATAACTAGTGTCACAGGAATGGTTCGATCATAGACAGTAAGAAGAGTCAGTATTCTAGTACTTAAGTCGGCATTGTGACTTTCCTATTTCATTCCGAAGCAATTGCTGTATTCCATCGTCAATAAGAAGGTCAGAGGGATACAGTAAACCTGAGGTGCAGCATCGGAATCTATAACTAGTGTCATAGGAATGGTTAAAACATAGGCTGTAAGAAGAGTCAGTTTTCTTGTACTTAAGTCGAATTGTGAGTTTTGTATTTAATTCCGATGCAATTTCTGTGTTTCATCGTCCATAAGAAGGTCAGAGGGATACAGTAAACCTGAAGTGAAGCATCGGAATCTATAGCTGGTGTCACAGGAATGGTTCAATCATAGACAGTAAGAAGAGTCAGATTTCTTTTACTTAAGTCGGCATTCTGACTTTTGTTTTTAATTCCGATGCAATTTCTGTGTTTCATCGTCAATAAGAAGGTCAGAGGGGTACAGTAAACCTGAGGTGAAGTATCGAAATCTATAACTGGTGTCACAGGAATGGTTCAAAACATAGACTGTAAGAAGAGTCAGTTTGCTTGTACTTAAGTCGGCATTGTGCCTTTCCTATTTAATTCAGATGCAATTTCTGTGTTTCATCGTCAATATGAAGGTCAGAGGGATACAGTAAACCTGAAGTGAAGCATCGGAATCAATAACTAGTGTCACAGAAATGGTTCAAAACATAGACAGTAAGAAGAGTAAGTTTTCTTGTACTTAAGTCGGCATTGTGCCTTTTGTATTTAATTCCGATTTAATATCTGTTTTTCATCGTCAATAAGAAGGTCAGAGGGATACAGTAAACCTGAAGTGAAGCATTGAATCTATAACTAGTGTCACAGGAATGGTTCAAAGCATAGACATTAAGAAAAGTTAGTTTTCTTGTACTTAAGTCGGCGTTGTGCCTTTTTAATTTATTTCCGATGCAATTTTTGCGTTTAATCGTCAATAAGAAATTCAGAGGAATACAGTAAAAATGAAGTGAAGCATCGGAATCTATAACTTGTGTCACAGGAGTGGTTCAAAACATAGACAGTAAGAAGAGTCAGTTTCCTTGTTCTTAAGACGACATTGTGCCTTTTGTATTTAATTCCAATGAAATTTCTGTGTTTCATCGTCAATAAGAAGGTCAGAGGGATACAGTAAACCTGAAGTGAAGCATCGAATCTGAAACTAGTGTCACAGGAATGGTTCAAAGCATAGACAGTAAGAAGAGTCAGTTTACTTGTACATAAGTCGGCATTGTGCATTTTCTATTTATTTCCGATGCAATTTATGTGTTTAATCGTCAATAAGAAAGTCAGAGGGATACAGTAAAAATGAAGTGAAGCATCGGAATCTATAACTAGTGTCACAGGAATGGTTCAAAACATAGACAGTAAGAAGAGTCAGTTTTCTTGTTCTTAAGTCGGCATTGTGCCTTTTGTATTTAATTACGATGAAATTTCTGTGTTTCATCGTCAATAAGAAGGTCAGAAGGATACAGTAATCCTGAAGTGAAGCATCGAATCTATAACTAGTGTCACAGGTATGGTTCAAAGCATAGACAGTAAGAAGAGTCAGTTTTCTTGTACTTACGTCGGCATTGTGCCTTTTCTATTTAATTCCGATGCAATTTCTGTGTTTCATCGTCAATAAGAAAGTCAGAGTGATACAGTAAAAATGAAGTGAGGCATCGGAATCTATAACTACTGTCACATGAATAGTTCAAAACGTAGACAGTAAGGAGGGTCAGCTTTCTTGTACTGAAGTCGGCATTGTGCCTTTTGTATTTAACTCCGGTGCAATTTCTGTGTTTCATCGTCAATAAGAAGGTCAGAGGGATACTGTAAACCTGAAGTGAAGCAACTGAATTGATAACTAGTGTCACAGGAATGGTTCAAAACATAGGCAGTAAGAAGAGTCAGTTTTCTTGTACTTAAGTCGGCATTGTGCCTTTAGTATTTCATTCCAATGCAATTTCTGTGTTTCATCGTCAATAAGAAGGTCAGAGGGATACAGTAATCCTGAAGTGAAGCATCGAATCTATAACTAGTGTCACAGGAATGGTTCAAAGCATAGACAGTAAGAAGAGTCAGTTTTCTTGTACTTTAGTCGGCATTGTGAATTTTGTATTTAATTCCGACGCAATTTCTGTGTTTCATCGTCAATAAGAAGGTCAGAGGGATACAGTAAACCTGAGGTGAAGTATCGGTAACTATAACTAGTGACACAGGAATGGTTCAAAACATAGACAGTAAGAAGAGTCAGTTTTCTTGTACATAAGTCGGCATTGTGCCTTTCCTATTTAATTCCGAAGCAATTGCTGTATTTCATCGTCAATAAGAAGGTCAGAGGGATACAGTAAAACTGACGTGAAGCATCGGAATCTATAACTAGTGTCACAGGAATGGTTCAAACATAGACAGTAAGAAGTGTCAGTTTTCTTGTACTTAAGTCGGCATTGTGCCTTTTGTATTTAACTCCTATGCAATTTCTGTGTTTCATCGTCAATTAGAAGGTCAGAGGGATACAGTAAACCTCAGGTGCAGCATCGGAATCTATAACTAGTGTCATAGGAATGGTTAAAACGTAGGCTGTAAGAAGAGTCAGTTTTCTTGTACTTAAGTCGACATTGTGCCTTTTGTATTTAATTCCGATGCAATTTCTGTGTTTCATCGTCAATAAGAAGGTCAGAGAGATACAGTAAACCTGAAGAGAAGCATCGGAATCTATAGCTGGTGTCACAGGAATGGTTCAATCATAGACAGTAAGAAGAGTCAGATTTCTTTTACTTAAGTCGGCATTGTGACTTTTGTATTTAATTCCGATGCAATTTCTGTGTTTCATCGTCAATAAGAAGGTCAGAGGGGTACAGTAAACCTGAGGTGAAGTATCGAAATCTATAACTGGTGTCACAGGAATGGTTCAAAACATAGACTGTAAGAAGAGTCAGTTTTCTTGTACTTAAGTCGGCATTGTGCCTTTCCTATTTTATTCAGATGCAATTTCTGTGTTTCATCGTCAATATGAAGGTCCGAGTGATACAGTAAACCTGAAGTGAAGCATCGGAATCTATAACTAGTGTCACAGAAATGGTTCAAAACATAGACAGTAAGAAGAGTAAGTTTTCTTGTACCTAAGTCGGCATTGTGCCTTTTGTATTTAATTCCGATTTAATATCTGTTTTTCATCGTCAATAAGAAGGTCAGAGGGATACAGTAAACCTGAAGTGAAGCATCGAATCTATAACTAGTGTCACAGGAATGGTTAAAAGCATAGACATTAAGAAGAGTTAGTTTTCTTGTACTTAAGTCGGCGTTGTGCCTTTTCAGTTTATTTCCGATGCAATTTTTGTGTTTAATCGTCAATAAGAAAGTCAGAGGGATACAGTAAAAATGAAGTGAAGCATCGGAATCTATAACTTGTGTCACAGGAATGGTTCAAAACATAGACAGTAAAAAGAGTCAGTTTCCTTGTTCTTAAGACGGCATTGTGCCTTTTGTATTTAATTCCAATGAAATTTCTGTGTTTCATCGTCAATAAGAAGGTCAGAGGGATACAGTAAACCTGAAGTGAAGCATCGAATCTAAAACTAGTGTCACAGGAATGGTTCAAAGCATAGACAGTAAGAAGAGTCAGTTTTCTTGTACTTAAGTCGGCATTGTGCATTTTCTATATAATTCCGATGCAATTTCTGTGTTTCATCGTCAATAAGAAAGTCAGAGGGATACAGTAAAAATGAAGTGAAGCACCGGAATCTATAACTAGTGTCACATGAATTGTTCAAAACATAGCCAGTAAGAAGAGTCAGTTTTCTTGTACTTAAGTCGGCATTGTGCCTTTTGTATGTAATTCCGATGAAATTTCTGTGTTTCATCGTCAATAAGAAGGTCAGAGGGATACAGTAAACCTGAAGTGAAGCATCGAATCTATAACTAGTGTCACAGGAATGGTTCAAAGCATAGACAGTAAGAAGAGTCAGTTTTCTTGTACTTAAGTCGGCATTGTGCCTTTTCTATTTAATTCCGTTGCAATTTCTGTGTTTCATCGTCAATAAGAAAGTCAGAGGGATACAGTAAAAATGAAGTGAAGCATCGGAATCTATAACTAGTGTCACATGAATGGTTCAAAACGTAGACAGTAAGAAGAGTCAGTTTTCTTGTACTAAAGTCCGCATTGTGCCTTTTGTATTTAACTCCGATGCAATTTCTGTGTTTCATCGTCAATAAGAAGGTCAGAGGGATACTGTAAACCTGAAGTGAAGCAACGGAATTGATAACTAGTGTCACAGGAATGGTTCAAAGCATAGACAGTAAGAAGAGTCAGTTTCCTTGTACTTAAGTCGGCGTTGTGCCTTTTCTATTTATTTCCGATGCAATTTATGTGTTTAATCGTCAATAAGAAAGTCAGAGGGATACAGTAAAAATGAAGTGAAGCATCGGAATCTATAACTAGTGTCACATGAATGGTTCAAAACGTAGACAGTAAGAAGAGTCAGTTTTCTTGTACTTAATTCGGCATTGTGCCTTTTGTATTTAACTCCGATGCAATTTCTGTGTTTCATCGTCAATAAGAAGGTCGGAGGGATACTGTAAACCTGAAGTGAAGCAACAGAATTGATAACTAGTGTCACAGGAATGGTTCAAAACATAGGCAGTAAGAAGAGTCAGTTTTCTTGTACTTAAGTCGGCATTGTGCCTTTTGTATTTAATTCCGATGCAATTTCTGTGTTTCATCGTCAATAAGAAGGTCAGAGGGATACAGTAATCCTGAAGTGAAGCATCGAATCTATAACTAGTGTCACAGGAATGGTTCAAAGCATAGACAGTAAGAAGAGTCAGTTTTCTTGTACTTAAGTCGGCATTGTGCCTTTTTTTATTTAATTCCGATGCCATTTCTGTGTTTCATCGTCAATAAGAAAGTCGGAGGGATACAGTAAAAATGAAGTAAAGCATCGGAATCTATAACTAGTGTCACAGGAATGGTTCAAAACATAGGCAGTAAGAAGAGTCAGTTTTCTTGTACTTCAGTCGGCATTGTGCCTTTTGTATTTAATTCCGATGCAAAATTCTGTGTTTCATCGTCAATAAGAAGGTCAGAGGGATACAATAAACCTGAAGTGATGCATCGGAATCTATAACTAGTGTCACAGGAATGGTTCAATCATAGACAGTAAGAAGAGTCAGTTTTCTAGTACTTAAGTCGGCATTGTGACTTTTGTATTTAATTCCGACGCAATTTCTGTGTTTCATCGTCAATAAGAAGGTCAGAGGCATACAGTAAACCTGCGGTGAAGTATCGGTAACTATAACTAGTGTCACAGGAATGGTTCAAAGCATAGACAGTAAGAAGAGTCAGTTTTCTTGTACATAAGTCGGCATTGTGCCTTTCCTATTTAATTCCGAAGCAATTGCTGTATTTCATCGTCAATAAGAAGGTCAGAGGGATACAGTAAAACTGACGTGAAGCATCAAAATCTATAACTAGTGTCACAGGAATGGTTCAAACATAGACAGTAAGAAGTGTCAGTTTTCTTGTACTTAAGTCGGCATTGTGCCTTTTGTATTTAACTCCTATGCAATTTCTGTGTTTCATCGTCAATTAGAAGGTCAGAGGGATACAGTAAACCTCAGGTGCAGCATCGGAATCTATAACTAGTGTCATAGGAATGGTTAAAACATAGGCCGTAAGAAGAGTCAGTTTTCTTGTACTTAAGTCGACATTGTGCCTTTTGTATTTAATTCCGATGCAATTTCTGTGTTTCATCGTCAATAAGAAGGTCAGAGGGATACAGTAATCCTGAAGTGAAGCATCGGAATCTATAGCTGGTGTCACAGGAATGGTTCAATCATAGACAGTAAGAAGAGTCAGGTTTCTTTTACTTAAGTCGGCATTGTGACTTTTGTATTTATTTCCGATGCAATTTCTGTGTTTCATCGTCAATAAGAAGGTCAGAGGGGTACAGTAAACCTGAGGTGAAGTATCGAAATCTATAACTGGTGTCACAGGAATGGTTCAAAACATAGACTGTAAGAAGAGTCAGTTTTCTTGTACTTAAGTCGGCATTGTGCCTTTCCTATTTTATTCAGATGCAATTTCTGTGTTTCATCGTCAATATGAAGGTCCGAGTGATACAGTAAACCTGAAGTGAAGCATCGGAATCTATAACTAGTGTCACAGAAATGGTTCAAAACATAGACAGTAAGAAGAGTAAGTTTTCTTGTACCTAAGTCGGCATTGTGCCATTTGTATTTAATTCCGATTTAATATCTGTTTTTCATCGTCAATAAGAAGGTCAGAGGGATACAGTAAACCTGAAGTGAAGCATCGAATCTATAACTAGTGTCACAGGAATGGTTAAAAGCATAGACATTAAGAAGAGTTAGTTTTCTTGTACTTAAGTCGGCGTTGTGCCTTTTCAGTTTATTTCCGATGCAATTTTTGTGTTTAATCGTCAATAAGAAAGTCAGAGGGATACAGTAAAAATGAAGTGAAGCATCGGAATCTATAACTTGTGTCACAGGAATGGTTCAAAACATAGACAGTAAAAAGAGTCAGTTTCCTTGTTCTTAAGACGGCATTGTGCCTTTTGTATTTAATTCCAATGAAATTTCTGTCTTTCATCGTCAATAAGAAGGTCAGAGGGATACAGTAAACCTGAAGTGAAGCATCGAATCTAAAACTAGTGTCACAGGAATGGTTCAAAGCATAGACAGTAAGAAGAGTCAGTTTTCTTGTACTTAAGTCGGCATTGTGCATTTTCTATTTAATTCCGATGCAATTTCTGTGTTTCATCGTCAATAAGAAAGTCAGAGGGATACAGTAAAAATGAAGTGAAGCACCGGAATCTATAACTAGTGTCACATGAATTGTTCAAAACATAGCCAGTAAGAAGAGTCAGTTTTCTTGTACTTAAGTCGGCATTGTGCCTTTTGTATGTAATTCCGATGAAATTTCTGTGTTTCATCGTCAATAAGAAGGTCAGAGGGATACAGTAAACCTGAAGTGAAGCATCGAATCTATAACTAGTGTCACAGGAATGGTTCAAAGCATAGACAGTAAGAAGAGTCAGTTTTCTTGTACTTAAGTCGGCATTGTGCCTTTTCTATTTAATTCCGTTGCAATTTCTGTGTTTCATCGTCAATAAGAAAGTCAGAGGGATACAGTAAAAATGAAGTGAAGCATCGGAATCTATAACTAGTGTCACATGAATGGTTCAAAACGTAGACAGTAAGAAGAGTCAGTTTTCTTGTACTAAAGTCCGCATTGTGCCTTTTGTATTTAACTCCGATGCAATTTCTGTGTTTCATCGTCAATAAGAAGGTCAGAGGGATACTGTAAACCTGAAGTGAAGCAACGGAATTGATAACTAGTGTCACAGGAATGGTTCAAAGCATAGACAGTAAGAAGAGTCAGTTTCCTTGTACTTAAGTCGGCGTTGTGCCTTTTCTATTTATTTCCGATGCAATTTATGTGTTTAATCGTCAATAAGAAAGTCAGAGGGATACAGTAAAAATGAAGTGAAGCATCGGAATCTATAACTAGTGTCACATGAATGGTTCAAAACGTAGACAGTAAGAAGAGTCAGTTTTCTTGTACTTAATTCGGCATTGTGCCTTTTGTATTTAACTCCGATGCAATTTCTGTGTTTCATCGTCAATAAGAAGGTCGGAGGGATACTGTAAACCTGAAGTGAAGCAACGGAATTGATAACTAGTGTCACAGGAATGGTTCAGAACATAGGCAGTAAGAAGAGTCAGTTTTCTTGTACTTAAGTCGGCATTGTGCCTTTTGTATTTAATTCCGATGCAATTTCTGTGTTTCATCGTCAATAAGAAGGTCAGAGGGATACAGTAATCCTGAAGTGAAGCATCGAATCTATAACTAGTGTCACAGGAATAGTTCAAAGCATAGACAGTAAGAAGAGTCAGTTTTCTTGTACTTAAGTCGGCATTGTGCCTTTTTTTATTTAATTCCGATGCCATTTCTGTGTTTCATCGTCAATAAGAAAGTCGGAGGGATACAGTAAAAATGAAGTAAAGCATCGGAATCTATAACTAGTGTCACAGGAATGGTTCAAAACATAGGCAGTAAGAAGAGTCAGTTTTCTTGTACTTCAGTCGGCATTGTGCCTTTTGTATTTAATTCCGATGCAAAATTCTGTGTTTCATCGTCAATAAGAAGGTCAGAGGGATACAATAAACCTGAAGTGATGCATCGGAATCTATAACTAGTGTCACAGGAATGGTTCAATCATAGACAGTAAGAAGAGTCAGTTTTCTAGTACTTAAGTCGGCATTGTGACTTTTGTATTTAATTCCGACGCAATTTCTGTGTTTCATCGTCAATAAGAAGGTCAGAGGCATACAGTAAACCTGCGGTGAAGTATCGGTAACTATAACTAGTGTCACAGGAATGGTTCAAAGCATAGACAGTAAGAAGAGTCAGTTTTCTTGTACATAAGTCGGCATTGTGCCTTTCCTATTTAATTCCGAAGCAATTGCTGTATTTCATCGTCAATAAGAAGGTCAGAGGGATACAGTAAAACTGACGTGAAGCATCGGAATCTATAACTAGTGTCACAGGAATGGTTCAAACATAGACAGTAAGAAGTGTCAGTTTTCTTGTACTTAAGTCGGCATTGTGCCTTTTGTATTTAACTCCTATGCAACGTCTGTGTTTCATCGTCAATTAGAAGGTCAGAGGGATACAGTAAACCTCAGGTGCAGCATCGGAATCTATAACTAGTGTCATAGGAATGGTTAAAACATAGGCCGTAAGAAGAGTCAGTTTTCTTGTACTTAAGTCGACATTGTGCCTTTTGTATTTAATTCCGATGCAATTTCTGTGTTTCATCGTCAATAAGAAGGTCAGAGGGATACAGTAATCCTGAAGTGAAGCATCGGAATCTATAGCTGGTGTCACAGGAATGGTTCAATCATAGACAGTAAGAAGAGTCAGATTTCTTTTACTTAAGTCGGCATTGTGACTTTTGTATTTATTTCCGATGCAATTTCTGTGTTTCATCGTCAATAAGAAGGTCAGAGGGGTACAGTAAACCTGAGGTGAAGTATCGAAATCTATAACTGGTGTCACAGGAATGGTTCAAAACATAGACTGCAAGAAGAGTCAGTTTTCTTGTACTTAAGTCGGCATTGTGCCTTTCCTATTTAATTCAGATGCAATTTCTGTGTTTCATCGTCAATATGAAGGTCAGAGGGATACAGTAAACCTGAAGTGAAGCATCGGAATCTATAACTAGTGTCACAGAAATGGTTCAAAACATAAACAGTAAGAAGATTAAGTTTTCTTGTACTTAAGTCGGCATTGTGCCTTTTGTATTTAATTCCGGTTTAATATCTGTTTTTCATCGTCAATAAGAAGGTCAGAGGGATACAGTAAAAATGAAGTGAAGCATCGGAATCTATAACTAGTGTCACATGAATTGTTCAAAACATAGACAGTAAGAAGAGTCAGTTTTCTTGATCTTAAGTCGGCATTGTGCCTTTTGTATGTAATTCCGATGAAATTTCTGTGTTTCATCGTCAATAAGAAGGTCAGAGGGATACAGTAAACCTGAAGTGAAGCATCGAATCTATAACTAGTGTCACAGGAATGGTTCAAAGCATAGACAGTAAGAAGAGTCAGTTTTCTTGTACTTAAGTCGGCATTGTGCCTTTTCTATTTAATTCCGTTGCAATTTCTGTGTTTCATCGTCAATAAGAAAGTCAGAGGGATACAGTAAAAATGAAGTGAAGCATCGGAATCTATAACTAGTGTCACATGAATGGTTCAAAACGTAGACAGTAAGAAGAGTCAGTTTTCTTGTACTAAAGTGCGCATTGTGCCTTTTGTATTTAACTCCGATGCAATTTCTGTGTTCATCGTCAATAAGAAGGTCAGAGGGATACTGTAAACCTGAAGTGAAGCAACGGAATTGATAACTAGTGTCACATGAATGGTGCAAAACATAGGCAGTAAGAAGAGTCAGTTTTCTTGTACTTAAGTCGGCATTGTGCCTTTTCTATTTAATTCCGATGCCATTTCTGTGTTTCATCGTCAATAAGAAAGTCGGAGGGATGCAGTAAAAATGAAGTGAAGCATCGTAATCTATAACTAGTGTCACAGGAATGGTTCAAAACATAGGCAGTAAGAAGAGTCAGCTTTCTTGTACTTCAGTCATCAGTGTGCCTTTTGTATTTAATTCCGATGCAATTTCTGTGTTTCATCGTCAATAAGAAGGTCAGAGGGATACAGTAAACCTGAAGTGATGCATCGGAATCTATAACTAGTGACACAGGAATGGTTCAATCATATACAGTAAGAAGAGTCAGTTTTCTTGTACTTAAGTCGGCATTGTGACTTTTGTATTTAATTCCGATGCAATTTCTGTGTTTCATCGTCAATAAGAAGGTCAGAGGGATACAGTAAACCTGAGGTGAAGTATCGGTAACTATAACTAGTGTCACACGAATGGTTCAAAACATAGACAGTAAGAAGAGTCATATTTCTTGTACATAAGTCTTCATTGTGCCTTTCCTATTTAATTCCGAAGCAATTTCTGTATTTCATCGTCAATAAGAAGGTGAGAGGGATACAGTAAAACTGAAGTGAAGCATCGGAATCTATAACTAGTGTCACAGGAATGGTTCAAAACATAGACGGTAAGAACTGTCAGTTTTCTTGTACTTAAGTCTGCATTGTGCCATCGGTATTTTACTCCGATGCAATTTCTGTGTTTCATCGTCAATTAGAAGGTCAGAGGGATACAGTAAACCTGAAGTGAACCATCGAATCTATAACTAGTGTCACAGGAATGGTTCAAAGCATAGACAGTAAGAAGAGTCAGTTTTCTTGTACTTAAGTCGGCGTTGTGCCTTTTCTATTTATTTCCGATGCAATTTATGTGTTTAATCGTCAATAAGAAAGTCAGAGGGATACAGTAAAAATGAAGTGAAGCATCGGAATCTATAACTAGTATCCCAGGAATGGTTCAAAACATAGACAGTAAGAAGAGTCAGTTTTCTTGTTCTTAAGTCGGCATTGTGCCTTTAGTATTTAATTACGATGAAATTTCTGTGTTTCATCGTCAATAAGAAGGTCAGAGGGATACAGTAAACCTGAAGTTAAGCATCGAATCTATAACTAGTGTCACAGGAATGGTTCAAAGCATAGACATTAAAAAGAGTTAGTTTTCTTGTACTTAAGCCGGCGTTGTGCCTTTTCAATTTATTTCCGATGCAATTTTTGTGTTTAATCGTCAATAAGAAAGTCAGAGGGATACAGTAAAAATGAAGTGAAGCATCGGAATCTATAACTAGTGTCACATGAATGGTTCAAAACGTAGACAGTAAGAAGAGTCAGCTTTCTTGTACTTAAGTCGGCATTGTGCCTTTTGTATTTAACTCCGATGCAATTTCTATGTTTCATCGTCAATAAGAAGGTCAGAGGGATACTGTAAACCTGAAGTGAAGCAACGGAATTGATAACTAGTGTCACAGGAATGGTTCAAAACATAGGCAGTAAGAAGAGTCAGTTTTCTTGTACTTAAGTCGGCATTGTGCCTTTTTTTTTAATTCCGATGCAATTTCTGTGTTTCATCATCAATAAGTAGGTCAGAGGGATACAGTAATCCTGATGTGAAGCATCGAATCTATAACTAGTGTCACAGGATTGGTTCAAAGCATAGACAGTAAGAAGAGTCAGTTTTCTTGTACTTAAGTCAGCATTGTGCCTTTTCTATTTAATTCCGATTCCATTTCTGTGTTTCATCGTCAATAAGAAAGTCGGAGGGATACAGTAAAAATGAAGTGAAGCATCGGAATCTATAACTAGTGTCACAAGAATGGTTCAAAACATAGGCAGTAAGAAGAGTCAGTTTTCTTGTACTTCAGTCGGCATTGTGCCTTTTGTATTTAATTCCGATGCAATTTCTGTGTTTCATCGTCAATAAGAAGGTCAGAGGGATACAGTAAACCTGAAGTGATGCATCGGAATCTATAACTAGTGTCACAGGAATGGTTCAATCATAGACAGTAAGAAGAGTCAGTTTTCTTGTACTTAAGTCGGCATTGTGACTTTTGTATTTAATTCCGATGCAATTTCTGTGTTTCATCGTCAATAAGAAGGTCAGAGGGATACAGTAAACCTGAGGTGAAGTATCGGTAACTGTAACTAGTGTCACAGGAATGGTTCAAAACATAGACAGTAAGAAGAGTCAGTTTTCTTGTACATAAGTCGGCATTGTGCCTTTCCTATTTAATTCCGAAGCAATTTCTGTATTTCATCGTCAATAAGAAGGTCAGAGGGATACAGTAAAACTGAAGTGAAGCATCGGAATCTATAACTATTGTCACAGGAATGGTTCAAAACATAGACAGTAAGAAGTGTCAGTTTTCTTGTACTTAAGTCGGCATTGTGCCTTTTGTATTTAACTCCTATTCAATTTCTGTGTTTCATCGTCAATTAGAAGGTCAGAGGGATACAGTAAACCTGAGGTGCAGCATCGGAATCTATAACTAGTGTCACAGGAATGGTTAAAACATAGGCAATAAGAAGAGTCAGTTTTCTTGTACTTAAGTCGGCATTGTGCCTTTTGTATTTAATTCCGATGCAATTTCTGTGTTTCATCGTCAATAAGAAGGTCAGAGGGATACAGTAAACCTGAAGTGAAGCATCGGAATCTATAACTAGTGTCACAGGAATGGTACAATCATAGACAGTAAGAAGAGTCAGATTTCTTTTACTTAAGTCGCCATTGTGACTTTTGTATTTAATTCCGATGCAATTTCTGTGTTTCATCGTCAATAAGAAGGTCAGAGGGATACAGTAAACCTGAGTTGATGTATCGAAATCTATAACTTGTGTCACAGGAATGGTTGAAAACATAGACTGTAAGAAGAGTCAGTTTTCTTGTACTTAAGTCGGCATTGTGCCTTTTGTATTTAATTCCGATGAAATATCTGTTTTTCATCGTCAATAAGAAGGTCAGAGGGATACAGTAAACCTGAAGTGAAGCATCGAATCTATAACTAGTGTCACAGGAATGGTTCAAAGCATAGACATTAAAAAGAGTTCGTTTTCTTGTACTTAAGCCGGCGTTGTGCCTTTTCAATTTATTTCCGATGCAATTTTTGTGTTTAATCGTCAATAAGAAAGTCAGAGGGATACAGTAAAAATGAAGTGAAGCATCGGAATCTATAACTTGTGTCACAGGAATGGTTCAAAACATAGACAGTAAGAAGAGTCAGTTTCCTTGTTCTTAAGACTGCATTGTGCCTTTTGTATTTAATTCCAATGAAATTTCTGTGTTTCATCGTCAATAAGAAGGTCAGAGGGATACAGTAAACCTGAAGTGAAGCATCGAATCTATAACTAGTGTCACAGGAATGGTTCAAAGCATAGCCAGTAGGAAGAGTCAGTTTTCTTGTACTTAAGTCGGCATTGTGCCTTTTCTATTTAATTCCGATGCAATTTCTGTGTTTCATCGTCAATAACAAAGTCAGAGGGATACAGTAAAAATGAAGTGAAGCATCGGAATCTATAACTAGTGTCACATGAATTGTTCAAAACATAGACAGTAAGAAGAGTCAGTTTTCTTGTACTTAAGTCGGCATTGTGCCTTTTCTATTCAATTCCGATGCAATTTCTGTGTTTCATCGTCAATAAGAAAGTCAGAGGGATACAGTAAAATTGAAGTGAAGCATCGGAATCTATAACTAGTGTCACAGGAATGGTTCAAAGCATAGGCAGTAAGAAGAGTCAGTTTTCTTGTACTTCAGTCGGCACTGTGCCTTTTGTATTTAATTCCGATGCAATTTCTGTGTTTCATCGTCAATACGAAGGTCAGAGGGATACAGTAAACCTGAAGTGATGCATCGGAATCTATAACCAGTGACACAGGAATGGTTCAATCATAGACAGTAAGAAGAGTCAGTTTTCATGTACTTAAGTCGGCATTGTGACTTTTGTATTTAATTCCGAAGCAATTTCTGTGTTTCATGGTCAATAAGAAGGTTAGAGGGATACAGTAAACCGGAGGTGAAGTATGGGTAACTATAACTAGTGCCACAGGAATGGTTCAATACATAGACAGTTAGAAGAGTCAGTTTTCTTGTACATAAGTCGGTATTGTGCCTTTCCTATTTAATTCCGAAGCAATTTCTGTATTTCATCGTCAATAAGAAGGTCAGAGGGATACAGTAAAACTGAAGTGAAGCATCGGAATCTATAACTAGTGTCACAGGAATGGTTCAAAACATAGACAGTAAGAAGTGTCAGTTTTCTTGTACTTAAGTCGGCATTGTGCCATTTGTATTTAACTCCGATGCAATTTCTGTGTTTCGTCGCCAATTAGAAGGTCAGAGGGATACAGTAAACCTGAAGTGAACCATCGAATCTATAACTAGTGTCACAGGAATGGTTCAAAGCATAGACAGTAAGAAGAGTCAGTTTTCTTGTACTTAAGTCGGCGTTGTGCCTCTTCTATTTATTTCCGATGCAATTTATGTGTTTAATCGTCAATAAGAAAGTCAGAGGGATACAGTAAAAATGAAGCGAAGCATCGGAATCTATAACTAGTGTCACAGGAATGGTTCAAAACATAGACTGTAAGAAGAGTCAGTTTTCTTGTTCTTAAGTCGGCATTGTGCCTTTTGTATGTAATAACGATGAAATTTCTGTGTTTCATCGTCAATAAGAAGGTCAGAGGGATACAGTAAAAATGAAGTGAAGCATCGGAATCTATAACTAGTATCACAGGAATGGTTCAAAACATAGGCAGTAAGAAGAGTCAGTTTTCTTGTACTTCAGTCGGCATTGTGCCTTTTGTATTTAATTCCGATGCAATTTCTGTGTTTCATCGTCAATAAGAAGGTCAGAGGGATACAGTAAACCTGAAGTGATGCATCGGAATCTATAACTAGTGTCACAGGAATGGTTCAATCATAGACAGTAAGAAGAGTCAGTTTTCTTGTACTTAAGTCGGCATTGTGACTTTTGTATTTAATTCCGATGCAATTTCTGTGTTTCATCGTCAATATGAAGGTCAGAGGGATACAGTAAACCTGAGGTGAAGTATCGGTAACTGTAACTAGTGTCACAGGAATGGTTCAAAACATAGACAGTAAGAAGAGTCAGTTTTCTTGTACATAAGTCGGCATTGTGCCTTTCCTATTTAATTCCGAAGCAATTTCTGTATTTCATCGTCAATAAGAAGGTCAGAGGGATACAGTAAAACTGAAGTGAAGCATCGGAATCTATAACTATTGTCACAGGAATGGTTCAAAACATAGACAGTAAGAAGTGTCAGTTTTCTTGTACTTAAGTCGGCATTGTGCCTTTTGTATTTAACTCCTATGCAATTTCTGTGTTTCATCGTCAATTAGAAGGTCAGAGGGATACAGTAAACCTGAGGTGAAGCATCGGAATCTATAACTAGTGTCACAGGAATGGTTCAATCATAGACAGTAAGAAGAGTCAGATTTCTTTTACTTAAGTCGGCATTGTGCCTTTCCTATTTAATTCAGATGCAATTTCTGTGTTTCATCGTCAATATGAAGGTCAGAGGGATACAGTAAAAATGAAGTGAAGCATCGGAATCTATAACTAGTGTCACAGAAATGGTTCAAAACATAGACAGTAAGAAGAGTAAGTTTTCTTGTACTTAAGTCGGCATTGTGCCTTTTGTATTTAATTCCGATGAAATATCTGTTTTTCATCGTCAATAAGAAGGTCAGAGGGATACAGTAAACCTGAAGTGAAGCATCGAATCTATAACTAGTGTCACAGGAATGGTTCAAAGCATAGACATTAAAAAGAGTTCGTTTTCTTGTACTTAAGCCGGCGTTGTGCCTTTTCAATTTATTTCCGATGCAATTTTTGTGTTTAATCGTCAATAAGAAAGTCAGAGGGATACAGTAAAAATGAAGTGAAGCATCGAAATCTATAACTTGTGTCACAGGAATGGTTCAAAACATAGACAGTAAGAAGAGTCAGTTTCCTTGTTCTTAAGACTGCATTGTGCCTTTTGTATTTAATTCCAATGAAATTTCTGTGTTTCATCGTCAATAAGAAGGTCAGAGGGATACAGTAAACCTGAAGTGAAGCATCGAATCTATAACTAGTGTCACAGGAATGGTTCAAAGCATAGACAGTAGGAAGAGTCAGTTTTCTTGTACTTAAGTCGGCATTGTGCCTTTTCTATTTAATTCCGATGCAATTTCTGTGTTTCATCGTCAATAACAAAGTCAGAGGGATACAGTAAAAATGAAGTGAAGCATCGGAATCTATAACTAGTGTCACATGAATTGTTCAAAACATAGACAGTAAGAAGAGTCAGTTTTCTTGTACTTAAGTCGGCATTGTGCCTTTTCTATTCAATTCCGATGCAATTTCTGTGTTTCATCGTCAATAAGAAAGTCAGAGGGATACAGTAAAACTGAAGTGAAGCATCGGAATCTATAACTAGTGTAACATGAATGGTTCAAAACGTAGACAGTAAGGAGAGTCAGTTTTCTTGTACTTAAATCGGCATTGTGCCTTTTGTATTTAACTCAGATGCAATTTCTGTGTTTCATCGTCAATAAGAAGGTCAGAGGGATACTGTAACCCTGAAGTGAAGCAGCGGAATTGATAACTAGTGTCACATGAATGGTTCAAAACATAGGCAGTAAGAAGAATCAGTTTTCTTGTACTTAAGGCGGCATTGTGCCTTTTGTATTTAATTCCGATGCAATTTCTGTGTTTCATCGTCAATAAGGTCCGAGGGATACAGTAATCCTGAAGTGAAGCATCGAATCTATAACTAGTGTCGCAGGAATGGTTCAAAGCATAGACAGTAAGAAGAGTCAGTTTTCTTGTACTTAAGTCGGCATTGTGCCTTTTCTATTTAATTCCGATGCCATTTCTGTGTTTCATCGTCAATAAGAAAGTCGGAGGGATGCAGTAAAATTGAAGTGAAGCATCGGAATCTATAACTATTGTCACAGGAATGGTTCAAAGCATAGGCAGTAAGAAGAGTCAGTTTTCTTGTACTTCAGTCGGCACTGTGCCTTTTGTATTTAATTCCGATGCAATTTCTGTGTTTCATCGTCAATACGAAGGTCAGAGGGATACAGTAAACCTGAAGTGATGCATCGGAATCTATAACTAGTGACACAGGAATGGTTCAATCATAGACAGTAAGAAGAGTCAGTTTTCATGTACTTAAGTCGGCATTGTGACTTTTGTATTTAATTCCGATGCAATTTCTGTGTTTCATGGTCAATAAGAAGGTTAGAGGGATACAGTAAACCTGAGGTGAAGAATGGGTAACTATAACTAGTGTCACAGGAATGGTTCAATACATAGACAGTTAGAAGAGTCAGTTTTCTTGTACATAAGTCGGCATTGTGCCTTTCCTATTTAATTCCGAAGCAATTTCTGTATTTCATCGTCAATAAGAAGGTCAGAGGGATACAGTAAAACTGAAGTGAAGCATCGGAATCTATAACTAGTGTCACAGGAATGGTTCAAAACATAGACAGTAAGAAGTGTCAGTTTTCTTGTACTTAAGTCGGCATTGTGCCATTTGTATTTAACTCCGATGCAATTTCTGTGTTTCGTCGCCAATTAGAAGGTCAGAGGGATACAGTAAACCTGAAGTGAACCATCGAATCTATAACTAGTGTCACAGGAATGGTTCAAAGCATAGACAGTAAGAAGAGTCAGTTTTCTTGTACTTAAGTCGGCGTTGTGCCTTTTCTATTTATTTCCGATGCAATTTATGTGTTTAATCGTCAATAAGAAAGTCAGAGGGATACAGTAAAAATGAAGCGAAGCATCGGAATCTATAACTAGTGTCACAGGAATGGTTCAAAACATAGACTGTAAGAAGAGTCAGTTTTCTTGTTCTTAAGTCGGCATTGTGCCTTTTGTATGTAATAACGATGAAATTTCTGTGTTTCATCGTCAATAAGAAGGTCAGAGGGATACAGTAATCCTGAAGTGAAGCATCGAATCTATAACTAGTGTCACAGGAATGGTTAAAACATAGGCAATAAGAAGAGTCAGTTTTCTTGTACTTAAGCCGGCGTTGTGCCTTTTCAATTTATTTCCGATGCAATTTTTGTGTTTAATCGTCAATAAGAAAGTCAGAGGGATACAGTAAAAATGAAGTGAAGCATCGGAATCTATAACTAGTGTCACATGAATGGTTCAAAACGTAGACAGTAAGAAGAGTCAACTTTCTTGTACTTAAGTCGGCAGTGTGCCTTTTGTATTTAACTCCGATGCAATTTCTGTGTTTCATCGTCAATAAGAAGGTCAGAGGGATACTGTAAACCTGAAGTGAAGCAACGGAATTGATAACTAGTGTCTTAGGAATGGTTCCAAACATAGGCAGTAAGAAGAGTCAGTTTTCTTGTACTTAAGTCGGCATTGTGCCTTTTGTATTTAATTCCGATGCAATTTCTGTGTTTCATCATCAATAAGAAGGTCAGGTGGATACAGTAATCCTGAAGTGAAGCATCGAATCTATAACTAGTGTCACAGGATTGGTTAAAAGCATAGACAGTAAGAAGAGTCAGTTTTCTTGTACTTAAGTCGGCATTGTGCCTTTTCTATTTAATTCCGATTCCATTTCTGTGTTTCATCGTCAATAAGAAAGTCGGAGGGATACAGTAAAAATGAAGTGAAGCATCGGAATCTATAACTAGTGTCACAGGAATGGTTCAAAACATAGGCAGTAAGAAGAGTCAGTTTTCTTGTACTTCAGTCGGCATTGTGCCTTTTGTATTTAATTCCGATGCAATTTCTGTGTTTCATCGTCAATAAGAATGTCAGAGGGATTCAGTAAACCTGAAGTGAAGAATCGGAATCTATAACTAGTGTCACAGGAAATGTTGAAAATATAGACAGTAAGAAGAGTCAGTCTTCTTGTACATAAGTCGGCATTGTGCCTTTTGTATTTAATTCCGATGCAATTTCTGTGTTTCATCGTCAATAAGAAGGTCAGAGGGATACAGTAAACCTGAGGTGAAGTATCGGTAACTATAACTAGTGTCACAGGAATGTTTCAAAACATAGACAGTAAGAAGAGTCAGTTTTCTTGTACATAAGTCGGCATTGTACCTTTCCTATTTAATTCCGAAGCAATTTCTGTATTTCATCGTCAATAAGAAGGTCAGAGGGATACAGTAAAACTGAAGTGAAGCATCGGAATCTATAACTATTGTCACAGGAATGGTTCAAAACATAGACAGTAAGAAGTGTCAGTTTTCTTGTACTTAAGTCGGCATTGTGCCTTTTGTATTTAACTCCTATGCAATTTCTGTGTTTCATCGTCAATTAGAAGGTCAGAGGGATACAGTAAACCTGATGTGCAGCATCGGAATCTATAACTAGTGTCACAGGAATGGTTAAAACATAGGCAATAAGAAGAGTCAGTTTTCTTGTACTTATGTCGGCATTGTGCCTTTTGTATTTAATTCCGATGCAATTTCTGTGTTTCATCGTCAATACGAAGGTCAGAGGGATACAGTAAACCTGAAGTGAAGCATCGGAATCTATAACTAGTGTCACAGGAATGGTTCAATCATAGACAGTAAGAAGAGTCAGATTTCTTTTACTTAAGTCGCCATTGTGACTTTTGTATTTAATTCCGATGCAATTTCTGTGTTTCATCGTCAATAAGAAGGTCAGAGGGATACAGTAAACCTGAGGTGAAGTATCGAAATCTATAACTAGTGTCACAGGAATGGTTGAAAACATAGACTGTAAGAAGAGTCAGTTTTCTTGTACTTAAGTCGGCATTGTGCCTTTCCTATTTAATTCAGATGCAATTTCTGTGTTTCATCGTCAATATGAAGGTCAGAGGGATACAGTAAACCTGAAGTGAAGCATCGGAATCTATAACTAGTGTCACAGAAATGGTTCAAAACATAGACAGTAAGAAGAGTAAGTTTTCTTGTACTTAAGTCGGCATTGTGCCTTTTGTATTTAATTCCGATGAAATATCTGTTTTTCATCGTCAATAAGAAGGTCAGAGGGATACAGTAAACCTGAAGTGAAGCATCGAATCTATAACTAGTGTCACAGGAATGGTTCAAAGCATAGACATTAAAAAGAGTTAGTTTTCTTGTACTTAAGCCAGCGTTGTGCCTTTTCAATTTATTTCCGATGCAATTTTTGTGTTTAATCGTCAATAAGAAAGTCAGAGGGATACAGTAAAAATGAAGTGAAGCATCAGAATCTATAACTTGTGTCACAGGAATGGTTCAAAACATAGACAGTAAGAAGAGTCAGTTTCCTTGTTCTTAAGACTGCATTGTGCCTTTTGTATTTAATTCCAATGAAATTTCTGTGTTTCATCGTCAATAAGGAGGTCAGAGGGATACAGTAAACATGAAGTGAAGCATCGAATCTATAACTAATGTCACAGGAATGGTTCAAAGCATAGACAGTAGGAAGAGTCAGTTTTCTTGTACTTAAGTCGGCATTGTGCCTTTTCTATTTTATTCCGATGCAATTTCTGTGTTTCATCGTCAATAACAAAGTCAGAGGGATACAGTAAAAATGAAGTGAAGCATCGGAATCTATAACTAGTGTCACATGAATTGTTCAAAACATAGACAGTAAGAAGAGTCAGTTTTCTTGTACTTAAGTCGGCATTGTGCCTTTTCTATTTAATTCCGATGCAATTTCTGTGTTTCATCGTCAATAAGAAAGTCAGAGGGATACAGTAAAACTGAAGTGAAGCATCGGAATCTATAACTAGTGTCACCTGAATGGTTCAAAACGTAGACAGTAAGGAGAGTCAGTTTTCTTGTACTTAAGTCGGCATTGTGCCTTTTGCATTTAACTCAGATGCAATTTCTGTGTTTCATCGTCAATAAGAAGGTCAGAGGGATACAGTAAACCTGAAGTGAAGCATCGGAATCTATAACTTGTGTCACAGGAATGGTTCAAAACATAGACAGTAAGAAGAGTCAGTTTCCTTGTTCTTAAGACTGCATTGTGCCTTTTGTATTTAATTCCAATGAAATTTCTGTGTTTCATCGTCAATAAGAAGGTCAGAGGGATACAGTAAACCTGAAGTGAAGCATCGAATCTATAACTAGTGTCACAGGAATGGTTCAAAGCATAGGCAGTAAGAAGAGTCAGTTTTCTTGTACTTCAGTCGGCACTGTGCCTTTTGTATTTAATTCCGATGCAATTTCTGTGTTTCATCGTCAATACGAAGGTCAGAGGGATACAGTAAACCTGAAGTGATGCATCGGAATCTATAACTAGTGACACAGGAATGGTTCAATCATAGACAGTAAGAAGAGTCAGTTTTCATGTACTTAAGTCGGCATTGTGACTTTTGTATTTAATTCAGATGCAATTTCTGTGTTTCATCGTCAATAAGAAGGTCAGAGGGATACAGTAAACCTGAGGTGAAGTATCGGTAACTATAACTAGTGTCACAGGAATGGTTCAATACATAGACAGTTAGAAGAGTCAGTTTTCTTGTACATAAGTCGGCATTGTGGCTTTCCTATTTAATTCCGATGCAATTTCTGTGTTTCATCGTCAATAAGAAGATCAGAGGGATACAGTAAAACTGAAGTGAAGCATCGGAATCTATAACTAGTGTCTCAGGAATGGTTCAAAACATAGACAGTAAGAAGTGTCAGTTTTCTTGTACTTAAGTCGGCATTGTGCCATTTGTATTTAACTCCGATGCAATTTCTGTGTTTCATCGCCAATTAGAAGGTCAGAGGGATACAGTAAACCTGAAGTGAACCATCGAATCTATAACTAGTGTCACAGGAATGGTTCAAAGCATAGACAGTAAGAAGAGTCAGTTTTTTGTACTTAAGTCGGCGTTGTGCCTTTTCTATTTATTTCCGATGCAATTTATGTGTTTAATCGTCAATAAGAAAGTCAGAGGGATACAGTAAAAATGAAGTGAAGCATCGGAATCTATAACTAGTGTCACAGGAATGGTTCAAAACATAGGCAGTAAGAAGAGTCAGTTTTCTTGTTCTTAAGTCGGCATTGTGCCTTTTGTATGTAATAACGATGAAATTTCTGTGTTTCATCGTCAATAAGAAGGTCAGAGGGATACAGTAATCCTGAAGTGAAGCATCGAATCTATAACTAGTGTCACAGGTATGGTTCAAAGCATAGACAGTAAGAAGAGTCAGTTTTCTTGTACTTAAGTCGGCATTGTGCCTTTTCTATTTAATTCCGATGCAATTTCTGTGTTTCATCGTCAATAAGAAAGTCAGAGTGATACAGTAGAAATGAAGTGAGGCATCGGAATCTATAACTAGTGGCACATGAATGGTTCAAAACGTAGACAGTAAGAAGAGTCAGCTTTCTTGTACTTAAGTCGGCATTGTGCCTGTTCTGTTTAATTCCGATGCCATATCTGTGTTTCATCGTCAATAAGATAGTCGGAGGGATACAGTAAAAATGAAGTGAAGCATCGGAATCTATAACTAGTGTCACAGGAATGGTTCAAAACATTGGCAGTAAGAAGAGTCAGTTTTCTTGTACTTCAGTCGGCATTGTGCCTTTTGTGTTTAATTCCGATGCAATTTCTGTGTTTCATCGTCAATAAGAAGGTCAGAGGGATACAGTAAACCTGAAGTGATGCATCGGAATCTATAACTAGTGTCACAGGAATGGTTCAATCATAGACAGTAAGAAGAGTCAGTTTTCTTGTACTAAAGTCGGCATTGTGCCTTTTGTATTTAATTCCGATGCAATTTCAGTGTTTCATCGTCAATAAGAAGGTCAGAGGGATACAGTAAACCTGAGGTGAAGTATCGGTAACTATAACTAGTTTCACAAGAATGGTTCAACACATAGACAGTAAGAAGAGTCAGTTTTCCTGTACATAAGTCAGCATTGTGCCTTTCCTATTTAATTCCGAAGCAAATTTCTGTATTTCATCGTCAATAAGAAGGTCAGAGGGATACAGTGAAACTGAAGTGATGCATCGGAATCTATAACTAGTGTCACAGGAATGCTTCAAAACATAGACAGTTTGAAGTGTCAGTTTTCTTGTACTTAAGTCGGCATTGTGCCTTTTGTATTTAACTCCTATGCAATTTCTGTGTTTGATCGTCAATTAGAAGGTCAGAGGGATACAGTAAACCTGAGGTGCAGCATCGGAATCTATAACTAGTGTCACAGGAAAGGTTAAAACATAGGCAGTAAGAAGAGTCAGTTTTCTTGTACTTAAGTCGGCATTGTGACTTTTGTATTTAATTCCGATGCAATTTCTGTGTTTCATCGTCAATAAGAAGGTCAGAGGGATACAGTAAACCTGAGGTGAAGTATCGGTAACTATAACTAGTTTCACAAGAATGGTTCAACACATAGACGGTAAGAAGAGTCAGTTTTCTTGTACTTAAGTCGGCATTGTGCCTTTTGTATTTAATTCCAATGAAATTTCTGTGTTTCATCGTCAATAAGAAGGTCAGAGGGACACAGTAAACCTGAAGTGAAGCATCGAATCTATAACTAGTGTCACAGGAATGGTTCAAAGCATAGACAGTAAGAAGAGTCAGTTTTCTTGAACTAAGGTCGGCATTGTGCCTTTTCTATTTAATTCCGATGCAATTTCTGTGTTTCATCGTCAATAAGAAATCCAGAGGGATACAGCAAAACGAAGTGAAGCATCGGAATCTATATCCAGTGTCACATGAATTGTTCAAAACATAGACAGTAAGAAGAGGCAGTTTTCTTGTACTTAAGTCGGCATTGTGCCTTCTGTATTTAATTCCGATGAAATTTCTGTGTTTCATCGTCAATAAGAAGATCAGAGGGAAACACTAAACCTGAAGTGAAGCATCGAATCTATAACTAGTGTCACAGGAATGGTTCAAAGCATAACAGTAAGAAGAGTCAGTTTTCTTGTACTTAAGTCGGCATTGTGCCTTTTCTATTTAATTCCGATGCAATTTCTGTGTTTCATCGTCAATAAGAAAGTCAGAGGGATACAGTAAAAATGAAGTGAAGCATCGGAATCTATAACTAGTGTCACATGAATGGTTCAAAACGTAGACAGTAAGAAGAGTCAGTTTTCCTTTACTTAAGTCGGCATTGTGCCTTTTGTATTTAACTCCGATGCAATTTCTGTGTTTCATCGTCAATAAGAAGGTCAGAGGGTTACTGTAAACCTGAAGTGAAGCAACGGAACTGATAACTAGTGTCACAGGAATGGTTCAAAACATAGGCAGTAAGAAGAGTCAGTTTTCTTGTACTTAGGTCGGCATTGTGTCTTTTGTATTTAATTCCGATGCAATTTGTGTGTTTCATCGTCAATAAGGTCAGAGGGATACAGTTATCCTAAAGTGAAGCATCGAATCTATAACTAGTGTCACAGGCATGGTTCAAAGCATAGACAGTAGGAAGAGTCAGTTTTCTTGTACTTAAGTCGGCATTGTGCCTTTTCTATTTAATTCCGATGCAATTTCTGTGTTTAATCGTCAATAAGAAAGTCAGAGGGATACAGTAAAAATGAAGTGAAGCATCGGAATCTATAACTAGTGTCACAGGAATGGTTCAAAACATAGACAGTAAGAAGAGTCAGTTTTCTTGTTCTTAAGTCGGCATTGTGCCTTTTGTATTTAATTCGAATGAAATTTCTGTGTTTCATCGTCAATAAAAAGTTCAGAGGGATACAGTAAACCCGAAGTGAAGCATCGAATCTATAACTAGTGTCACAGGAATGGTTCATAGCATAGACAGTAGGAAGAGTCAGTTTTCTTGTACTTAACTCGGCATTGTGCCTTTTCTATTTAATTCCGATGCAATTTCTGTGTTTCATCGTCAATAAGAAGGTCAGAGGGATACAGTAAACCTGAAGTGAAGCATCGGAATCTATAACTAGTGTCACAGGAGTGGTTCAATCGTAGACAGTAAGAAGAGTCAGTTTTCTTGTACTTAAGTCGGCATTGTGACTTTTGTATTTAATTCCGATGCAATTTCTGTGTTTCATCGTCAATAAGAAGGTCAGAGGGATACAGTAACCCTAAGGTGAAGTATCGGAATCTATAACTAGTGTCACAGGAATGGTTCAAAACATAGACAGTAATAAGCGTCAGTTTTCTTGTACCTAAGTCGGCATTGTGCCTTTCCTATTTAATTCCGAAGCAATTTCTGTGTTTCGTCGTCAATAAGAAGGTCAGAGGGATACAGAAAACCTGAAGAGAAGCATCGGAATCTATAACTAGTGTCACAGGAATGGTTCAAATCAGAGACAGTAAGAAGAGTCCGTTTTCTTGTACTTAAGTCGGCATTGTGCCTTTTGTATTTAATTCCAATGAAATATCTGTGTTTCATCGTCAATAAGATGGTCAGAGGGATACAGTAAACCTGAAGTGGGCATCGAATCTATAACTAGTGCCACAGGAATGGTTCAAAGCATAGACAGTAAGAAGTGTCAGTTCTCTTGTACTGAAGTCGGCGTAGTGCCTTTTCTATTTATTTCAGATGCAATTTCTGTGATTAATCGTCAATAATAAGGTCAGAGAGATACAGTAAACAAGAAGTGAGGCATCGGAATCTATTACTATTGTCACAGGAATGGTTCAAAACATAGACAGTAAGAAGAGTAAGTTTTTTTGTACTTAAGTAGGCATTGTGCCCTTTGCATGTAATTCCAATGCAATATCTGTGTTTCATCATCAATAAGAAGGTCAGAGGGATACAGTAAACGTGAAGTGAAGCATCGGAATCTATAACTAAGGTCACAGGAATGATTCAAATCACAGACAGTAAGAAGAGTTAGTTTTCTTGTACTTAAGTCGGCATTGTGCTTTTTGTATTTAATTCCGATGCGATTTCTGCGTTTTATCGTCAAATAGAAGGTCAGACAGATACAGTAAACCTGAAGTGAAGCATCGGAATCTATATATAGTGTCACAGGAATGGTTCAAAACATAGACAGTAAGAAGAGTCAGTATCCTTGTACTTAAGTCGGCATTATGCCTTTTGTATTTAATTCCGATGAAACTTCTGTGTTTCATCGTCAATAAGAAGGTCAGGGAATACTGTAAACCTGAAGTGAAGCATCGAATCTATAACTAGTGTCACAGGAATGGTTCAAAGCATAGACAGTAAGAAGAGTCAGTTTTCTTGTACTTAAGTCGGCATGTGCCTTTTCTATTTAATTCAGATGCAATTTCTGTGTTTCATCGTCAATAAGAAAGTCAGAGGAATACAGTAAAAATGAAGTGAAGCATCGGAATCTATAACTAGTGTCACATGAATGGTTCAAAACATAGACAGTAAGAAGAGTCAGTTTTCTTGTACTTAAGTCGGCATTGTGCCTTTTGTCTTTAACTCCGATGCAATTTCTGTGTTTCATCGTCAATAAGAAGGTCTGAGGGATACAGTAAACCTGAAGTGAAGCATCGAAATTGATAACTAGTGTCACAGGAAAGGTTCAAAACATGGGCAGTAAGAAGTGTCAGGTTTCTTGTACTTAAGTCGGCATTGTGACTTTTGTTTTTAATTCCGATGCAATTTCTGTGTTTCATCGTCAATAAGATGGTCAGAGGGATACAGTAACCCTGAAGTGAAGCATCGGAATCTATAACTAGTGTCACAGGAATGGTTCAAATCATAGACAGTAAGAAGAGTCTGTTTTCTTGTACTTAAATCGGCATTGTGCCTTTTGTATTTAATTCCGATGAAATATCTGTGTTTCATCGTCAATAAGATGGTCAGAGGGATACAGTAAACCTGAAGTGAAGCATCGAATCTATAACTAGTGTCACAGGAATGGTTCAAAGCATAGACAGTAAGAAGAGTCAGTTCTCTTGTACTTAAGTCGGCGTAGTGCCTTTTCTATTTATTTCCGATGCAATTTCTGTGTTTCATCGTCAATAAGGAGGTCAGAGGGATACAGTAAACCTGAAGTGAAGCATCAGAATGTATAACTAGTGTCACAGGAATGGTTTAAAACATAGGCAGTAAGAAGATTCAGATTTCTTGTGCTTAAGTCGGCATTGTGCCTTTTGTATTTAATTCCGATGCAATTTCTGTGTATCATCGTCAATAAGAAGGTCAGATTGATACAATAAACCTGAAGTGAAGCATCGAATCTATAACTAGTGTCACAGGTATGGTTCAAAGCATAGACAGTAAGAAGAGTCAGTTTTCTTGTACTTAAGTCGGCATTGTGCCTTTTCTATTTAATTCCGATGCAATTTCTGTGTTTCATCGTCAATAAGAAAGTCAGAGTGATACAGTAGAAATGAAGTGAGGCATCGGAATCTATAACTAGTGGCACATGAATGGTTCAAAACGTAGACAGTAAGAAGAGTCAGCTTTCTTGTACTTAAGTCGGCATTGTGCCTTTTGTATTTAACTCCGATGCAATTTCTGTGTTTCATCGTCAATAAGAAGGTCAGAGGGATACTGTAAACCTGAAGTGAAGCAACTGAATTGATAACTAGTGACACAGGAATGGTTCAAAACATAGGCAGTAAGAAGAGTCAGTTTTCTTGTACTTAAGTCGGCTTTGTGCCTTTAGTATTTAATTCCGATGCAATTTCTGTGTTTCATCGTCAATAAGAAGGTCAGAGGGATACAGTAATCCTGAAGTGAAGCATCGAATCCATAACTAGTGTCACAGGAATGGTTCAAAGCATTGACAGTAAGAAGAGTCAGTTTTCTTGTCCTTAAGTCGGCATTGTGCCTGTTCTGGTTAATTCCGATGCCATATCTGTGTTTCATCGTCAATAAGATAGTCGGAGGGATACAGTAAAAATGAAGTGAAGCATCGGAATCTATAACTAGTGTCACAGGAATGGTTCAAAACATTGGCAGTAAGAAGAGTCAGTTTTCTTGTACATAAGTCAGCATTGTGCCTTTCCTATTTAATTCCGAAGCAAATTTCTGTATTTCATCGTCAATAAGAAGGTCAGAGGGATACAGTGAAACTGAAGTGATGCATCGGAATCTATAACTAGTGTCACAGGAATGCTTCAAAACATAGACAGTTTGAAGTGTCAGTTTTCTTGTACTTAAGTCGGCATTGTGCCTTTTGTATTTAACTCCTATGCAATTTCTGTGTTTGATCGTCAATTAGAAGGTCAGAGGGATACAGTAAACCTGAGGTGCAGCATCGGAATCTATAACTAGTGTCACAGGAAAGGTTAAAACATAGGCAGTAAGAAGAGTCAGTTTTCTTGTACTTAAGTCGGCATTGTGACTTTTGTATTTAATTCCGATGCAATTTCTGTGTTTCATCGTCAATAAGAAGGTCAGAGGGATACAGTAAACCTGAGGTGAAGTATCGGTAACTATAACTAGTTTCACAAGAATGGTTCAACACATAGACAGTAAGAAGAGTCAGTTTTCTTGTACTTAAGTCGGCATTGTGCCTTTTGTATTTAATTCCAATGAAATTTCTGTGTTTCATCGTCAATAAGAAGATCAGAGGGACACAGTAAACCTGAAGTGAAGCATCGAATCTATAACTAGTGTCACAGGAATGGTTCAAAGCATAGACAGTAAGAAGAGTCAGTTTTCTTGAACTTAAGTCGGCATTGTGCCTTTTCTATTTAATTCCGATGCAATTTCTGTGTTTCATCGTCAATAAGAAATCCAGAGGGATACAGTAAAAATGAAGTGAAGCATCGAAATCTATAACCAGTGTCACATGAATTGTTCAAAACATAGACAGTAAGAAGAGGCAGTTTTCTTGTACTTAAGTCGGCATTGTGCCTTCTGTATTTAATTCCGATGAAATTTCTGTGTTTCATCGTCAATAAGAAGATCAGAGGGAAACACTAAACCTGAAGTGAAGCATCGAATCTATAACTAGTGTCACAGGAATGGTTCAAAGCATAACAGTAAGAAGAGTCAGTTTTCTTGTACTTAAGTCGGCATTGTGCCTTTTCTATTTAATTCCGATGCAATTTCTGTGTTTCATCGTCAATAAGAAAGTCAGAGGGATACAGTAAAAATGAAGTGAAGCATCGGAATCTATAACTAGTGTCACATGAATGGTTCAAAACGTAGACAGTAAGAAGAGTCAGTTTTCCTTTACTTAAGTCGGCATTGTGCCTTTTGTATTTAACTCCGATGCAATTTCTGTGTTTCATCGTCAATAAGAAGGTCAGAGGGTTACTGTAAACCTGAAGTGAAGCAACGGAACTGATAACTAGTGTCACAGGAATGGTTCAAAACATAGGCAGTAAGAAGAGTCAGTTTTCTTGTACTTAGGTCGGCATTGTGTCTTTTGTATTTAATTCCGATGCAATTTGTGTGTTTCATCGTCAATAAGGTCAGAGGGATACAGTTATCCTAAAGTGAAGCATCGAATCTATAACTAGTGTCACAGGCATGGTTCAAAGCATAGACAGTAGGAAGAGTCAGTTTTCCTGTACTTAAGTCGGCATTGTGCCTTTTCTATTTAATTCCGATGCAATTTCTGTGTTTAATCGTCAATAAGAAAGTCAGAGGGATACAGTAAAAATGAAGTGAAGCATCGGAATCTATAACTAGTGTCACAGGAATGGTTCAAAACATAGACAGTAAGAAGAGTCAGTTTTCTTGTTCTTAAGTCGGCATTGTGCCTTTTGTATTTAATTCGAATGAAATTTCTGTGTTTCATCGTCAATAAAAAGTTCAGAGGGATACAGTAAACCCGAAGTGAAGCATCGAATCTATAACTAGTGTCACAGGAATGGTTCATAGCATAGACAGTAGGAAGAGTCAGTTTTCTTGTACTTAACTCGGCATTGTGCCTTTTCTATTTAATTCCGATGCAATTTCTGTGTTTCATCGTCAATAAGAAAGTCAGAGGGATACAGTAAAAATGAAGTGAAGCATCGGAATCTATAACTAGTGTCACCGGAATTGTTCAAAACATAGGCAGTAAGAAGAGTCAGTTTTCTTGTACTTACGTCGGCAATGTGTTTTTTGTATTTAATTCCGATGCAATTTCTGTGTTTCATCGTCAATAAGAAAGTCAGAGGGATACAGTAAACCTGAAGTGAAGCATCGGAATCTATAACTAGTGTCACAGGAGTGGTTCAATCGTAGACAGTAAGAAGAGTCAGTTTTCTTGTACTTAAGTCGGCATTGTGACTTTTGTATTTAATTCCGATGCAATTTCTGTGTTTCATCGTCAATAAGAAGGTCAGAGGGATACAGTAACCCTAAGGTGAAGTATCGGAATCTATAACTAGTGTCACAGGAATGGTTCAAAACATAGACAGTAATAAGAGTCAGTTTTCTTGTACCTAAGTCGGCATTGTGCCTTTCCTATTTAATTCCGAAGCAATTTCTGTGTTTCGTCGTCAATAAGAAGGTCAGAGGGATACAGAAAACCTGAAGAGAAGCATCGGAATCTATAACTAGTGTCACAGGAATGGTTCAAATCAGAGACAGTAAGAAGAGTCCGTTTTCTTGTACTTAAGTCGGCATTGTGCCTTTTGTATTTAATTCCAATGAAATATCTGTGTTTCATCGTCAATAAGATGGTCAGAGGGATACAGTAAACCTGAAGTGGGCATCGAATCTATAACTAGTGCCACAGGAATGGTTCAAAGCATAGACAGTAAGAAGTGTCAGTTCTCTTGTACTGAAGTCGGCGTAGTGCCTTTTCTATTTATTTCAGATGCAATTTCTGTGTTTAATCGTCAATAATAAGGTCAGAGAGATACAGTAAACAAGAAGTGAGGCATCGGAATCTATTACTATTGTCACAGGAATGGTTCAAAACATAGACAGTAAGAAGAGTAAGTTTTTTTGTACTTAAGTAGGCATTGTGCCTTTTGTATGTAATTCCAATGCAATATCTGTGTTTCATCATCAATAAGAAGGTCAGAGGGATACAGTAAACCTGAAGTGAAGCATCGGAATCTATAACTAAGGTCACAGGAATGATTCAAATCATAGACAGTAAGAAGAGTTAGTTTTCTTGTACTTAAGTCGGCATTGTGCTTTTTGTATTTAATTCCGATGCGATTTCTGCGTTTTATCGTCAAATAGAAGGTCAGACAGATACAGTAAACCTGAAGTGAAGCATCGGAATCTATATATAGTGTCACAGGAATGGTTCAAAACATAGACAGTAGGAAGAGTCAGTATCCTTGTACTTAAGTCGGCATTATGCCTTTTGTATTTAATTCCGATGAAACTTCTGTGTTTCATCGTCAATAAGAAGGTCAGGGAATACTGTAAACCTGAAGTGAAGCATCGAAATTGATAACTAGTGTCACAGGAAAGGTTCAAAACATGGGCAGTAAGAAGTGTCAGGTTTCTTGTACTTAAGTCGGCATTGTGACTTTTGTTTTTAATTCCGATGCAATTTCTGTGTTTCATCGTCAATAAGATGGTCAGAGGGATACAGTAACCCTGAAGTGAAGCATCGGAATCTATAACTAGTGTCACAGGAATGGTTCAAATCATAGACAGTAAGAAGAGTCTGTTTTCTTGTACTTAAATCGGCATTGTGCTTTTTGTATTTAATTCCGATGAAATATCTGTGTTTCATCGTCAATAAGATGGTCAGAGGGATACAGTAAACCTGAAGTGAAGCATCGAATCTATAACTAGTGTCACAGGAATGGTTCAAAGCATAGACAGTAAGAAGAGTCAGTTCTCTTGTACTTAAGTCGGCGTAGTGCCTTTTGTATTTATTTCCGATGCAATTTCTGTGTTTCATCGTCAATAAGGAGGTCAGAGGGATACAGTAAACCTGAAGTGAAGCATCAGAATCTATAACTAGTGTCACAGGAATGGTTCAAAACATAGGCAGTAAGAAGATTCAGATTTCTTGTGCTTAAGTCGGCATTGTGCCTTTTGTATTTAATTCCGATGCAATTTCTGTGTATCATCGTCAATAAGAAGGTCAGAGGGATACAATAAACCTGAAGTGAAGCATGGGAATTTATAATTAGTGTCACAGGAATGGTTCAAAACATAGACAGTAAGAAGAGTCAGTTTTCTTGTACTTAAGTCGGCAATGTGCCTTTTGTATTTAATTCCGATGCAATTTTTGTGTTTCATCGTCAATAAGAAGGTCAGAGGGATACAGTAGACCTGAAGTGAAGCATCGGAATCTATAACTAGTGTCACATGAATGGTTCAAAACATAGGCAGTGAGAAGAGTCAGTTTTCTTGTACTTAAGCCAGCATTGTGCCTTTTGTATTTAAATCCGATACAATTTCTGTGTTTCATCGTCAATAAGAAGGTCAGTGGGATACAGTAAACCTGAAGTGAAGCATCGGAATCTATAACTAGTGTCACAGGAATGGTTCAAAACATAGACAGTAAGAAGCGTCAGTTTTCTTGCACTTAAGTCGGCATTGTGCGTTATGTATTTAATTCCGATGCAATATCTGTGTTTCATCGTCAATAAGAAGGTCAGAGGGATACAGTAAACCTGAAGTGAAGCATCGGAATCTATAACTAGTGTCACAGGAATGGTTCAAAACATAGACAGTAAGTAGAGTCAGTTTCCTTGTAATTAAGTCGGCATTGTGCCTTTTGTATTTAATTCCGATGCAATTACTGTGTTTCATCGTCAATAAGTAGGTCAGAGGGATACAGTAAACCTGAAGTGAAGCATCAGAATCTATAACTAGTGTCACAGGAATGTTTCAAAGCATAGACAGTAAGAAGAGTCAGTTTTCTTGTACTTAATTCGGCATTGTGCCTTTTATATTTAATTCCGATGCAATTTCTGTGTTTCATCGTCAATAACAAGGTCAGAGGGATAAAGTAAACCTGAAGTAAAGCATCGGAATCAATAACGAGTGTCACATTAATGGTTCAAAACATAGACAGTAAGAAGAGTCTGTTTTCTTGTACTTAATTCGGCATTGTGCCTTTTGTATTTAATTCCGAAGCAATTTTTGTGTTTCATCGTCAATAAGAAGGTCAGAGGGATAAAGTAAACCTGAAGTAAAGCATCGGAAGCTGTAACTAGTGTCACATGAATGGTTCAAAACATAGACAGTAAGAAGAGTCTGTTTTCTTGTACTTAGGTCGGCATTGTGCCTTTTGTATTTCATTCCGAAGCAATTTCTGTGTTTCATCGTCAATAAGTAGGTCAGAGGGATACAGTAAACAAGAAGTGAAGCATCGGAATCTATAACTAGTGTCACAGGAATGGTTCAAAACATAGACAGTAAGAAGAGTCAGTTTTTTTGTACTTAAGTAGGCATTGTGCTTTTTGTATTTAATTCCGATGCAATATCTGTGTTTCATCAACAGTAAGAAGGTCAGAGGGATACAGTAAACCTGAAGTTAAGCATCGGAATCTATAACTAGTGTCACAAGAATGGTTCTAACTTAGACAGTAAGAAGAGTCAGTTTTCTTGTACTTAAGTCGGCATTGTGCTTTTGTATTTAATTCCGATGCGATTTCTGCGCTTTATCGTCAATAAGAAGGTCAGAGGGATACAGTAAACCTGAGGTGAAGTATCGGTAACTATAACTAGTGTCACAGGAATGGTTCAAAACATAGACAGTAAGAAGAGTCAGTTTTCTTGTACATAAGTCGGCAGTGTGCCTTTTGTATTTAACTCCTATGCAATTTCTGTGTTTCATCGTCAATTAGAAGGTCAGAGGGATACAGTAAACCTGAGGTGCAGCATCGGAATCTATAACTAGTGTCACAGGAATGGTTAAAACATAGGCAGTAAGAAGAGTCAGTTTTCTTGTACTTAAGTCGGCATTGTGCCTTTTGTATTTAATTCCGATGCAATTTCTGTGTTTCATCGTCAATAAGAAGGTCAGAGGGATACAGTAAACCTGAAGTGAAGCATCGGAATCTATAACTAGTGTCACAGGAATGGTTCAATCATAGACAGTAAGAAGAGTCAGATTTCTTGAACTTAAGACGGCATTGTGACTTTTGTATTTAATTCCGAAGCAATTTCTGTGTTTCATCGTCAATAAGAAGGTCAGAGGGATACAGTAAACCTGAGGTGAAGTATCGGAATCTATAACTAGTGTCACAGGAATGTTTCAAAACATAGACTGTAAGAAGAGTCAGTTTCCTTGTACTTAAGTCGGCATTGTGCCTTTCCTATTTAATTCAGATGCAATTTCTGTGTTTCATCGTCAATATGAAGGTCAGAGGGATACAGTAAACCTGAAGTGAAGCATCGGAATCTATAACTAGTGTCACAGAAATGGTTCAAAACATAGACAGTAAGAAGAGTAAGTTTTCTTTTACTTAAGTCGGCATTGTGCCTTTTGTATTTAATTCCGATGAAATATCTGTTTTTCATCGTCAATAAGAAGGTCAGAGGGATACAGTAAACCTGAAGTGAAGCATCGAATCTATAACTAGTGTCACAGGAATGGTTCAAAGCATAGACATTAAGAAGAGTTAGTTTTCTTCTACTTAAGTCGGCGTTGTGCCTTGTCAATTTACTTCCGATGCAATTTTTGTGTTTAATCGTCAATAAGAAAGTCAAAGGGATACAGTAAAAATGAAGTGAAGCATCGGAATCTATAACCTGTGTCACAGGAATAGTTCAAAACATAGACAGTAAGAAGAGTCAGTTTTCTTGTTCTTAAGTCGGCATTGTGCCTTTCCTATTTAATTCAGATGCAATTTCTGTGTTTCATCGTCAATATGAAGGTCAGAGGGATACAGTAAACCTGAAGTGAAGCATCGGAATCTATAACTAGTGTCACAGGAAATGGTTCAAAGCATAGCAGTAAGAAGAGTCAGTTTTCTTGTACTTAAGTCGGCATTGTGATTTTCTATTTAATTCCGATGCAATTTCTGTGTTTAATCGTCAATAAGAAAGTCAGAGGGATACAGTAAAAATGAAGTGAAGCATCGGAATCTATAACCTGTGTCACAGGAATGGTTCAAAACATAGACAGTAAGAAGAGTCAGTTTTCTTGTTCTTAAGTCGGCATTGTGCCTTTTGTATTTAATTCCAATGAAATTTCTGTGTTTCATCGTCAATAAGAAGGTCAGAGGGATACAGTAAACCTGAAGTGAAGCATCGAATCTATAACTAGTGTCACATGAATGGTTCAAAACATAGACAATAAGAAGAGTCTGTTTTCTTGTACTTAGGTCGGCATTGTGCCTTTTGTATTTAATTCCGAAGCAATTTCTGTGTTTCATCGTCAATAAGTAGGTCAGAGGGATACAGTAAACAAGAAGTGAAGCATCGGAATCTATAACTAGTGTCACAGGAGTGGTTCAAAACATAGACAGTAAGAAGAGTCAGTTTTTTTGTACTTAAGAAGGCATAGTGCTTTTTGTATTTAATTCCGATGCAATATCTGTGTTTTCATCAACAGTAAGAAGGTCAGAGGGATACAGTAAACCTGAAGTTAAGCATCGGAATCTATAACTAGTGTCACAAGAATGGTTCTAACATAGACAGTAAGAAGAGTCAGTTTTCTTGTACATAAGTCGGCATTGTGCCTTTCCTATTTAATTCCGAAGCAATTTCTGTATTTCATCGTCAATAAGAAGGTCAGAGGGATACAGTAAAACTGAAGTGAAGCATCGGAATCTATAACTAGTGTCACAGGAATGGTTCAAAACATAGACAGTAAGAAGTGTCAGTTTTCTTGTACTTAAGTCGGCAGTGTGCCTTTTGTATTTAACTCCTATGCAATTTCTGTGTTTCATCGTCAATTAGAAGGTCAGAGGGATACAGTAAACCTGAGGTGCAGCATCGGAATCTATAACTAGTGTCACAGGAATGGTTAAAACATAGGCAGTAAGAAGAGTCAGTTTTCTTGTACTTAAGTCGGCATTGTGCCTTTTGTATTTAATTCCGATGCAATTTCTGTGTTTCATCGTCAATAAGAAGGTCAGAGGGATACAGTAAACCTGAAGTGAAGCATCGGAATCTATAACTAGTGTCACAGGAATGGTTCAATCATAGACAGTAAGAAGAGTCAGATTTCTTGAACTTATGACGGCATTGTGACTTTTGTATTTAATTCCGAAGCATTTTCTGTGTTTCATCGTCAATAAGAAGGTCAGAGGGGATACTGTAAACCTGAGGTGAAGTATCGGAATCTATAACTAGTGTCACAGGAATGGTTCAAAACATAGACTGTAAGAAGAGTCAGTTTTCTTGTACTTAAGTCGGCATTGTGGCTTTCCTATTTAATTCAGATGCAATTTCTGTGTTTCATCGTCAATATGAAGGTCAGAGGGATACAGTACACCTGAAGTGAAGCATCGGAATCTATAACTAGTGTCACAGAAATGGTTCAAAACATAGACAGTATGAAGAGTAAGTTTTCTTTTACTTAAGTCGGCATTGTGCCTTTTGTATTTAATTCCGATTCAATATCTGTTTTTCATCGTCAATAAGAAGGTCAGAGGGATACAGTAAACCTGAAGTGAAGCATCGAATCTATAACTAGTGTCACAGGAATGGTTCAAAGCATAGACATTAAGAAGAGTTAGTTTTCTTGTACTTAAGTCGGCGTTGTGCCTTTTCAATTTACTTCCGATGCAATTTTTGTGTTTAATCGTCAATAAGAAAGTCAGAGGGATACAGTAAAATTGAAGTGAAGCATCGGAATCTGTAACTAGTGTCACAGGAATGGTTCCAAACATAGACAGTAAGAAGTGTCAGTTTTCTTGTACTTAAGTCGGCATTGTGCCATTTGTATTTAACTCCGATGCAATTTTTGTGTTTCATCGTCAATTAGAAGGTCAGAGGGTTACAGTAAACGTGAGGTGCAGCATCGGAGTCTATAACTAGTGTCACAGGAATGGTTAAAACATAGGCAGTAAGAAGAGTCAGTTTTCTTGTACTTAAGTCGGCATTGTGCCTTTTGTGTTTAATTCCGATGCAATTTCTGAGTTTCATCGTCAATAACAAGGTCAGAGGGATACAGTAAACTTGAAGTGAAGCATCGGAATCTATAACTAGTGTCACAGGGGATGGTTCAATCATAGACAGTAAGAAGAGTCAGATTTCTTGTACTTAAGTCGGCATTGTGACTTTTGTATTTAACTCCGATGCAATTTCTGTGTTTCATCGTCAATGAGAAGGACAGAGGGATACAGTAAACCTGAAGTGAAGCATCGGAATTGATAACTAGTGTCACAGGAATTGTTCAAAACATAGGCAGTAAGAAGAGTCAGTTTTCTTGTACTTACGTCGGCATTGTGTCTTTTGTATTTAATTCCGATGCAATTTCTGTGTTTCATCGTCAATAAGAAGGTCAGAGGGATACAGTAACCATAAGGTGAAGTATCGGAATCTATAACTAGTGTCACAGGAATGGTTCAAAACATAGACAGTAAGAAGAGTCAGTTTTCTTGTACTTAAGTGGGCATTGTGCCTTTTGTATTTAACTCCGATGCAATTTCTGTGTTTCATCGTCAATAAGAAGGACAGAGGGATACAGTAAACCTGAAGTGAAGCATCGGAATTGATAACTAGTATCACAGGAATTGTTCAAAACATAGGCAGTAAGAAGAGTCAGTTTTCTTGTACTTACGTCGGCATGGTGTCTTTTGTATTTAATTCCGATGCAATTTCTGTGTTTCATCGTCAATAAGAAGGTCAGAGGGATACAGTAACCATAAGGTGAAGTATCGGAATCTATAACTAGTGTCACAGGAATGGTTCAAAACATAGACAGTAAGAAGAGTCAGTGTTCTTGTTCTTAAGTCGACATTGTGCCTTTTGTATTTAATTCGAATGAAATTTCTGTGTTTCATCGTCAATAAGAAGTTCAGAGGGATACAGTAAACCCGAAGTGAAGCATCGAATCTATATCTAGTGTCACAGGAATGGTTCATAGCATAGACAGTAGGAAGAGTCAGTTTTCTTGTACTTAACTCGGCATTGTGCATTTTCTATTTAATTCCGATGCAATTTCTGTGTTTCATCGTCAATAAGAAAGTCAGAGGGATACAGTAAAAATGAAGTGAAGCATCGGAATCTATAACTAGTGTCACATGAATGGTTCAAAACATAGACAGTAAGAAGAGTCAGTTTTCTTGTACTTAAGTGGGCATTGTGCCTTTTGTATTTAACTCCGATGCAATTTCTGTGTTTCATCGTCAATAAGAAGGACAGAGGGATACAGTAAACCTGAAGTGAAGCATCGGAATTGATAACTAGTGTCACAGGAATTGTTCAAAACATAGGCAGTAAGAAGAGTCAGTTTTCTTGTACTTACGTCGGCATTGTGTCTTTTGTATTTAATTCCGATGCAATTTCTGTGTTTCATCGTCAATAAGAAGGTCAGAGGGATACAGTAACCATAAGGTGAAGTATCGGAATCTATAACTAGTGTCACAGGAATGGTTCAAAACATAGACAGTAAGAAGAGTCAGTTTTCTTGTACCTAAGTCGGCATTGTGCCTTTCCTATTTAATTCCGAAGCAATTTCTGTGTTTCATCGTCAATAAGAAGGTCAGAGGGATACAGAAAACCTGAAGTGAAGCATCGGGATCTATAACTAGTGTCACAGGAATGGTTCTAATCATAGACAGTAAGAAGAGTCAGTTTTCTAGTACTTAAGTCGGCATTGTGCCTTTTGTATTTAATTCCAATGAAATATCTGTGTTTCATCGTCAATAAGATGGTCAGAGGGATACAGTAAACCTGAAGTGAAGCATCGAATCTATAACTAGTGTCACAGGAATGGTTCAAAGCATAGACAGTAAGAAGAGTCAGTTCTCTTGTACTTAAGTCGGCATAGTGCCTTTTCTATTTATTTCCGATGCAATTTCTGTGTTTAATCGTCAATAAGAAAGTCAGAGGGATACAGTAAAAATGAAGTGAAGCATCGGAATCAATAACTAGTGTCACAGGAATGGTTCAAAACATAGACAGTAAGAAGAGTCAGTTTTCTTGTACGTACGTCGGCATTGTGCCTCTTGTATTTAACTCCGATGCAATTTCTGTGTTTCTCCGTCAATATGAAGGTCAGAGGGATACAGTCAACCTGAAGTGAAGCATCGGAATCTATAACTAGTGTCACATGAATGGTTGAAACATAGACAGTAAGAAGTGTCAGTTTTCTTGTACATAAGTCGGCATTGTGCCTTTTGTATTTAATTCCGATGCAATTTCTGAGTTTCATCGTCAGTAATAAGGTCAGATGGATACAGTAAACCTGAAGTGAAGCATCGGAAGCTATAACTAGTGTCACATGAATGGTTCAAAACATAGACAGTAAGAAGAGTCTGTTTTCTTGTACTTAAGTCGGCATTGTGCCTTTTGTATTTAATTCCGATGCAATTTCTGTGTTTCATCGTCAATACGAAGGTCAGAGGGATACAGTAAACAAGAAGTGAAGCATCGGAATCTATAACTACTGTCACAGGAATGGTTCAAATCATAGACAGTAAGAAGAGTAAGTTTTTTTGTACTTAAGTAGGCATTGTGCCTTTTGTATTTAATTCCAATGCAATATCTGTGTTTCATCATCAATAAGAAGGTCAGAGGGATTCAGTAAACCTGAAGTGAAGCATCGGAATCTATAACTAGTGTCACTTGAATGGTTCAAACATAGACAGTAAGAAGAGTCAGTTTTCTTGTACTTAAGTCGGCATTGTGCCTTTTGTATTTAATTCCGATGAAATTTCTGTTTTTCATTGTCAATAAGGAGGTCAGAGGGATACAGTAAACCTGAAGTGAAGCATCGGAATCTATAACTAAGGTCACAGGAATGATTCAAATCATAGACAGTAAGAAGAGTTAGTTTTCTTGTACTTAAGTCGGCATTGTGCATTTTGTATTTAATTCCGATGCGATTTCTGCGTTTTATCGTCAAATAGAAGGTCAGACAGATACAGTAAACCTGAAGTGAAGCATCGGAATCTTTATCTAGTGTCACAGGAATGGTTCAAATCATAGACAGTAAGAAGAGTCAGTTTCCTTGTACTTAAGTCGGCATTATGCCTTTTGTCTTTAACTCCGATGCAATTTCTGTGTTTCATCGTCAATAAGAAGGTCTGAGGGATACAGTAAACCTGAAGTGAAGGATCGAAATTGATAACTAGTGTCACAGGAAAGGTTCAAAACATAGGCAGTAAGAAGGGTCAGGTTTCTTGTACATAAGTCGGCATTGTGACTTTTGTATTTAATTCCGATGCAATTTCTGTGTTTCATCGTCAATAAGATGGTCAGAGGGATACAGTAAACCTGAAGTGAAGCATCGGAATCTATAACGAGTGTCACATTAATGGTTCAAAACATAGACAGTAAGAAGAGTCAGTTTTCTTGAACTTAAGTCGGCATTGTGCTTTTTGTATTCAGTTCCGATGCAATTTCTGTGTCTCATCGTCAATAAGGAGGTCAGAGGGATACAGGAAACCTGAAGTGAAGCATCAGAATCTATAACTAGTGTCACAGGAATGGTTCAAAACATATACAGTAAGAAGAGTCAGTTTTCTTGTACATAAGTCGGCAGGGTGCCTTTTGTATTTAATTCCGATGCAATTTCTGAGTTTCATCGTCAATAAGAAGGTCAGATGGATACAGTAAACCTGAAGTGAAGCATCGGAAGCTGTAACTAGTGTCACATGAATGGTTCAAAACATAGACAGTAAGAAGAGTCTGTTTTCTTGTACTTAGGTCGGCATTGTGCCTTTTGTATTTAATTCCGAAGCAATTTCTGTGTTTCATCGTCAATAAGTAGGTCAGAGGGATACAGTAAACAAGAAGTGAAGCATCGGAATCTATAACTAGTGTCACAGGAATGGTTCAAAACATAGACAGTAAGAAGAGTCAGTTTTTTTGCACTTAAGTAGGCATTGTGCTTTTTGTATTTAATTCCGATGCAATATCTGTGTTTCATCAACAGTAAGAAGGTCAGAGGGATTCAGTAAACCTGAAGTTAAGCATCGGAATCTATAACTAGTGTCACAAGAATGGTTCTAACTTAGACAGTAAGAAGAGTCAGTTTTCTTGTACTTAAGTCGGCATTGTGCTTTTGTATTTAATTCCGATGCGATTTCTGCGCTTTATCGTCAATAAGAAGGTCAGAGGGATACAGTAAACCTGAAGTGAAGCATCGGAATCTATATCTAGTGTCACAGGAATGATTCAAAACATAGACAGTAAGAAGAGTCAGTTTTCTTGTACTTAAGTCGGCATTGTGCCTTTTCTATTTAATTCCGAAGCAATTTCTGTGTTTCACCGTCAACAAGAAGGTCAGAGGGATACAGTAAACCCGAAGTGAAACATCGGAATCTATAACTAGTGTCACAGGAATGGTTCAAAACATAGACAGTAAGAAGAGTCAGTTTTTTTGTACTTAAGTAGGCACTGTGCTTTTTGTATTTAATTCCGTTGTAATATCTGTGTTTCATCAACAGTAAGAAGGTCAGAGGGATACAGAAAACCTGAAGTTAAGCATCGGAATCTATAACTAGTGTCACATGAATGGTTCAAACATAGACAGTAAGAAGAGTCAGAGTTCTTGTACTTAAGTCGGCATTGTGACTTTTGTATTTAATTCCGATGCAATTTCTGTGTTTCATCGTCAATAAGAAGGTCAGAGGGTTACAGTAAACCTGAGGTGAAGTATCGGTAACTATAACTAGTGTCACAGGAATGGTTAAAACATAGGCAGTAAGAAGAGTCAGTTTTCTTGTACTTAAGTCGGCATTGTGCCTTTTGCATTTAATTCCGATGCAATTTCTGTGTTTCATCGTCAATAAGAAGGTCAGAGGGATACAGTAAACCTGAAGTGAAGCATCGGAATCTATAACTAGTGTCACAGGAATGGTTCAATCATAGACAGTAAGAAGAGTCAGATTTATTGAACTTAAGACGGCATTGTGACTTTTGTATTTAATTCCGAAGCAATTTCTGTGTTTCATCGTCAATAAGAAGGTCAGAGGGATACAGTAAACCTGAGGTGAAGTATCGGAATCAATAACTAGTGTCACAGGAATGTTTCAAAACATAGACTGTAAGAAGAGTCAGTTTTCTTGTACTTAAGTCGGCATTGTGCCTTTCCTATTTAATTCAGACGCAATTTCTGTGTTTCATCGTCAATATGAAGGTCAGAGGGATACAGTAAACCTGAAGTGAAGCATCGGAATCTATAACTAGTGTCACAGAAATGGTTCAAAACTTAGACAGTAAGAAGAGTAAGTTTTCTTTTACTTAATTCGGCATTGTGCCTTTTGTATTTAATTCCGATGAAATATCTGTTTTTCATCGTCAATAAGAAGGTCAGAGGGATTCAGTAAACCTGAAGTGAAGCATCGAATCTATAACTAGTGTCACAGGAATGGTTCAAAGCATAGACATTAAGAAGAGTTAGTTTTCTTCTACTGAAGTCGGCGTTGTGCCTTTTCAATTTACTTCCGATGCAATTTTTGTGTTTAATCGTCAATAAGAAAGTCAAAGGGATACAGTAAAAATGAAGTAAAGCATCGGAATCTATAACCTGTGTCACAGGAATAGTTCAAAACATAGACAGTAAGAAGAGTCAGTTTTCTTGTTCTTAAGTCGGCATTGTGCCTTTCCTATTTAATTCAGATGCAATTTCTGTGTTTCATCGTCAATATGAAGGTCAGAGGGATACAGTAAACCTGAAGTGAAGCATCGGAATCTATAACTAGTGTCACAGGAATGGTTCAAAGCATAGCAGTAAGAAGAGTCAGTTTTCTTGTACTTAAGTCGGCATTGTGCCTTTTCTATTTAATTCCGATGCAATTTCTGTGTTTAATCGTCAATAAGAAAGTCAGAGGGATACAGTAAAAATGAAGTGAAACATCGGAATCTATAACCTGTGTCACAGGAATGGTTCAAAACATAGACAGTAATAAGAGTCAGTTTTCTTGTTCTTAAGTCGGCATTGTGCCTTTTGTATTTAATTCCAATGAAATTTCTGTGTTTCATCGTCAATAAGAAGGTCAGAGGGATACAGTAAACCTGAAGTGAAGCATCGAATCTATAACTAGTGTCACATGAATGGTTCAAAACATAGACAGTAAGAAGAGTCTGTTTTCTTGTACTTAGGTCGGCATTGTGCCTTTTGTATTTAATTCCGAAGCAATTTCTGTGTTTCATCGTCAATAAGTAGGTCAGAGGGATACAGTAAACAAGAAGTGAAGCATCGGAATCTATAACTAGTGTCACAGGAATGGTTCAAAACATAGACAGTAAGAAGAGTCAGTTTTTTTGTACTTAAGAAGGCATAGTGCTTTTTGTATTTAATTCCGATGCAATATCTGTGTTTCATCAACAGTAAGAAGGTCAGAGGGATACAGTAAACCTGAAGTTAAGCATCGGAATCTATAACTAGTGTCACAAGAATGGTTCTAACATAGACAGTAAGAAGAGTCAGTTTTCTTGTACATAAGTCGGCATTGTGCCTTTCCTATTTAATTCCGAAGCAATTTCTGTATTTCATCGTCAATAAGAAGGTCAGAGGGATACAGTAAAACTGAAGTGAAGCATCGGAATCTATAACTAGTGTCACAGGAATGGTTCAAAACATAGACAGTAAGAAGTGTCAGTTTTCTTGTACTTAAGTCGGCAGTGTGCCTTTTGTATTTAACTCCTATGCAATTTCTGTGTTTCATCGTCAATTAGAAGGTCAGAGGGATACAGTAAACCTGAGGTGCAGCATCGGAATCTATAACTAGAGTCACAGGAATGGTTAAAACATAGGCAGTAAGAAGAGTCAGTTTTCTTGTACTTAAGTCGGCATTGTGCCTTTTGTATTTAATTCCGATGCAATTTCTGTGTTTCATCGTCAATAAGAAGGTCAGAGGGATACGGTAAACCTGAAGTGAAGCATCGGAATCTATAACTAGTGTCACAGGAATGGTTCAATCATAGACAGTAAGAAGAGTCAGATTTCTTGAACTTATGACGGCATTGTGACTTTTGTATTTAATTCCGAAGCAATTTCTGTGTTTCATCGTCAATAAGAAGGTCAGAGGGATACTGTAAACCTGAGGTGAAGTATCGGAATCTATAACTAGTGTCACAGGAATGGTTCAAAACATAGACTGTAAGAAGAGTCAGTTTTCTTGTACTTAAGTCGGCATTGTGGCTTTCCTATTTAATTCAGATGCAATTTCTGTGTTTCATCGTCAATATGAAGGTCAGAGGGATACTGTACACCTGAAGTGAAGCATCGGATTCTATAACTAGTGTCACAGAAATGGTTCAAAACATAGACAGTATGAAGAGTAAGTTTTCTTTTACTTAAGTCGGCATTGTGCCTTTTGTATTTAATTCCGATTCAATATCTGTTTTTCATCGTCAATAAGAAGGTCAGAGGGATACAGTAAACCTGAAGTGAAGCATCGAATCTATAACTAGTGTCACAGGAATGGTTCAAAGCATAGACATTAAGAAGAGTTAGTTTTCTTGTACTTAAGCCGGCGTTGTGCCTTTTCAATTTACTTCCGATGCAATTTTTGTGTTTAATCGTCAATAAGAAAGTCAGAGGGATACAGTAAAAATGAAGTGAAGCATCGGAATCTGTAACTAGTGTCACAGGAATGGTTCCAAACATAGACAGTAAGAAGTGTCAGTTTTCTTGTACTTAAGTCGGCATTGTGCCATTTGTATTTAACTCCGATGCAATTTCTGTGTTTCATCGTCAATTAGAAGGTCAGAGGGTTACAGTAAACGTGAGGTGCAGCATCGGAGTCTATAACTAGTGTCACAGGAATGGTTAAAACATAGGCAGTAAGAAGAGTCAGTTTTCTTGTACTTAAGTCGGCATTGTGCCTTTTGTGTTTAATTCCGATGCAATTTCTGAGTTTCATCGTCAATAACAAGGTCAGAGGGATACAGTAAACTTGAAGTGAAGCATCGGAATCTACAACTAGTGTCACAGGGATGGTTCAATCATAGACAGTAAGAAGAGTCAGATTTCTTGTACTTAAGTCGGCATTGTGACTTTTGTATTTAACTCCGATGCAATTTCTGTGTTTCATCGTCAATAAGAAGGACAGAGGGATACAGTAAACCTGAAGTGAAGCATCGGAATTGATAACTAGTGTCACAGGAATTGTTCAAGCATAGGCAGTAAGAAGAGTCAGTTTTCTTGTACTTACGTCGGCATTGTGTCTTTTGTATTTAATTCCGATGCAATTTCTGTGTTTCATCGTCAATAAGAAGGTCAGAGGGATACAGTAACCATAAGGTGAAGTATCGGAATCTATAACTAGTGTCACAGGAATGGTTCAAAACATAGACAGTAAGAAGAGTCAGTTTTCTTGTACTTAAGTGGGCATTGTGCCTTTTGTATTTAACTCCGATGCAATTTCTGTGTTTCATCGTCAATAAGAAGTTCAGAGGGATACAGTAAACCCGAAGTGAAGCATCGAATCTATATCTAGTGTCACAGGAATGGTTCATAGCATAGACAGTAGGAAGAGTCAATTTTCTTGTACTTAACTCGGCATTGTGCCTTTTCTATTTAATTCCGATGCAATTTCTGTGTTTCATCGTCAATAAGAAAGTCAGAGGGATACAGTAAAAATGAAGTGAAGCATCGGAATCTATAACTAGTGTCACATGAATGGTTCAAAACATAGACAGTAAGGAGAGTCAGTTTTCTTGTACTTAAGTGGGCATTGTGCCTTTTGTATTTAACTCCGATGCAATTTCTGTGTTTCATCGTCAATAAGAAGGACAGAGGGATACAGTAAACCTGAAGTGAAGCATCGGAATTGATAACTAGTGACGCAGGAATTGTTCAAAACATAGGCAGTAAGAAGAGTCAGTTTTCTTGTACTTACGTCGGCATTGTGTCTTTTGTATTTAATTCCGATGCAATTTCTGTGTTTCATGGTCAACAAGAAGGTCAGAGGGATACAGTAACCATAAGGTGAAGTATCGGAATCTATAACTAGTGTCACAGGAATGGTTCAAAACATAGACAGTAAGAAGAGTCAGTTTTCTTGTACCTAAGTCGGCATTGTGCCTTTCCTATTTAATTCCGAAGCAATTTCTGTGTTTCATCGTCAATAAGAAGGTCAGAGGGATACAGAAAACCTGAAGTGAAGCTACGGAATCTATAACTAGTGTCACAGGAATGGTTCAAATCATAGACAGTAAGAAGAGTCAGTTTTCTAGTACTTAAGTCGGCATTGTGCCTTTTGTATTTAATTCCAATGAAATATATGTGTTTCATCGTCAATAAGATGGTCAGAGGGATACAGTAAACCTGAAGTGAAACATCGAATCTATAACTAGTGTCACAGGAATGGTTCAAAGCATAGACAGTAAGAAGAGTCAGTTCTCTTGTACTTAAGTCGGCGTAGTGCCTTTTCTATTTATTTCCGATGCAATTTCTGTGTTTAATCGTCAATAAGAAAGTCAGAGGGATACAGTAAAAATGAAGTGAAGCATCGGAATCAATAACTAGTGTCACAGGAATGGTTCAAAACATAGACAGTAAGAAGAGTCAGTTTTCTTGTACGTACGTCGGCATTGTGCCTCTTGTATTTAACTCCGATGCAATTTCTGTGTTTCTCCGTCAATATGAAGGTCAGAGGGATACAGTCAACCTGAAGTGAAGCATCGGAATCTATAACTAGTGTCACATGAATGGTTGAAACATAGACAGTAAGAAGTGTCAGTTTTCTTGTACATAAGTCGGCATTGTGCCTTTTGTATTTAATTCCGATGCAATTTCTGAGTTTCATCGTCAGTAATAAGGTCAGATGGGTACAGTAAACCTGAAGTGAAGCATCGGAAGCTATAACTAGTGTCACATGAATGGTTCAAAACATAGACAGTAAGGAGAGTCTGTTTTCTTGTACTTAAGTCGGCATTGTGCCTTTTGTATTTAATTCCGATGCAATTTCTGTGTTTCATCGTCAATACGAAGGTCAGAGGGATACAGTAAACAAGAAGTGAAGCATTGGAATCTATAACTACTGTCACAGGAATGGTTCAAATCATAGACAGTAAGAAGAGTAAGTATTTTTGTACTTAAGTAGGCATTGTGCCTTTTGTATTTAATTCCAATGCAATATCTGTGTTTCATCATCAATAATAAGGTCAGAGGGATTCAGTAAACCTGAAGTGAAGCACCGGAATCTATAACTAGTGTCACAGGAATGGTTCAAAACATAGACAGTAAGAAGAGTCAGTTTTCTTGTTCTTAAGTCGGCATTGTGCCTTTTGTATTTAATTCGAGTGAAATTTCTGTGTTTCATCGTCAATAAGAAGTTCAGAGGGATACAGTAAACCCGAAGTGAAGCATCGAATCTATATCTAGTGTCACAGGAATGGTTCATAGCATAGACAGTAGGAAGAGTCAATTTTCTTGTACTTAACTCGGCATTGTGCCTTTTCTATTTAATTCCGATGCAATTTCTGTGTTTCATCGTCAATAAGAAAGTCAGAGGGATACAGTAAAAATGAAGTGAAGCATCGGAATCTATAACTAGTGTCACATGAATGGTTCAAAACATAGACAGTAAGAAGAGTCAGTTTTCTTGTACTTAAGTGGGCATTGTGCCTTTTGTATTTAACTCCGATGCAATTTCTGTGTTTCATCGTCAATAAGAAGGACAGAGGGATACAGTAAACCTGAAGTGAAGCATCGGAATTGATAACTAGTGACGCAGGAATTGTTCAAAACATAGGCAGTAAGAAGAGTCAGTTTTCTTGTACTTACGTCGGCATTGTGTCTTTTGTATTTAATTCCGATGCAATTTCTGTGTTTCATGGTCAATAAGAAGGTCAGAGGGATACAGTAACCATAAGGTGAAGTATCGGAATCTATAACTAGTGTCACAGGAATGGTTCAAAACATAGACAGTAAGAAGAGTCAGTTTTCTTGTACCTAAGTCGGCATTGTGCCTTTCCTATTTAATTCCGAAGCAATTTCTGTGTTTCATCGTCAATAAGAAGGTCAGAGGGATACAGAAAACCTGAAGTGAAGCATCGGAATCTATAACTAGTGTCACAGGAATGGTTCAAATCATAGACAGTAAGAAGAGTCAGTTTTCTAGTACTTAAGTCGGCATTGTGCCTTTTGTATTTAATTCCAATGAAATATATGTGTTTCATCGTCAATAAGATGGTCAGAGGGATACAGTAAACCTGAAGTGAAACATCGAATCTATAACTAGTGTCACAGGAATGGTTCAAAGCATAGACAGTAAGAAGAGTCAGTTCTCTTGTACTTAAGTCGGCGTAGTGCCTTTTCTATTTATTTCCGATGCAATTTCTGTGTTTAATCGTCAATGAGAAAGTCAGAGGGATACAGTAAAAATGAAGTGAAGCATCGGAATCAATAACTAGTGTCACAGGAATGGTTCAAAACATAGACAGTAAGAAGAGTCAGTTTTCTTGTACGTACGTCGGCATTGTGCCTCTTGTATTTAACTCCGATGCAATTTCTGTGTTTCTCCGTCAATATGAAGGTCAGAGGGATACAGTCAACCTGAAGTGAAGCATCGGAATCTATAACTAGTGTCACATGAATGGTTGAAACATAGACAGTAAGAAGTGTCAGTTTTCTTGTACATAAGTCGGCATTGTGCCTTTTGTATTTAATTCCGATGCAATTTCTGAGTTTCATCGTCAGTAATAAGGTCAGATGGGTACAGTAAACCTGAAGTGAAGCATCGGAAGCTATAACTAGTGTCACATGAATGGTTCAAAACATAGACAGTAAGGAGAGTCTGTTTTCTTGTACTTAAGTCGGCATTGTGCCTTTTGTATTTAATTCCGATGCAATTTCTGTGTTTCATCGTCAATACGAAGGTCAGAGGGATACAGTAAACAAGAAGTGAAGCATTGGAATCTATAACTACTGTCACAGGAATGGTTCAAATCATAGACAGTAAGAAGAGTAAGTATTTTTGTACTTAAGTAGGCATTGTGCCTTTTGTATTTAATTCCAATGCAATATCTGTGTTTCATCATCAATAATAAGGTCAGAGGGATTCAGTAAACCTGAAGTGAAGCACCGGAATCTATAACTAGTGTCACTTGAATGGTTCAAACATAGACAGTAAGAAGAGTCAGTTTTCTTGTACTTAAGTCGGCATTGTGCCTTTTGTATTTAATTCCGATGAAATTTCTGTTTTTCATTGTCAATAAGGAGGTCAGAGGGATACAGTAAACCTGAAGTGAAGCATCGGAATCTGTAACTAAGGTCACAGGAATGATTCAAATCATAGACAGTAAGAAGAGTTAGTTTTCTTGTACTTCAGTCGGCATTGTGCATTTTGTATTTAATTCCGATGCGATTTCTGCGTTTTATCGTCAAATAGAAGGTCAGACAGATACAGTAAACCTGAAGTGAAGCATCGGAATCTTTATCTAGTGTCACAGGAATGGTTCAAGTCATAGACAGTAAGAAGAGTCAGTTTCCTTGCACTTAAGTCGGCATTATGCCTTTTGTCTTTAACTCCGATGCAATTTCTGTGTTTCATCGTCAATAAGAAGGTCTGAGGGATACAGTAAACCTGAAGTGAAGGATCGAAATTGATAACTAGTGTCACAGGAAAGGTTCAAAACATAGGCAGTAAGAAGGGTCAGGTTTCTTGTACATAAGTCGGCATTGTGACTTTTGTATTTAATTCCGATGCAATTTCTGTGTTTCATCGTCAATAAGATGGTAAGAGGGATACAGTAACCCTGAAGTGAAGCATCGGAATCTATAACTAGTGTCACAGGAATGGTTCAAATCATAGACAGTAAGAAGAGTCAGTTCTCTTGTACTTAAGTCGGCATTGTGCTTTTTGTATTTAATTCCGATGAAATATCTGTGTTTCATCGTCAATAAGATGGTCAGAGGGATACAGTAAACCTGAAGTGAAGCATGGAATCTATAACTAGTGTCACAGGAATGTTTAAAAAGCATAGACAGTAAGAAGAGTCAGTTCTCTTGTACTTAGTCGGCGTAGTGCCTTTTCTATTTATTTCCGATGCAATTTCTGTGTTTAATCGTCAATAAGAAAGTCAGAGGAAAACAGTAAAAATGAAGTGAAGCATCGGAATCTATAACTAGTGTCACAGGAATGGTTCAAAACATAGGCAGTAAGAAGATTCAGTTTCCTTGTGCTTCAGTCGGCATTGTGCCTTTTGTATTTAATTCCGATGCAATTTCTGTGTATCATCGTCAATAAGAAGGTCAGAGGGATACAGTAGACCTGAAGTGAAGCATCGGAATCTATAACTAGTGTCACATGAATGGTTCAAAACATAGACAGTAAGAAGAGTCAGTTTCCTTGTAATTAAGTCGGCATTATGAGTTTTGTATTTAATTCCGATGCAATTTCTGTGTTTCATCGTCAATAAGTAGGTCAGAGGGATACAGTAAACATGAAGTGAAGCATCGGAATCTATAACTAGTGTCACAGGAATGTTTCAAAGCATAGACAGTAGGAAGAGTAAGTTTTCTTGTACTTAATTCGGCATTGTGCCTTTTATATTTAATTCCGATGCAATTTCTGTGTTTCATCGTCAATAAGAAGGTCAGAGGGATAAAGTAAACCTGAAGTAAAGCATCGGAATCCATAACGAGTGTCACATTAATGGTTCAAAACATAGACAGTAAGAAGATACTGTTATCTTGTACTTAAGTCGGCATTGTGCTTTTTGTATTCAGTTCCGATGCAATATCTGTGTCTCATCGTCAATAAGGAGGTCAGAGGGATACAGGAAACCTGAAGTGAAGCATCAAAATCTATAACTAGTGTTACAGGAATGGTTCAAATCAGAGACAGTAAGAAGAGTCAGTTTTCTTGTACATAAGTCGGCAGGGTGCCTTTTGTATTTAATTCCGACGCAATTTCTGAGTTTCATCGTCAATAAGAAGGTCAGATGCATACAGTATACCTGAAGTGAAGCATCGGAAGCTGTAACTAGTGTCACATGAATGGTTCAAAGCATAGACAGTAAGAAGAGTCTGTTTTCTTGTACTTAAGTCGGGATTGTGCCTTTTGTATATAATTCCGATGCAATTTCTGTGTTTCATCGTCAATAAGACGGTCAGAGGGATACAGTAAACATGAAGTGAAGCATCGGAATCTATAACTAGTGTCACAGGAATGGTTCAAAACATAGACAGTAAGAAGAGTCAGTTTTTTTGTACTTAAGTAGGCATTGTACTTTTTGTATTTAAATCCGATGGAATATCTGTGTTTCATCAACAGTAAGAAGGTCAGAGGGATACAGTAAACCTGAAGTTAAGCATCGGAATTTATAACTAGTGTCACATGAATGGTTCAAACATAGACAGTAAGAAGAGTCAGTTTTCTTGTACTTAAGTCGGCATTGTGCTTTTGTATTTAATTCCGATGCGATTTCTGCGCTTTATCGTCAATAAGAAGGTCAGAGGGATACAGTAAACCTGAAGTGAAGCATCGGAATCTATATCTAGTGTCACAGGAAAGGTTCAAAACATAGACAGTAAGAAGAGTCAGTTTTCTTGTACTTAAGTCGGCATTGTGCCTTTTGTATTTAATTCCGAAGCAATTTCTGTGTTTCACCGTCAACAAGAAGGTCCGAGGGATACAGTAAACCCGAAGTGAAGCATCGGAATCTATAACTAGTGTCACAGGAATGGTTCAAAACATAGACAGTAAGAAGAGTCAGTTTTTTTGTACTTAAGTATGCATTGTGCTTTTTGTATTTAATTCCGATGCAATATCTGTGTTTCATCAACAGTAAGAAGGTCAGAGGGATACAGTAAACCTGAAGTTAAGCATCGGAATCTATAACTAGTGTCACATGAATGGTTCAAAGATAGACAGTAACAAGAGTCAGGTTTCTTGTACTTAAGTCGGCATTGTGCCTTTCCTATTTAATTCAGTTGCAATTTCTGTGTTTCATCGTCAATAAGAAGGTCAGAGGGATAAAGTAAACCTGAAGTAAAGCATCGGAATCTATAACGAGTGTCACATTAATGTTTCAAAACGTAGACAGTAAGAAGAGTCTGTTTTCTTGTACTTAATTCGGCATTGTGCCTTTTGTATTTAATTCCGAAGCAATTTCTGTGTTTCATCGTCAATAAGATGGTCAGAGGGATAAAGTAAACCTGAAGTAAAGCATCGGAATCTATAATGAGTGTCACATTAATGGTTCAAAACATAGACAGTAAGAAGAGCCAGTTTTCTTGTACTTAAGTCGGCATTGTGCTTTTTGTATTCAGTTCCGATGCAATTTCTGTGTCTCATCGTCAATAAGGGGGTCAGAGGGATACAGGAAACCTGAAGTGAAGCATCAAAATCTATAACTAGTGTCACAGGAATGGTTCAAATCAGAGACAGTAAGTAGAGTCAGTTTTCTTGTACATAAGTCGGCAGGGTGCCTTTTGTATTTAATTCCGATGCAATTTCTGAATTTCATCGTCAATAAGAAGGTCAGAGGGATAAAGTAAACCTGAAGTAAAGCATCGGAATCCATAACGAGTGTCACATTAATGGTTCAAAACATAGACAGTAAGAAGATACTGTTATCTTGTACTTAAGTCGGCATTGTGCTTTTTGTATTCAGTTCCGATGCAATATCTGTGTCTCATCGTCAATAAGGAGGTCAGAGGGATACAGGAAACCTGAAGTGAAGCATCAAAATCTATAACTAGTGTTACAGGAATGGTTCAAATCAGAGACAGTAAGAAGAGTCAGTTTTCTTGTACATAAGTCGGCAGGGGGCCTTTTGTATTTAATTCCGACGCAATTTCTGAGTTTCATCGTCAATAAGAAGGTCAGATGCATACAGTATACCTGAAGTGAAGCATCGGAAGCTGTAACTAGTGTCACATGAATGGTTCAAAGCATAGACAGTAAGAAGAGTCTGTTTTCTTGTACTTAAGTCGGGATTGTGCCTTTTGTATATAATTCCGATGCAATTTCTGTGTTTCATCGTCAATAAGACGGTCAGAGGGATACAGTAAACATGAAGTGAAGCATCGGAATCTATAACTAGTGTCACAGGAATGGTTCAAAACATAGACAGTAAGAAGAGTCAGTTTTTTTGTACTTAAGTAGGCATTGTACTTTTTGTATTTAAATCCGATGCAATATCTGTGTTTCATCAACAGTAAGAAGGTCAGAGGGATACAGTAAACCTGAAGTTAAGCATCGGAATTTATAACTAGTGTCACATGAATGGTTCAAACATAGACAGTAAGAAGAGTCAGTTTTCTTGTACTTAAGTCGGCATTGTGCTTTTGTATTTAATTCCGATGCGATTTCTGCGCTTTATCGTCAATAAGAAGGTCAGAGGGATACAGTAAACCTGAAGTGAAGCATCGGAATCTATATCTAGTGTCACAGGAAAGGTTCAAAACATAGACAGTAAGAAGAGTCAGTTTTCTTGTACTTAAGTCGGCATTGTGCCTTTTGTATTTAATTCCGAAGCAATTTCTGTGTTTCACCGTCAACAAGAAGGTCCGAGGGATACAGTAAACCCGAAGTGAAGCATCGGAATCTATAACTAGTGTCACAGGAATGGTTCAAAACATAGACAGTAAGAAGAGTCAGTTTTTTTGTACTTAAGTATGCATTGTGCTTTTTGTATTTAATTCCGATGCAATATCTGTGTTTCATCAACAGTAAGAAGGTCAGAGGGATACAGTAAACCTGAAGTTAAGCATCGGAATCTATAACTAGTGTCACATGAATGGTTCAAAGATAGACAGTAACAAGAGTCAGGTTTCTTGTACTTAAGTCGGCATTGTGACTTTTGTATTTAATTCCGATGCAATTTCTGTGTTTCATCGTCAATAAGTAGGTCAGGGGGATACAGTAAACCTGAGGTGAAGTATCGGAATCTATAACTAGTGTCACAGGAATGGTTAAAAGCATAGACTGTAAGAAGAGTCAGTTTTCTTGTACTTAAGTCGGCATTGTGCCTTTCCTATTTAATTCAGTTGCAATTTCTGTGTTTCATCGTCAATAAGAAGGTCAGAGGGATAAAGTAAACCTGAAGTAAAGCATCGGAATCTATAACGAGTGTCACATTAATGTTTCAAAACGTAGACAGTAAGAAGAGTCTGTTTTCTTGTACTTAATTCGGCATTGTGCCTTTTGTATTTAATTCCGAAGCAATTTCTGTGTTTCATCGTCAATAAGATGGTCAGAGGGATAAAGTAAACCTGAAGTAAAGCATCGGAATCTATAATGAGTGTCACATTAATGGTTCAAAACATAGACAGTAAGAAGAGCCAGTTTTCTTGTACTTAAGTCGGCATTGTGCTTTTTGTATTCAGTTCCGATGCAATTTCTGTGTCTCATCGTCAATAAGGGGGTCCGAGGGATACAGGAAACCTGAAGTGAAGCATCAAAATCTATAACTAGTGTCACAGGAATGGTTCAAATCAGAGACAGTAAGTAGAGTCAGTTTTCTTGTACATAAGTCGGCAGGGTGCCTTTTGTATTTAATTCCGATGCAATTTCTGAATTTCATCGTCAATAAGAAGGTCAGATGGATACAGTAAACCTGAAGTGAAGCATCGGAAGCTGTAACTAGTGTCACATGAATGGTTCAAAACATAGACAGTAAGAAGAGTCTGTTTTCTTGTACTTAAGTCGGCATTGTGCCTTTTGTATTTAATTCCGATGCAATTTCTGTGTTTCATCGTCAATAAGAAGGTCAGAGGGATACAGTAAACAAGTAGTGAAGCATCGGAATCTATAAGTAGTGTCACAGGAATGGTTCAAAACATAGACAGTAAGAAGAGTCAGTTTTTTTGTACTTAAGTAGGCATTGTGCTTTTTGTATTTAATTCCGATGCTATATCTGTGCTTCATCAACAGTAAGAAGGTCAGAGGGATGCAGTAAACCTGAAGTTAAGCATCGGAATCTATAACAAGTGTCACTTGAATGGTTCAAACATAGACAGTAAGAAGAGTCAGTTTTCTTGTACTTAAGTCGGCATTGTGCTTTTGTATTTAATTCCGATGCGATTTCTGTGTTTCATCGTCAATAAGAAGGTCAGAGGGATAAAGTAAACCTGAAGTAAAGCATCGGAATCTATAACGAGTGTCACATTAATGGTTCAAAACATAGACAGTAAGAAGATACTGTTATCTTGTACTTAAGTCGGCATTGTGCTTTTTGTATTCAGTTCCGATGCAATATCTGTGTCTCATCGTCAATAAGGAGGTCAGAGGGATACAGGAAACCTGAAGTGAAGCATCAAAATCTATAACTAGTGTTACAGGAATGGTTCAAATCAGAGACAGTAAGAAGAGTCAGTTTTCTTGTACATAAGTCGGCAGGGTGCCTTTTGTATTTAATTCCGACGCAATTTCTGAGTTTCATCGTCAATAAGAAGGTCAGATGCATACAGTATACCTGAAGTGAAGCATCGGAAGCTGTAACTAGTGTCACATGAATGGTTCAAAGCATAGACAGTAAGAAGAGTCTGTTTTCTTGTACTTTATTCGGGATTGTGCCTTTTGTATTTAATTCCGATGCAATTTCTGTGTTTCATCGTCAATAAGACGGTCAGAGGGATACAGTAAACATGAAGTGAAGCATCGGAATCTATAACTAGTGTCACAGGAATGGTTCAAAACATGGACAGTAAGAAGAGTCAGTTTTTTTGTACTTAAGTAGGCATTGTACTTTTTGTATTTAAATCCGATGCAATATCTGTGTTTCATCAACAGTAAGAAGGTCAGAGTGATACAGTAAACCTGAAGTTAAGCATCGGAATTTATAACTAGTGTCACATGAATGGTTCAAACATAGACAGTAAGAAGAGTCAGTTTTCTTGTACTTAAGTCGGCATTGTGCTTTTGTATTTAATTGCGATGCGATCTCTGCGCTTTATCGTCAATAAGAAGGTCAGAGGGATACAGTAAACCTGAAGTGAAGCATCGGAATCTATATCTAGTGTCACAGGAAAGGTTCAAAACATAGACAGTAAGAAGAGTCAGTTTTCTTGTACTTAAGTCGGCATTGTGCCTTTTGTATTTAATTCCGAAGCAATTTCTGTGTTTCACCGTCAACAAGAAGGTCCGAGGGATACAGTAAACCCGAAGTGAAGCATCGGAATCTATAACTAGTGTCACAGGAATGGTTCAAAACATAGACAGTAAGAAGAGTCAGTTTTTTTGTACTTAAGTATGCATTGTGCTTTTTGTATTTAATTCCGATGCAATATCTGTGTTTCATCAACAGTAAGAAGGTCAGAGGGATACAGTAAACCTGAAGTTAAGCATCGGAATCTATAACTAGTGTCACATGAATGGTTCAAAGATAGACAGTAACAAGAGTCAGGTCTCTTGTACTTAAGTCGGCATTGTGACTTTTGTATTTAATTCCGATGCAATTTCTGTGTTTCATCGTCAATAAGTAGGTCAGAGGGATACAGTAAACCTGAGGTGAAGTATCGGAATCTATAACTAGTGTCACAGGAATGGTTAAAAGCATAGACTGTAAGAAGAGTCAGTTTTCTTGTACTTAAGTCGGCATTGTGCCTTTCCTATTTAATTCAGTTGCAATTTCTGTGTTTCATCGTCAATAAGAAGGTCAGAGGGATAAAGTAAACCTGAAGTAAAGCATCGGAATCTATAACGAGTGTCACATTAATGTTTCAAAACGTAGACAGTAAGAAGAGTCTGTATTCTTGTACTTAATTCGGCATTGTTCCTTTTGTATTTAATTCCGAAGCAATTTCTGTGTTTCATCGTCAATAAGATGGTCAGAGGGATAAAGTAAACCTGAAGTAAAGCATCGGAATCTATAACGCGTGTCACATTAATGGTTCAAAACATAGACAGTAAGAAGAGCCAGTTTTCTTGTACTTAAGTCGGCATTGTGCTTTTTGTATTCAGTTCCGATGCAATTTCTGTGTCTCATCGTCAATAAGGGGGTCAGAGGGATACAGGAAACCTGAAGTGAAGCATCAAAATCTATAACTAGTGTCACAGGAATGGTTCAAATCAGAGACAGTAAGAAGAGTCAGTTTTCTTGTACATAAGTCGGCAGGGTGCCTTTTGTATTTAATTCCGATGCAATTTCTGAGTTTCATCGTCAATAAGAAGGTCAGATGGATACAGTAAACCTGAAGTGAAGCATCGGAAGCTGTAACTAGTGTCACATGAATGGTTCAAAACATAGACAGTAAGAAGAGTCTGTTTTCTTGTACTTAAGTCGGCATTGTGCCTTTTGTATTTAATTCCGATGCAATTTCTGTGTTTCATCGTCAATAAGAAGGTCAGAGGGATACAGTAAACAAGAAGTGAAGCATCGGAATCTATAACTAGTGTCACAGGAATGGTTCAAAACATAGACAGTAAGAAGAGTCAGTTTTTTTGTACTTAAGTAGGCATTGTGCTTTTTGTATTTAATTCCGATGCTATATCTGTGCTTCATCAACAGTAAGAAGGTCAGAGGGATGCAGTAAACCTGAAGTTAAGCATCGGAATCTATAACTAGTGTCACTTGAATGGTTCAAACATAGACAGTAAGAAGAGTCAGTTTTCTTGTACTTAAGTCGGCATTGTGCTTTTGTATTTAATTCCGATGCGATTTCTGCGCTTTATCGTCAATAAGAAGGTCAGAGGGATACAGTAAACCTGAAGTGAAGCATCGGAATCTATATGTAGTGTCACAGGAATGGTTCAAAACATAGACAGTAAGAAGAGTCAGTTTTCTTGTACTTAAGTCGGCATTGTGCCTTTTGTATTTAATTCCGAAGCAATTTCTGTGTTTCACCGTCAACAAGAAGGTCAGAGGGATACAGTAAAACCGAAGTGAAGCATCGGAATCTATAACTAGTGTCACAGGAATGGTTCAAAACATAGACAGTAAGAAGAGTCAGTTTTTTTGTACTTAAGTAGGCTTTGTGCTTTTTGTATTTAATTCCGATGCAATATCTGTGTTTCATCAACAGTAAGAAGGTCAGAGGGATACAGTAAACCTGAAGTTAAGCATCGGAATCTATAACTAGTGTCACATGAATGGTTCAAACATAGACAGTAAGAAGAGTCAGGTTTCTTGTACTTAAGTCGGCATTGCGACTTTTGTATTTAATTCCGATGCAATTTCTGTGTTTCATCGGCAATAAGGTCAGAGGGATACAGTAAACCTGAGGTGAAGTATCGGAATCTATAACTAGTGTCACAGGAATGCTTAAAAGCAAAGTCTGTAAGAAGAGTCAGTTTTCTTGTACTTAAGTTGGCATTGTGCCTTTCCTATTTAATTCAGATGCAATTTTTGTGTTTAATCGTCAATAAGAAAGTCAGAGGGATACAGTAAAAATGAAGTGAAGCATCAGAATCTATAACGTGTGTCACAGGAATGGTTCAAAGCATAGACAGTAAGAAGAGTCAGTTTTCTTGTTCTTAAGTCGGCATTGTGCCTTTTGTATTTAATTCGAATGAAATTTCTGTGTTTCATCGTCAATAAGACGTTCAGAGGGATCAGTATACCCGAAGTGAAGCATCGAATCTATAACTAGTGTCACAGGAATGGTTCATAGCATAGACAGTAGGAAGAGTCAGTTTTCTTGTACTTAACTCGGCATTTTGCCTTTTCTATTTAATTCCGATGCAATTCCTGTGTTTCATCGTCAATAAGAAAGTCAGAGGGATACAGTAAAAATGAAGTGAAGCATCGGAATCTATAACTAGTGTCACATGAATGGTTCAAAACATAGACAGTAAGAAGAGTCAGTTTTCTTGTACTTAAGTGGGCATTGTGCCTTTTGTATTTAACTCCGACGCAATTTCTGTGTTTCATCGTCAGTAAGAAGGTCAGAGGGATACAGTAAACCTGAAGTGAAGCATCGGAATTGATAACTAGTGTCACTGGAATTGTTCAAAACATAGGCAGTAAGAAGAGTCAGTTTTCTTGTACTTAAGTCGGCATTGTGTCTTTTGTATTTAATTCCGATGCAATTTCTGTGTTTCATCGTCAATAAGAAGGTCAGAGGGATACAGTAAACCTGAAGTGAAGCATGGGAATCTATAACTAGTGTCACAGGAGTGGTTCAATCGTAGACAGTAAGAAGAGTCCGTTTTCTAGTACTTATGTCGGCATTGTGACTTTTGTATTTAATTCCGATGCAATTTCTTTGTTTCATCGTCAATAAGAAGGTCAGAGGGATACAGTAACCCTAAGGTGAAGTATCGGAATCTATAACTAGTGTCACAGGAATGGTTCAAAGCATAGACAGTAAGAAGAGTCAGTTTTCATGTACCTAAGTCGGCATTGTGCCTTTCCTATTTAATTCCGAAGCAATTTCTGTCTTTCTTCGTCAGTAAGAATGTCAGAGGGATACAGAAAACCTGAAGTGAAACATCGGAATCTATAACTAGTGTCACAGGAATGGTTCAAATCATAGACAGTAAGAAGGGTCAGTTTTCTTGTACTTCAGTCATCATTGTGCCTTTTGTATTTAATTCCAATGAAATATCTGTGTTTCATCGTCAATAAGATGGTCAGAGGGATACAGTAAACCTGAAGTGAAGCATCGAATCTATAACTAGTGTCACAGGAATGGTTCAAAGCATAGACAGTAAGAAGAGTCAGTTTTCTTGTACGTACGTCGGCATTGCGCCTTTTGTATTTAACTCCGATGCAATTTCTGTGTTTCACCGTCAATATGAAGGTCAGAGGGATACAGTAATCCTGAAGTGAAGCATCGGAATCTATAACTGGTGTCACAGGAATGGTTCAAAACATAGACAGTAAGAAGATTCAGTTTTCTTGTACTTATGTCGGCATTGTGCCTTTTGTATTTAATTCCGATGCAATTTCTGTGTTTCATCGTCATTAAGAAGGTCAGAAGGATACAGTAAACCTGAAGTGAAGCATCGGAATCCATAACTAGTGTCACATGAATGGTTGAAACATAGACAGTAAGAAGAGTCAGTTTTCTTGTACATAAGTCGGCATTGTGCCTTTTGAATTTAATTCCGATGAAATTTCTGAGTTTCATCGTCAATAATAAGGTCAGATGGATACAGTAAACCTGAAGTGAAGCATCGGAAGCTATAACTAGTGTCATATGAATGGTTCAAAACATAGACAGTAAGAAGAGTCTGTTTTCTTGTACTTAAGTCGGCATTGTGCCTTTTGTATTTAATTCCGATGCAATTTCTGTGTTTCATCGTCAGTAAGAAGGTCAGAGGGATACAGTAAACAAGAAGTGAAGCAATGGAATCTATAACTATTGTCACAGGAATGGTTCAAAACATAGACAGTTAGAAGAGTAACTTTTTTGTACTTAAGTAGGCATTGTGCCTTTTGTATATATTTCCAATGCAATATATGTGTTTCATCATCAATAAGAAGGTCAGAGGGATACAGAAAACCTGAAGTGAAGCATCGGAATCTATAACTAGTGTCACTTGAATGGTTCAAACATAGACAGTAAGAAGAGTCAGTTTTCTTGTACTTAAGTTGGCATTGTGCCTTTTGTATTTAATTCCGATGAAATTTCTGTGTTTCAACGTCAATAAGGAGGTCAGAGGGATACAGTAAACCTGAAGTGAAGCATCGGAATCTATAAGTAAGGTCACAGGAATGATTCAAATCATAGACAGTAAGAAGAGTTAGTTTTCTTGTACTTAAGGGGAGTTGGAATGCCGGAAAATGGAAAAAATTCACATTTTCAGTTTTTAACCTTATAACTTAATTTGAAATTTTCTGCTTAAAATGGTGCAAAATTTGTTAAGAAATTCCAATTGGAAGTATTTTTATTTAATTTTTCAAAATTACATGTGCGCCCAGCAAAGTTACCCATCTTGTGATTTGTACACATTTAAATCTTCGCATTTCCGAAAACATTACATATAGAAGGCTGTGGATTTCACTCTTCAGTTGTAGAATCTTTGATCCTTCCATAGGTACCATTGTTTTTACGACTAGCTGTGTTTATTGTTCAGTTTTTGATCTGTGAGTGTTTGTTTTGAGCCTCGAGTTTAGTTTGTCGCTCATTTGGAGTTTGTTATCTGTCTTGTTTTGACTTTCAGTGGTGAGTGCGTAGTTTCTACGATGCCTAGGAGTGCATCATTATTTAAAAAGCGAAAGTTTCGCGGTAATAGATTTACAAATAACGTTTGTTCAAGTGATTCTGCTTCAGCACCTGTTGATGCTGGTGAAAGTTCTGACGTTTGTACAGCTGAGATGTGTGAAGGAGACACGCCCACCAGTGCATCAAAAAAGAAGTTATCAAACTGTGCAAGTGAAATTACAGATGAAGCTTCTAATGAACAATATGTTTTAGTCGACTTTCCTGTTTTTACTGAGTTTATGAAGAAATGTTTGTGTTGTAATCTTTGTGGAGGTTCTTTTGATATGAACATAACAAAATCTATAGGACTTTCCTGCAAAATTGCTATAGTTTGTGCCAGTTGTGAAAATGAGACCTGTTTTTGGAGCTCTAAAACATGCAGTAGCAATTTGTTTGAGAGTAATATCAGGCTAATGTATGCAATGAGAGCAATTGGTAAAGGACATACTGCTGCTCAAACATTTTGTGCCATAATGAATCTTCCACCTCCACCTGCTAAAATTGACAATTACACTGAAGTGATAGGAGATGCTGTTCAGTCTGTAGCAGATTTATCAATGAAAGCTGCTGCCAGTGAAGCAAAATATATAAATGAAGGAAACCCAGATATCCCTGTTGCTTTTGATGGAACCTGGCAGAAAAGGGGTCACACATCCAAAAATGCTGTTGCTACTGTTACTAGTGTGGACAGCGGTAAAGTTTTGGACTATGAAGTGCTCACTAAACATTGTTACCATTGTGCATCTGGTAAGATAGAAGCAGCTCACATATGTAGCAAGAATTATGAAGGTACGAGTGGAGGCATGGAGGCTGCCGCTGCTGTGAAAATGTTTAGCAGATCAGAAAAAGAACGGGGAGTATTTTACACAAAATTCCTTGGAGATGGGGACTCCAAGGCATACAAAAGTGTTACAGAATCCATGCCATATGTCAATAAGACAATAACTAAACTAGAATGTGTCGGTCATGTTCAGAAACGAATGGGCACTCGTCTAAGGAAACTGAAACAGAATCTGAAGGACAAAATTTTGTCAGATGGTAAAACCATTAGAGGTCGCCTGTCAGATAAAATTATAAATGAATTACAACAATACTATGGTATGGCAATAAGAAATAATGCAAATAATTTGCAGGAAATGAGACAAGCTGTATGGGCCACATATTTACATCGATCATCAACTGATGATAATCCTCAACATTTTGCTTGTCCAGATGGTCCTCAGTCATGGTGCAATTATAGAAAATCTCAAGCTACTGGGGATCCTTATCACCATAAAAATTATATTCCATTGGCTGTTATGGAAGTAATTAAACCAATATATAGAGACTTGGGGCATCCTGATCTTCTGCGAAAATGTCTTCATGGTTGTACCCAGAATCAAAACGAGTCGTTCAACAACCTCATTTGGACTCGTGTACCTAAGAATGTATTTGTTGGGATAAAAACATTGAAATGGGGAGTCAGTGATGCTGTTATTTCATTCAATGATGGTCATATGGGTAGGCTAAAGGTCATGGCAAGGCTCGGCATTGCTCCTGGTATCAACACCATCAGAGGTCTTCAGCTTCTGGACAGCGTGCGAGTAAGGAAGGCTCAGTATGCAGCTGAATTTAATACAAAAAAAGCAAGGGCAGCAAGGAGAAGAAAGCTTCTAGGTGAAGAAGAAGAACTAGAAGATGACCCTGATTACTCTGCTGGACACTTTTGATAATAGAATAAAAGGTATTTGTGAATTTTCATAATAAATTACTTTAATCGCATTTTCTGGCATTTGACATTTTTAGTGTTACATGTACCTTTATCTCATAAACCACTCAACCAACAACATTCAAATTTTCAGAAATGCTGCAAAACAGTTCAAAGAGGCCACTGAACTAGAATCATGACAAGAACTGGCTTATTCTCTGAACTAGGGAAGTTTATGTTATACTTTTTCCAATAAAAAATGGCTTAATGGTAAAAAATTCATAAATACTATACCAACAAAAAGAAAACATTGGTTCTAGTTCAGTGGGCTCACAATATATGCTGAAAACCTCTGCCAGAATTTCAAAGTTCTGAAGATAATAGTTCCAAAGAAAAAGGTACACAAAGTTAGCAAATTTAACATTGGCGAGATAGGGCATTCCAACTCCCCTTAAGTCGGTATTGTGACTTTTGTATTTAATTGCGATGCGATTTCTGCGTTTTATCGTCAAATAGAAGGTCAGACAGATTCAGTAAACCTGAAGTGAGGCATCGGAATCTATATTTAGTGTCACAGGAATGGTTCAAAACATAGACAGTAAGAAGAGTCAGTTTCCTTGTACTTAAGTCGGCATTGTGCCTTTTGTATTTAATTCCGATGAAATTTCTGTGTTTCATCGTCAATTAGAAGGTCAGGGGATACTGTAAACCTGAAGTGAAGCATCGAATCTATGACTAGTGTCACAGGAATGGTTCAAAGCATAGACAGAAAGAAGAGTCAGTTTTCTTGTACTTAAGTCGGCATGTGCCTTTTCTATTTAATTCAGATGCAATTTCTGTGTTTCATCGTCAATAAGAAAGTCAGAGGGATACAGTAAAAATGAAGTGAAGCATCGGGATCTATAACTAGTGTCACATGAATGGTTCAAAACATAGACAGTAAGAAGAGTCAGTTTTCTTGTACTTACGTCGGCATTGTGCCTTTTGTATTTAATTCCGAAGGAATTTCTGTGTTTCATCGTCAATAAGAAGGTCAGAGGTATACAGTAACCCTGAAGTGAAGCATCGGAATCTATAACTAGTGTCACAGGAATGGTTCAAATCATAGACAGTAAGAAGAGTCAGTTTTCTTGTACTTAAGTCGGCATTGTGCCTTTTGTATTTAATTCCGATGAAATATCTGTAATTCATCGTGAATAAGATGGTCAGAGGGATACAGTGAACCTGAAGTGAAGCATCGAATCTATAACTAGTGTCACAGGAATGGTTCAAAGCATAGAGAGTAAGAAGAGTCAGTTCTCTTGTACTTAAGTCGTCGTAGTGCCTTTTCTATTTATTTCCGATGCAATTTCTGTGTTTAATCGTCAATAAGAAAGTCAGAGGAATACAGTAAAAATGAAGTGATGCATCGGAATCTATAACTAGTGTCACAGGAATGGTTCAAATCATAGACAGTAAGAAGAGTCAGTTTTCTTGTCCTTAAGTCGGCATTGTGCCTTTTGCATTTAATTCCGATGCAATTTCTGTGTTTCATCGTCAATAAGGGGGTCAGAGGGATACAGTAAACCTGAAGTGAAGCATCCGAATCTATAACTAGTGTCACAGGAGTGGTACAAAGCATAGGCAGTAAGAAGATTCAGTTTTCTTGTGCTTTAGTCGGCATTGTGCCTTTTGTATTTAATTCCGATGCAATTTCTGTGTATCAACGTCAATAAGAAGGTCAGAGGGATACAGTAAACCTGAAGTTAAGCATTGGAATCTATAACTAGTGTCACAGGAATGGTTCAAAACATAGACAGTAAGAAGAGTCAGTTTTCTTGTACTTAAGTCGGCCATGTGCCTTTTGTATTTAATTCCGATGCAATTTCTGTGTTTCATCGTCAATAAGAAGGTCAGAGGGGTACAGTAGACCTGAAGTGAAGCATTGGAATCTATAACTAGTGTCACATGAATGGTTCAAAACATAGACAGTGAGAAGAGTCAGTTTTCTTGTACTTAAGTCAGCATTGTGCCTTTTGTATTTAAATCCGATACAATTTCTGTGTTTCATCGTCAATAAGATGGTCAGTGGGATACAGTAAGCCTGAAGTGAAGCATCGGAATCTATAACTAGTGTCACAGGAATGGTTCAAAACATAGACTGTAAGAAGCGTCAGTTTTCTTGCACTTAAGTCGGCATTGTGCGTTTTGTATTTAATTCCGATGCAATATCTGTGTATCATCGTCAATAAGAAGGTCAGAGGGATACAGTAAACATGAAGTGAAGCATCGGAATCTATAACTAGTGTCACAGGAATGGTTCAAAACATAGACAGTAAGAAGAGTCAGTTTCCTTGTAATTAAGTCGGCATTGTGCCTTTTGTATTTAATTCCGATGCAATTTCTGTGTTTCATCGTCAATACGTAGGTCAGAGGGATACAGTAAACCTGAAGTGAAGCATCGGAATCTATAACTAGTGTCACAGGAATGTTTCAAAGCATAGACAGTAAGAAGAGTCAGATTTCTTGTACTTAATTCGGCATTGTGCCTTTTATATTTAAATCCGATGCAATTTCTGTGTTTCATCGTCAATAAGAAGGTCAGAGGGATAAAGTAAACCTGAAGTAAGGCAACGGAATCTATAACGAGTGTCACATTAATGGTTCAAAACATAGACAGTAGGAAGAGTCTGTTTTCTTGTACTTAATTCGGAATTGTGCCTTTTGTATTTAATTCCGAAGCAATTTCTGTGTTTCATCGTCAATAAGAAGGTCAGAGGGATAAAGTAAACCTGAAGTAAAGCATCGGAATCTATAACGAGTGTCACATTAATGGTTCAAAACATAGACAGTAAGAAGAGTCAGTTTTCTTGTACTTAAATCGGCATTGTGCTTTTTGTATTCAGTTCCGATGCAATTTCTGTGTCTCATCGTCAATAAGGAGGTCAGAGGGATACAGTAAACCTGAAGTGAAGCATCAGAATCTATAACTAGTGTCACAGGAATGGTTCAAAACATAGACAGTAAGAAGAGTCAGTTTTCTTGTACATAAGTCGGCAGGGTGCCTTTTGTATTTAATTCCGATGCAATTTCTGAGTTTTATCTTCAATAAGAAGGTCAGATGGATACAGTAAACCTGAAGTGAAGCATCGGAAGCTGTAACTAGTGTCACATGAACGGTTCAAAACATAGACAGTAAGAAGAGTCTGTTTTCTTGTACTTAAGTCGGCATTGTGGCTTTTGTATTTAATTCCGATGCAATTTCTGTGTTTCATCGTCAATAAGAAGGTCAGAGGGATACGGTAAATAAGAAGTGAAGCATCGGAATCTATAACTAGTGTCACAGGAATGGTTCAAAACATAGACAGTAAGAAGAGTCAGTTTTTTTGGACTTAAGTAGGCATTGTGCTTTTTGTATTTAATTCCGATGCAATATCTGTGTTTCATCAACAGTAAGAAGGTCAGAGGGATACAGTAAACCTGAAGTTAAGCATCGGAATCTATAACTAGTGTCACATGAATGGTTCAAACATAGACAATAAGAAGAGTCAGTTTTCCTCTACTTAAGTCGGCATTGTGCTTTTGTATTTAATTCCGATGCGATTGTTGCGCTTTATCGTCAATAAGAAGGTCAGAGGGATACAGTAAACCTGAAGTGAAGCATCGGAATCTATATCTAGTGTCACAGGAAAGGTTCAAAACATAGACAGTAAGAAGAGTCAGTTTTCTTGTACTTAAGTCGGCATTGTGCCTTTTGTATTTAATTCCGAAGCAATATCTGTGTTTCACCGTCAACAATAAGGTCAGAGGGATACAGTAAACCCGAAGTGAAGCATCGGAATCTATAACTAGTGTCACAGAAATGGTTCAAAACATAGACAGTAAGAAGAGTCAGCTTTCTTGTACTTAAGTCGGCATTGTGCCTTTTGTATTTAATTCCGATGCAATTTCTGTGTTTCATCGTCAATAAGAAGGTCAGAGGGATACAGTGGCCCCAAAATGAAGCATCGGAATCTATAACTAGTGTCTCAGGAATGGTTCAAAACATAGACGGTACGAAGAGTCAGTTTTCTTGTCCTTAAGTCTTCATTGTGCCTTTTGTATTTAATTCAGATGCAATTTCTGTGTTTCATCGTCAATAAGAAAGTCAGAGGGATACAGTAAACCTGAGGTGAATCATCGGAATCTATAACTAGTGTCACAGAAATGGTTCAAAACATAGACAGTAAGAAGAGTCAGTTTTCTTGTACTTAAGTCGGCATTGTGCCTATTGTATTTAATTCCGATGCAACTTCTGTGTTTCATCGTCAATACGAAGGTCAGATGGATACAGTAAACCTGAAGTGAAACATCGGAATCTATAACTAGTGTCACAGGAATGGTTCAAAGCATAGACACTAAGAAGAGTCAGTTTTCTTGTACTTAAGTTGGCATTGTGCCTTTGTATTTAACTCCGATGCAATTTCTGTGTTACATCGTCAATAAGAAGGTCAGAAGGATACAGTAAACCTGAAGTGAAGCCTCGGAATTTATAACTAGTGTCACAGGAATGGTTCAAAACATAGACTGTAAGAAGAGTCAGTTTTATTATACTTAAGTAGGCATTGTGCCTTTTGTATTTACTTCCGATGCAATTTCTGTGTTTCACCGTCAACAAGAAGGTCAGAGGGATACAGCATACTGAAGTGAAGCATCGGAATCTATAACTAGTGTCACAGGAATGGTTCAAACATAGACTGTAAGAAGAGTCAGTTTTCTTGTACTTAAGTCGGCATTGTGCCTTTCGTATTTAATTCCGATGCAATTTCTGTGTTTCATCTTCAATAAGAAGGTCAGAGGGATACAGTACACCTGAAGTGAAGCATGGGAATCTATAACTAGTGTCACAGGAGTGGTTCAATCGTAGACAGTAAGAAGAGTCAGTTTTCTTGTACTTAATTCGGCATTGTGACTTTTGTATTTAATTCCGATGCAATTTCTTTGTTTCATCGTCAATAAGAAGGTCAGAGGGATACAGTAAGCCTAAGGTGAAGTATCGGAATCTATAACTAGTGTCACAGGAATGGTTCAAAGCATAGACAGTAAGAAGAGACAGTTTTCTTGTACCTAAGTCGGCATTGTGCCTTTCCGATTTAATTCCGAAGCAATTTCTGTGTTTCTTCGTCAATAAGAAGGTCAGAGGGATACAGAAAACCTGAAGTGAAGCATCGGAATCTATAACTAGTGTCACAGGAATGGTTAAAATCATAGACAGTAAGAAGGGTCAGTTTTCTTGTACTTAAGTCGGCATTGTGCCTTTTGTATTTAATTCCAATGAAATATCTGTGTTTCATCGTCAATAAGATGGTCAGAGGGATACAGTAAACCTGAAGTGAAGCATCGAATCTATAACTAGTGTCACAGGAATGGTTCAAAACATAGACAGTAAGAAGAGTCATTTTTTTTGTACTTAAGTAGGCTTTGTGCTTTTTGTATTTAATTCCGATGCAATATCTGTGTTTCATCAACAGTAAGAAGGTCAGAGGGATACAGTAAACCTGAAGTTAAGCATCGGAATCTATAACTAGTGTCACATGAATGGTTCAAACATAGACAGTAAGAAGAGTCAGGTTTCTTGTACTTAAGTCGGCATTGCGACTTTTGTATTTAATTCCGATGCAATTTCTGTGTTTCATCGACAATAAGAAGGTCAGAGGGATACAGTAAACCTGAGGTGAAGTATCGGAATCTATAACTAGTGTCACAGGAATGGTTAAAAGCATAGTCTGTAAGAAGAGTCAGTTTTCTTGTACTTAAGTTGGCATTTTGCCTTTTCTATTTAATTCCGATGCAATTTCTGTGTTTCATCGTCAGTAAGAAGGTCAGAGGGATACAGTAAACCTGAAGTGAAGCATCGGAATTGATAACTAGTGTCACTGGAATTGTTCAAAACATAGGCAGTAAGAAGAGTCAGTTTTCTTGTACTTAAGTCGGCATTGTGAGTTTCGTATTTAATTCCGATGCAATTTCTGTGTTTCATCGTCAATAAGAAGGTCAGAGGGATACAGTAAAAATGAAGTGAAGCATCAGAATCTATAACTTGTGTCACTGGAATGGTTCAAAGCATAGACAGTAAGAAGAGTCAGTTTTCTTGTTCTTTAGTCGGCATTGTGCCTTTTGTATTTAATTCGAATGAAATTTCTGTGTTTCATCGTCAATAAGAAGTTCAGAGGGATCAGTAAACCCGAAGTGAAGCATCGAATCTATAACTAGTGTCACAGGAATGGTTCATAGCATAGACAGTAGGAAGAGTCAGTTTTCTTGTACTTAACTCGGCATTTTGCCTTTTCTATTTAATTCCGATGCAATTTCTGTGTTTCATCGTCAATAAGAAAGTCAGAGGGATACAGTAAAAATGAAGTGAAGCATCGGAATCTATAACTAGTGTCACATGAATGGTTCAAAACATAGACAGTAAGAAGAGTCAGTTTTCTTGTACTTAAGTGGGCATTGTGCCTTTTGTATTTAACTCCGATGCAATTTCTGTGTTTCATCGTCAGTATGAAGGTCAGAGGGATACAGTAAACCTGAAGTGAAGCATCGAAATTGATAACTAGTGTCACTGGAATTGTTCAAAACATAGGCAGTAAGAAGAGTCAGTTTTCTTGTACCTAAGTCGGCATTGTGCCTTTCCTATTTAATTCCGAAGCAATTTCTGTGTTTCTTCGTCAATAAGAATGTCAGAGGGATACAGAAAACCTGAAGTGAGGCATCGGAATCTATAACTAGTGTCACAGGAATGGTTCAAATCATAGACAGTAAGAAGGGTCAGTTTTCTTGTACTTAAGTCGGCATTGTGCCTTTTGTATTTAATTCCAATGAAATATCTGTGTTTCATCGTCAATAAGGTGGTCAGAGGGATACAGTAAACCTGAAGTGAAGCATCGAATCTATAACTAGTGTCACAGGAATGGTTCAAAGCATAGACAGTAAGAGAGTCAGTTTTCTTGTACGTACGTCGGCATTGCGCCTTTTGTATTTAACTCCGATGCAATTTCTGTGTTTCACCGTCTATATGAAGGTCAGAGGGATACAGTAAACCTGAAGTGAAGCATCGGAATCTATAACTGGTGTCACAGGAATGGTTCAAAACATAGACAGTAAGAAGATTCAGATTTCGTGTACTTATGTCGGCATTGTGCCTTTTGTATTTAATTCCGATGCAATTTCTGTGTTTCATCGTCAATAAGAAGGTCAGAGGGATACAGTAAACCTGAAGTGAAGCATCGGAATCCATAACTAGTGTCACATGAATGGTTGAAACATAGACAGTAAGAAGAGTCAGTTTTCATGTACATAAGTCGGCATTGTGCCTTTTGTATTTAATTCCGATGCAATTTCTGAGTTTCATCGTCAATAATAAGGTCAGATGGATACAGTAAAGCTGAAGTGAAGCATCGGAAGCTATAACTAGTGTCATATGAATGGTTCAAAACATAGACAGTAAGAAGAGTCTGTTTTCTTGTACTTAAGTCGGCATTGTGCCTTTTGTATTTAATTCCGATGCAATTTCTGTGTTTCATCGTCAGTAATAAGGTCAGAGGGATACAGTAAACAAGAAGTGAAGCAATGGAATCTATAACTATTGTCACAGGAATGGTTCAAAACATAGACAATTAGAAGAGTAACTTTTTTGTACTTAAGTAGGCATTGTGCCTTTTGTATATATTTCCAATGCAATATATGTGTTCCATCATCAATAAGAAGGTCAGAGGGATTCAGAAAACCTGAAGTGAAGCATCGGAATCTATAACTAGTGTCACTTGAATGGTTCAAACATAGACAGTAAGAAGAGTCAGTTTTCTTGTACTTAAGTTGGCATTGTGCCTTTTGTATTTAATTCCGATGAATTTTCTGTGTTTCATCGTCAATAAGGAGGTCAGAGGGATACAGTAAACCTGAAGTGAAGCATCGGAATCTAAAACTAAGGTCACAGGAATGATTCAAATCATAGACAGTAAGAAGAGTTAGTTTTCTTGTACTTAAGTCGGTATTGTGACTTTTGTATTTAATTGCGATGCGATTTCTGCGTTTTATCGTCAAATAGAAGGTCAGACAGATTCAGTAAACCTGAAGTGAGGCATCGGAATCTATATTTAGTGTCACAGGAATGGTTCAAAACATAGACAGTAAGAAGAGTCAGTTTCCTTGTACTTAAGTCGGCATTGTGCCTTTTGTATTTAATTCCGATGAAATTTCTGTGTTTCATCGTCAATTAGAAGGTCAGGGGATACTGTAAACCTGAAGTGAAGCATCGAATCTATGACTAGTGTCACAGGAATGGTTCAAAGCATAGACAGAAAGAAGAGTAAGTTTTCTTGTATTTAAGTCGGCATGTGCTTTTTCTATATAATTCAGATGCAATTTCTGTGTTTCATCGTCAATAAGAAAGTCAGAGGGATACAGTAAAAATGAAGTGAAGCATCGGAATCTATAACTAGTGTCACATGAATGGTTCAAAACATAGACAGTAAGAAGAGTCAGTTTTCTTGTACTTACGTCGGCATTGTGCATTTTGTATTTAATTCCGATGAAATATATGTAACTCATCGTGTATAAGATGGTCAGAGGGATACAGTAAACCTGAAGTGAAGCATCGGAATCTATAACTAGTGTCACAGGAGTGGTTCAATCGTAGACAGTAAGAAGAGTCAGTTTTCTTGTACTTAAGTCGGCATTGTGACTTTTGTATTTAATTCCGATGCAATTTCTGTGTTTCATCGTCAATAAGAAGGTCAGAGGGATACAGTAAGCCTGAGGAGAAGTATCGGAATCTATAACTAGTGTCACAGGATTGGTTCAAAACATAGACAGTAAGAAGAGTCAGTTTTCTTGTACCTAAGTCGGCATTGTACCTTTCCTATTTAATTCCGAAGGAATTTCTGTGTTTCATCGTCAATAAGAAGGTCAGAGGTATACAGTAACCCTGAAGTGAAGCATCGGAATCTATAACTAGTGTCACAGGAATGGTTCAAATCATAGACAGTAAAAAGAGTCAGTTTTCTTGTACTTAAGTCGGCATTGTGCCTTTTGTATTTAATTCCGATGAAATATCTGTAATTCATCGTGAATAAGATGGTCAGAGGGATACAGTAAACCTGAAGTGAAGCATCGAATCTATAACTAGTGTCACAGGAATGGTTCAAAGCATAGAGAGTAAGAAGAGTCAGTTCTCTTGTACTTAAGTCGTCGTAGTGCCTTTTCTATTTATTTCCGATGCAATTTCTGTGTTTAATCGTCAATAAGAAAGTCAGAGGAATACAGTAAAAATGAAGTGATGCATCGGAATCTATAACTAGTGTCACAGGAATGGTTCAAATCATAGACAGTAAGAAGAGTCAGTTTTCTTGTACTTAAGTCGGCATTGTGCCTTTTGCATTTAATTTCGATGCAATTTCTGTGTTTCATCGTCAATAAGGGGGTCAGAGGGATACAGTAAACCTGAAGTGAAGCATCCGAATCTATAACTAGTGTCACAGGAATGGTACAAAGCATAGGCAGTAAGAAGATTCAGTTTTCTTGTGCTTTAGTCGGCATTGTGCTTTTGTATTTAATTCCGATGCAATTTCTGTGTATCAACGTCAATAAGAAGGTTAGAGGGATACAGTAAACCTGAAGTGAAGCATTGGATTCTATAACTAGTGTCACAGGAATGGTTCAAAACATAGACAGTAAGAAGAGTCAGTTTTCTTGTACTTAAGTCGGCAATGTGCCTTTTGTATTTAATTCCGATGCAATTTCTGTGTTTCATCGTCAATGAGTAGGTCAGAGGGATACAGTAATCCTGAAGTGAAGCATCGGAATCTATAACTAGTGTCACAGGAATGTTTCAAAGCATAGACAGTAAGAAAAGTCAGATTTCTTGTACTTAATTCGGCATTGTGCCTTTTATAATTAATTCCGATGCAATTTCGGTGTTTCATCGTCAATAAGAAGGTCAGAGGGATAAAGTAAACCTGAAGTAAAGCATCGGAATCTATAACGAGTGTCACATTAATGGTTCAAAACATAAACAGTAGGAAGAGTCTGTTTTCTTGTACTTAATTCGGAATTGTGCCTTTTGTATTTAATTCCGAAGCAATTTCTGTGTTTCATCGTCAATAAGAAGGTCAGAGGGATAAAGTAAACCTGAAGTAAAGCATCGGAATCTATAACGAGTGTCACATTAATGGTTCAAACATAGACAGTAAGAAGAGTCAGTTTTCTTGTACTTAAGTCGGCATTGTGCTTTTTGTATTCAGTTCCGATGCAATTTCTGTGTCTCATCGTCAATAAGGAGGTCAGAGGGATACAGTAAACCTGAAGTGAAGCATCAGAATCTATAACTAGTGTCACAGGAATGGTTCAAAACATAGACAGTAAGAAGAGTCAGTTTTCTTGTACATAAGTCGGCAGGGTGACTTTTGTATTTAATTCCGATGCAATTTCTGAGTTTTATCTTCAATAAGAAGATCAGATGGATACAGTAAACCTGAAGTGAAGCATCGGAAGCTGTAACTAGTGTCACATGAACGGTTCAAAACATAGACAGTAACAAGAGTCTGTTTTCTTGTACTTAAGTCGGCATTGTGGCTTTTGTATTTAATTCCGATGCAATTTCTGTGTTTCATCGTCAATAAGAAGGTCAGAGGGATACGGTAAACAAGAAGTGAAGCATCGGAATCTATAACTAGTGTCACAGGAATGGTTGAAAACATAGACTGTAAGAAGAGTCAGTTTTTTTGGACTTAAGTAGGCATTGTGCTTTTTGTATTTAATTCCGATGCAATATCTGTGTTTCATCAACAGTAAGAAGGTCAGAGGATACAGTAAACCTGAAGTTAAGCATCGGAATTTATAACTAGTGTCACATGAATGGTTCAAACATAGACAGTAAGAAGAGTCAGCTTTCTTGTACTTAGTCGGCATTGTGCCTTTTGTATTTAATTCCGATGCAATTTCTGTGTTTCATCGTCAATAAGAAGGTCAGAGGGATACAGTGGCCCCAAAATGAAGCATCGGAATCTATAACTAGTGTCACATGAATGGTTCAAACATAGACAGTAAGAAGAGTCAGCTTTCTTGTACTTAAGTCGGCATTGTGCCTTTGTATTTAACTCCGATGCAATTTCTGTGTTACATCGTCAATAAGAAAGGTCAGAGGGATACAGAAAACCTGAAGTGAAGCTTCGGAATGTATAACTAGTGTCACAGGAATGGTTCAAAACATAGGACAGTCAGAAGAGTCAGTTTTATTATACTTAAGTAGGCATTGTGCATTTTGTATTTACTTCCGATGCAATTTCTGTGTTTCACCGTCAACAAGAAGGTCAGAGGGATACAGCATACTGAAGTGAAGCATCGGAATCTATAACTAGTGTCACAGGAATGGTTCAAACATAGACTGTAAGAAGAGTCAGTTTTCTTGTACTTAAGTCGGCATTGTGCCTTTCGTATTTAATTCCGATGCAATTTCTGTGTTTCATCGTCAATAAGAAGGTCAGAGGGATACAGTAAACCTGAAGTGAAGCATCGGAATGTATAACTAGTGTCACAGAGTGGTTCAATCGTAGACAGTAAGAAGAGTCAGTTTTCTTGTACTTAATTCGGCATTGTGACTTTTGTATTTAATTCCGATGCAATTTCTTTGTTTCATCGTCAATAAGAAGGTCAGAGGGATACAGTAACCCTAATGTGAAGTATCGGAATCTATAACTAGTGTCACAGGAATGGTTCAAATCATAGACAGTAAGAAGAGTCAGTTTTCTTGTACCTAAGTCGGCATTGTGCCTTTCCTATTTAATTCCGAAGCAATTTCTGTGTTTCTTCGTCAATAAGAAGCTCAGAGGGATACAGAGAACATGAAGTGAAGCATCGGAATCCATAACTAGTGTCACAGAATGGTTAAAATCATAGACAGTAAGAAGAGTCAGTTTTCTTGTACTTAAGTCGGCATTGTGCCTTTTGTATTTAATTCCGATGCAATTTCTGAGTTTTATCTTCAATAAGAAGATCAGGTGGATACAGTAAACCTGAAGTGAAGCATCGGAAGCTGTAACTAGTGTCACATGAACGGTTCAAAACATAGACAGTAAGAAGAGTCTGTTTTCTTGTACTTAAGTCGGCATTGTGGCTTTTGTATTTAATTCCGATGCAATTTCTGTGTTTCATCGTCAATAAGAAGGTCAGAGGGATACGGTAAACAAGAAGTGAAGCATCGGAATCTATAACTAGTGTCACAGGAATGGTTCAAAACATAGACAGTAAGAAGAGTCAGTTTTTTTGGACTTAAGTAGGCATTGTGCTTTTTGTATTTAATTCCGATGCAATATCTGTGTTTCATCAACAGTAAGAAGGTCAGAGGGATACAGTAAACCTGAAGTTAAGCATCGGAATCTATAACTAGTGTCACATGAATGGTTCAAACATAGACAGTAAGAAGAGTCAGCTTTCTTGTACTTAAGTCGGAATTGTGCCTTTTGTATTAATTCCGATGCAATTTCTGTGTTTCATCGTCAATAAGAAGGTCAGAGGGATACAGTGGCCCCAAAATGAAGCATCGGAATCTACAACTAGTGTCACAGGAATGGTCCAAAACATAGACGGTACGAAGAGTCAGTTTTCTTGTCCTTAAGTCTTCATTGTGCCTTTTGTATTTAATTCAGATGCAATTTCTGTGTTTCATCGTCAATAAGAAAGTCAGAGGATACAGTAAACCTGAGGTGAATCATCGGAATCTATAACTAGTGTCACAGAAGTGGTTCAAAACATAGACAGTAAGAAGAGTCAGTTATCTTGTACTTAAGTCGGCATTGTGCCTATTGTATTTAATTCCGATGCAACTTCTGTGTTTCATCGTCAATAAGAAGGTCAGAGGGGTACAGTAGACCTGAAGTGAAGCATTGGAATCTATAACTAGTGTCACATGAATGGTTCAAAACATAGACAGTGAGAAGAGTCAGTTTTCTTGTACTTAGTCAGCATTGTGCCTTTTGTATTTAATCCGATACAATTTCTGTGTTTCATCGTCAATAAGATGGTCAGTGGGATACAGTAAGCCTGAAGTGAAGCATCGGAATCTATAACTAGTGTCACAGGAATGGTTCATAACATAGACTGAAGAAGCGTCAGTTTTCTTGCACTTAAGTCGGCATTGTGCGTTTTGTATTTAATTCCGATGCAATATCTGTGTTTCATCGTCAATAAGAAGGTCAGAGGGATACAGTAAACATGAAGTGAAGCATCGGAACCTATAACTAGTGTCACAGGAATGGTCAAAACATAGACAGTAAGAAGAGTCAGTTTCCTTGTAATTAAGTCGGCATTGTGCCTTTTGTATTTAATTCCGATGCAATTTCTGTGTTTCATCGTCAATGAGTAGGTCAGAGGGATACAGTAATCCTGAAGTGAAGCATCGGAATCTATAACTAGTGTCACAGGAATGTTTCAAAGCATAGACAGTAAGAAGAGTCAGATTTCTTGTACTTAATTGGGCATTGTGCCTTTTATAATTAATTCCGATGCAATTTCGGTGTTTCATCGTCAATAAGAAGGTCAGAGGGATAAAGTAAACCTGAAGTAAAGCATCGGAATCTATAACGAGTGTCACATTAATGGTTCAAAACATAAACAGTAGGAAGAGTCTGTTTTCTTGTACTTAATTCGGAATTGTGCCTTTTGTATTTAATTCCGAAGCAATTTCTGTGTTTCATCGTCAATAAGAAGGTCAGAGGGATAAAGTAAACCTGAAGTAAAGCATCGGAATCTATAACGAGTGTCACATTAATGGTTCAAAACATAGACAGTAAGAAGAGTCAGTTTTCTTGTACTTAAGTCGGCATTGTGCTTTTTGTATTCAGTTCCGATGCAATTTCTGTGTCTCATCGTCAATAAGGAGGTCAGAGGGATACAGTAAACCTGAAGTGAAGCATCAGAATCTATAACTAGTGTCACAGGAATGGTTCAAAACATAGACAGTAAGAAGAGTCAGTTTTCTTGTACATAAGCCGGCAGGGTGCCTTTTGTATTTAATTCCGATGCAATTTCTGAGTTTTATCTTCAATAAGAAGATCAGATGGATACAGTAAACCTGAAGTGAAGCATCGGAAGCTGTAACTAGTGTCACATGAACGGTTCAATACATAGACAGTAAGAAGAGTCTGTTTTCTTGTACTTAAGTCGGCATTGTGGCTTTTGTATTTAATTCCGTTGCAATTTCTGTGTTTCATCGTCAATAAGAAGGTCAGAGGGATACGGTAAACAAGAAGTGAAGCATCGGAATCTATAACTAGTGTCACAGGAATGGTTCAAAACATAGACAGTAAGAAGAGTCAGTTTTTTTGGACTTAAGTAGGCATTGTGCTTTTTTGTATTTAATTCCGATGCAATATCTGTGTTTCATCAACAGTAAGAAGGTCAGAGGGATACAGTAAACCTGAAGTTAAGCATCGGAATCTATAACTAGTGTCACATGAATGGTTCAAACATAGACAGTAAGAAGAGTCAGCTTTCTTGTACTTAAGTCGGCATTGTGCCTTTTGTATTTAATTCCGATGCAATTTCTGTGTTTTCATCGTCAATAAGAAGGTCAGAGGGATACAGTGGCCCCAAAATGAAGCATCGGAATCTACAACTAGTGTCACAGGAATGGTTCAAAACATAGACGGTACGAAGAGTCAGTTTTCTTGTCCTTAAGTCTTTATTGTGCCTTTTGTATTTAATTCAGATGCAATTTCTGTGTTTCATCGTCAATAAGAAAGTCAGAGGGATACAGTAAACCTGAGGTGAATCATCGGAATCTATAACTAGTGTCACAGAAGTGGTTCAAACATAGACAGTAAGAAGAGTCAGTTATCTTGTACTTAAGTTGGCATTGTGCCTATTGTATTTAATTCCGATGCAACTTCTGTGTTTCATCGTCAATACGAAGGACAGAGGGATACAGTAAACCTGAAGTGAAACATCGGAATCTATAACTAGTGTCACAGGAATGGTTCAAAGCATAGACAGTAAGAAGAGTCAGTTTTCTTGTACTTAAGTTGGCATTGTGCCTTTGTATTTAACTCCGATGCAATTTCTGTGTTACATCGTCAATAAGAAGGTCAGAGGGATACAGAAAACCTGAAGTGAAGCTTCGGAATGTATAACTAGTGTCACAGGAATGGTTCAAAACATTGACAGTCAGAAGAGTCAGTTTTATTATACTTAAGTAGGCATTGTGCCTGTTGTATTTACTTCCGATGCAATTTCTGTGTTTCAACCGTCAACAAGAAGGTCAGAGGGATACAGCATACTGAAGTGAAGCATCGGAATCTATAACTAGTGTCACAGGAATGGTTCAAACATAGACTGTAAGAAGAGTCAGTTTTCTTGTACTTAAGTCGGCATTGTGCCTTTCGTATTTAATTCCGATGCAATTTCTGTGTTTCATCGTCAATAAGAAGGTCAGAGGGATACAGTAAACCTGAAGCTGAAGCATGGGAATCTATAACTAGTGTCACAGGAGTGGTTCAATCGTAGACAGTAAGAAGAGTCAGTTTTCTTGTACTTAATTCGGCATTGTGACTTTTGTATTTAATTCCGATGCAATTTCTTTGTTTCATCGTCAATAAGAAGGTCAGAGGGATACAGTAACCCTAAGGTGAAGTATCGGAATCTATAACTAGTGTCACAGGAATGGTTGAAATCATAGACAGTAAGAAGAGTCAGTTTTCTTGTACCTAAGTCGGCATTGTGCCTTTCCTATTTAATTCCGAAGCAATTTCTGTGTTTCTTCGTCAATAAGAAGGTCAGAGGATACAGAAAACATGAAGTGAAGCATCGGAATCTATAACTAGTGTCACAGGAATGGTTAAAATCATAGACAGTAAGAAGGGTCAGTTTTCTTGTACTTAAGTCGGCATTGTGCCTTTTGTATTTAATTAAAATGAAATATCTGTGTTTCTTCGTCAATAAGATGGTCAGAGGGATACAGTAAACCTGAAGTGAAGCTTCGGAATGTATAACTAGTGTCACAGGAATGGTTCAAAACATAGACAGTAAGAAGATTCAGTTTTCCTTGTACTTATGTCGGCATTGTGCCTTTTGTATTTAATTCCGAAGCAATTTCTGTGTTTCATCATCAATAAGAAGGTCAGAGGGATACAGTAAACCTGAGGTGAATCATCGGAATCTATAACTGGTGTCACAGAAATGGTTCAAAACATAGACAGTAAGAAGAGTCAGTTTTTCTTGTACTTAAGTCGGCATTGTGCCTATTGTATTTAATTCCGATGCAACTTCTGTGTTTCATCGTCAATACGAAGGTCAGAGGGATACAGTAAACCTGAAGTGAAACATCGGGATCTATAACTAGTGTCACAGGAATGGTTCAAAGCATAGACAGTAAGAAGAGTCAGTTTTCTTGTACTTAAGTTGGCATTGTGCCTTTGTATTTAACTCCGATGCAATGTCTGTGTTACATCGTCAATAAGAAGGTCAGAGGGATACAGTAAACCTGAAGTGAAGCTTCGGAATGTATAACTAGTGTCACAGGAATGGTTCAAAACGTAGACAGTAAGAAGAGTCAGTTTTCTTGTACTTAAGTCGGCATTGTGCCTTTTGTATTTAATTCCGATGCAATTTCTGTGTTTCATCGTCAATACGAAATTCAGAAGGATACAGTAGACCTGAAGCGAAGCATCGGAATCTATAACTAGTGTAACAGGAATGGTTCGAACTTAGAAAGTTAGAAAAGTTAGTTTTCTTGTACTTAAGTCGGCATTGTGCCATTTGTATTTAATTCCGATGCAATATCTGTGTTTCACCGTCAATAAGAAGGTCAGAGGGATACAGTAAACCTGAAATGAAGCATCGGAAGCTATAACTAGTGTGACATGAATGGTTCAAAACATAGACAGTAAGAAGAGTCTGTTTTCTTGTACTTAAGTAGGCATTGTGCCTTTTGTATTTAATTCCGATGCAATATCTGTGTTTCATCGTCAATAGGAAGGTCAGAGGGATACAGTAAACAAGAAGTGAAGCATCGGAATCTTTAACTAGTGTCACATGAATGGTTGAAACATAGACAGTAAGAAGAGTCAGTTTTCTTGTACATCGGCATTGTGCCTTTTGTATTTAATTCCGATGCAATTTCTGAGTTTCATCGTCAATAATAAGGTAAGATGGATACAGTAAACCTGAAGTGAAGCATCGGAAGCTATAACTAGTGTCACATGAATGGTTCAAAGCATAGACAGTAAGAAGAGTCTGTTTTCTTGTACTTAAGTACGCATTGTGCCTTTTGTATTTAATTCCGATGCAATTTCTGTGTTTCACCGTCAATAGGAAGGTCAGAGTGATACAGTAAACCTGAAGTGAAGCATCGGAATCTATAACTACTGTCACTTGAATGGTTCAAACATAGACAGTAAGAAGATTCAGTTTTCTTGTACTTAAGTCGGCAATGTGCCTTTTGTATTTAATTCCGATGAAATTTCTGTGTTTCATCGTCAATAAGAAGGTCAGAGGGATACAGTAAACCTGAAGTGAAGCTTCGGAATCTATAACTAGTGTCACAGGAATGGTCCAAGGCATAGACAGTAAGAAGAGTCAGCTTTCTTGTACTTAAGTCGACATGTGCCTTTTCTGTTTAATTCAGATGCAATTTCTGTGTTTCATCGTCAATAAGAAAGTCAGAGGGATACAGTAAAAATGAAGTGAAGCATCGGAATCTATAACTAGTGTCACAGGAGTGGTTCAATCGTAGACAGTAAGAAGAGTCAGTTTTCATGTACTTAAGTCGGATTGTGACTTTTTTATTTAACTCCGATGCAATTTCTGTGTTTCATCGACAATAAGAAGGTCTGAGGGATACAATAAACCTGAAGTGAGGCATCGAAATTGATAACTAGTGTCACAGGAATGGTTCAAAACATAGGCAGTAAGAAGAGTCAGGTTTCTTGTACTTAAGTCGGCATTGTGCCTTTTGTATTTAATTCCGATGCAATTTCTGTGTTTCAGCGTCAATAAGATGGTCAGAGGGATACAGTAAACCTGAAGTGAAGCATCGGAATCTATAACTAGTGTCACAGGAGTGGTTCAATCGTAGACAGTAAGAAGAGTCAGTTTTCTTGTACTTAAGTCGACATTGTGACTTTTGTATTTAATTCCGATGCAATTTCTGTGTTTCTTCGTCAATAAGAAGGTCAGAGGGATACAGTAAACCTGAGGTGAAGTATCGGAATCTATAACTAGTGTCACAGGAATGGTTCAAAGCATAGACAGTAAGAAGAGTCAGTTTTCTTGTACTTAAGTCGGCATTGTGCTTTTCCTATATAATTCCGAAGGAATTTCTGTGTTTCATCGTCAATAAGAAGGTCAGAGGGATACAGTAACCCTGAAGTGAATCATCGGAATCTATAACTAGTGTCACAGGAATGGTTCAAATCATAGACTGTAAGAAGAGTCAGTTTTCTTGTACTTAAGTCGGCATTGTGCCTTTTGTATTTAATTCCGATGAAATATCTGTGTTTCATCGTCAATAAGATGGTCAGAGGGATACAGTAAACCTGAAGTGAAGCATCGAATCTATAACTAGTGTCACAGGAATGGTTCCAAACTTAGACAGTAAGAAGGGTCAGATTTCTTGTACTTAAGTCGGCATTGTGCCTTTTGTATTTAATTCCGATGCAATTTCTGTGTTTCATCGTCAATAACAAGGTCAGAGGGATACAGTGGACCTGAAATGAAGCATCGGAATCTATAACTAGTGTCACAGGAATGGTTCAAAACATAGACGGTACGAAGAGTCAGTTTTCTTGTACTTAAGTCGGCATTGTGCCTTTTGTATTTAATTCCGATGCAATTTCTGTGTTTCATCGTCAATAAGAAGGTCAGAGGGATACAGTGGCCCCAAAATGAAGCATCGGAATCTGTAACTAGTGTCACAGGAATGGTTCAAAACATAGACGGTACGAAGAGTCAGTTTTCTTGTCCTTAAGTCTTCATTGTGCCTTTTGTATTTAATTCAGATGCAATTTCTGTGTTTCATCGTCAATAAGAAAGTCAGAGGCATACAGTAAACCTGAGGTGAATCATCGGAATCTATAACTAGTGTCACAGAAGTGGTTCAAAACATAGACAGTAAGAAGAGTCAGTTTTCATGTACTTAAGTCGGCATTGTGCCTATTGTATTTAATTCCGATGCAACTTCTGTGTTTCATCGTCAATACGAAGGACAGAGGGATACAGTAAACCTGAAGTGAAACATCGGAATCTATAACTAGTGTCACAGGAATGGTTCAAAGCATAGACAGTAAGAAGAGTCAGTTTTCTTGTACTTAAGTTGGCATTGTGCCTTTGTATTTAACTCCGATGCAATTTCTGTGTTACATCGTCAATAAGAAGGTCAGAGGGATACAGAAAACCTGAAGTGAAGCTTCGGAATGTATAACTAGTGTCACAGGAATGGTTCAAAACATAGACAGTCAGAAGAGTCAGTTTTATTATACTTAAGTAGGCATTGTGCATTTTGTATTTACTTCCGATGCAATTTCTGTGTTTCACCGTCAACAAGAAGGTCAGAGGGATACAGCATACTGAAGTGAAGCATCGGAATCTATAACTAGTGTCACAGGAATGGTTCAAACATAGACTGTAAGAAGAGTCAGTTTTCTTGTACTTAAGTCGGCATTGTGCCTTTCGTATTTAATTCCGATGCAATTTCTGTGTTTCATCGTCAATAAGAAGGTCAGAGGGATACAGTAAACCTGAAGTGAAGCATCGGAATGTATAACTAGTGTCACAGGAGTGGTTCAATCGTAGACAGTAAGAAGAGTCAGTTTTCTTGTACTTAATTCGGCATTGTGACTTTTGTATTTAATTCCGATGCAATTTCTTTGTTTCATCGTCAATAAGAAGGTCAGAGGGATACAGTAACCCTAATGTGAAGTATCGGAATCTATAACTAGTGTCACAGGAATGGTTCAAATCATAGACAGTAAGAAGAGTCAGTTTTCTTGTACCTAAGTCGGCATTGTGCCTTTCCTATTTAATTCCGAAGCAATTTCTGTGTTTCTTCGTCAATAAGAAGCTCAGAGGGATACAGAAAACATGAAGTGAAGCATCGGAATCTATAACTAGTGTCACAGGAATGGTTCAAATCATAGACAGTAAGAAGAGTCAGTTTTCTTGTACTTAAGTCGGCATTGTGCCTTTTGTATTTAATTCCGATGAAATATCTGTAATTCATCGTGAATAAGATGGTCAGAGGGATACAGTAAACCTGAAGTGAAGCATCGAATCTATAACTAGTGTCACAGGAATGGTTCAAAGCATAGAGAGTAAGAAGAGTCAGTTCTCTTGTACTTAAGTCGTCGTAGTGCCTTTTCTATTTATTTCCGATGCAATTTCTGTGTTTAATCGTCAATAAGAAAGTCAGAGGAATACAGTAAAAATGAAGTGATGCATCGGAATCTATAACTAGTGTCACAGGAATGGTTCAAATCATAGACAGTAAGAAGAGTCAGTTTTCTTGTACTTAAGTCGGCATTGTGCCTTTTGCTTTTAATTCCGATGCAATTTCTGTGTTTCATCGTCAATAAGGGGGTCAGAGGGATACAGTAAACCTGAAGTGAAGCATCCGAATCTATAACTAGTGTCACAGGAATGGTACAAAGCATAGGCAGTAAGAAGATTCAGTTTTCTTGTGCTTTAGTCGGCATTGTGCATTTGTATTTAATTCCGATGCAATTTCTGTGTATCAACGTCAATAAGAAGGTCAGAGGGATACAGTAAACCTGAAGTGAAGCATTGGAATCTATAACTAGTGTCACAGGAATGGTTCAAAACATAGACAGTAAGAAGAGTCAGTTTTCTCGTACTTAAGTCGGCAATGTGCCTTTTGTATTTAATTCCGATGCAATTTCTGTGTTTCATCGTCAATAAGAATGTCAGAGGGGTACGGTAGACCTGAAGTGAAGCATTGGAATCTATAACTAGTGTCACATGAATGGTTCAAAACATAGACAGTGAGAAGAGTCAGTTTTCTTGTACTTAAGTCAGCATTGTGCCTTTTGTATTTAAATCCGATACAATTTCTGTGTTTCATCGTCAATAAGATGGTCAGTGGGATACAGTAAGCCTGAAGTGAAGCATCGGAATCTATAACTAGTGTCACAGGAATGTTTCAAAGCATAGACAGTAAGAAGAGTCAGATTTCTTGTACTTAATTCGGCATTGTGCCTTTTATAATTAATTCCGATGCAATTTCGGTGTTTCATCGTCAATAAGAAGGTCAGAGGGATACAGTAAACATGAAGTGAAGCATCGGAATCTATAACTAGTGTCACAGGAATGGTTCAAAACATAGACAGTAAGAAGAGTCAGTTTCCTTGTAATTAAGTCGGCATTGTGCCTTTTGTATTTAATTCCTATGCAATTTCTGTGTTTCATCGTCAATGAGTAGGTCAGAGGGATACAGTAATCCTGAAGTGAAGCATCGGAATCTATAACTAGTGTCACAGGAATGTTTCAAAGCATAGACAGTAAGAAGAGTCAGATTTCTTGTACTTAATTCGGCATTGTGCCTTTTATAATTAATTCCGATGCAATTTCGGTGTTTCATCGTCAATAAGAAGGTCAGAGGGATAAAGTAAACCTGAAGTAAAGCATCGGAATCTATAACGAGTGTCACATTAATGGTTCAAAACATAAACAGTAGGAAGAGTCTGTTTTCTTGTACTTAATTCGGAATTGTGCCTTTTGTATTTAATTCCGAAGCAATTTCTGTGTTTCATCGTCAATAAGAAGGTCAGAGGGATAAAGTAAACCTGAAGTAAAGCATCGGAATCTATAACGAGTGTCACATTAATGGTTCAAAACATAGACAGTAAGAAGAGTCAGTTTTCTTGTACTTAAGTCGGCATTGTGCTTTTTGTATTCAGTTCCGATGCAATTTCTGTGTCTCATCGTCAATAAGGAGGTCAGAGGGATACAGTAAACCTGAAGTGAAGCATCAGAATCTATAACTAGTGTCACAGGAATGGTTCAAAACATAGACAGTAAGAAGAGTCAGTTTTCTTGTACATAAGTCGGCAGGGTGCCTTTTGTATTTAATTCCGATGCAATTTCTGAGTTTTATCTTCAATAAGAAGATCAGGTGGATACAGTAAACCTGAAGTGAAGCATCGGAAGCTGTAACTAGTGTCACATGAACGGTTCAAAACATAGACAGTAAGAAGAGTCTGTTTTCTTGTACTTAAGTCGGCATTGTGGCTTTTGTATTTAATTCCGATGCAATTTCTGTGTTTCATCTTCAATAAGAAGGTCAGAGGGATACGGTAAACAAGAAGTGAAGCATCGGAATCTATAACTAGTGTCACAGGAATGGTTCAAAACATAGACAGTAAGAAGAGTCAGTTTTTTTGGACTTAAGTAGGCATTGTGCTTTTTGTATTTAATTCCGATGCAATATCTGTGTTTCATCAACAGTAAGAAGGTCAGAGGGATACAGTAAACCTGAAGTTAAGCATCGGAATCTATAACTAGTGTCACATGAATGGTTCAAACATAGACAGTAAGAAGAGTCAGCTTTCTTGTACTTAAGTCGGCATTGTGCCTTTTGTATTTAATTCCGATGCAATTTCTGTGTTTCATCGTCAATAAGAAGGTCAGAGGGATACAGTGGCCCCAAAATGAAGCATCGGAATCTACAACTAGTGTCACAGGAATGGTCCAAAACATAGACGGTACGAAGAGTCAGTTTTCTTGTCCTTAAGTCTTCATTGGGCCTTTTGTATTTAATTCAGATGCAATTTCTGTGTTTCATCGTCAATAAGAAAGTCAGAGGGATACAGTAAACCTGAGGGGAATCATCGGAATCTATAACTAGTGTCACAGAAGTGGTTCAAAACATAGACAGTAAGAAGAGTCAGTTATCTTGTACTTAAGTCGGCATTGTGCCTATTGTATTTAATTCCGATGCAACTTCTGTGTTTCATCGTCAATAAGAAGGTCAGAGGGGTACAGTAAACCTGAAGTGAAACATCGGAATCTATAACTAGTGTCACAGGAATGGTTCAAAGCATAGACAGTAAGAAGAGTCAGTTTTCTTGTACTTAAGTTGGCATTGTGCCTTTGTATTTAACTCCGATGCAATTTCTGTGTTACATCGTCAATAAGAAGGTCAGAGGGATACAGAAAACCTGAAGTGAAGCTTCGGAATGTATAACTAGTGTCACAGGAATGGTTCAAAACATTGACAGTCAGAAGAGTCAGTTTTATTATACTTAAGTAGGCATTGTGCCTGTTGTATTTACTTCCGATGCAATTTCTGTGTTTCACCGTCAACAAGAAGGTCAGAGGGATACAGCATACTGAAGTGAAGCATCGGAATCTATAACTAGTGTCACAGGAATGGTTCAAACATAGACTGTAAGAAGAGTCAGTTTTCTTGTACTTAAGTCGGCATTGTGCCTTTCGTATTTAATTCCGATGCAATTTCTGTGTTTCATCGTCAATAAGAAGGTCAGAGGGATACAGTAAACCTGAAGTGAAGCATGGGAATCTATAACTAGTGTCACAGGAGTGGTACAATCGTAGACAGTAAGATGAGTCAGTTTTCTTGTACTTAATTCGGCATTGTGACTTTTGTATTTAATTCCGATGCAATTTCTTTGTTTCATCGTCAATAAGAAGGTCAGAGGGATACAGTAACCCTAAGGTGAAGTATCGGAATCTATAACTAGTGTCACAGGAATGGTTCAAATCATAGACAGTAAGAAGAGTCAGTTTTCTTGTACCTAAGTCGGCATTGTGCCTTTCCTATTTAATTCCGAAGCAATTTCTGTGTTTCTTCGTCAATAAGAAGGTCAGAGGGATACAGAAAACATGAAGTGAAGCATCGGAATCTATAACTAGTGTCAAAGGAATGGTTAAAATCATAGACAGTAAGAAGGGTCAGTTTTCTTGTACTTAAGTCGGCATTGTGCCTTTTGTATTTAATTCCAATGAAATATCTGTGTTTCTTCGTCAATAAGATGGTCAGAGGGATACAGTAAACCTGAAGTGAAGCTTCGGAATGTATAACTAGTGTCACAGGAATGGTTCAAAACATAGACAGTAAGAAGATTCAGTTTTCTTGTACTTATGTCGGCATTGTGCCTTTTGTATTTAATTCCGATGCAATTTCTGTGTTTCATCATCAATAAGAAGGTCAGAGGGATACAGTAAACCTGAGGTGAATCATCGGAATCTATAACTGGTGTCACAGAAATGGTTCAAAACATAGACAGTAAGAAGAGTCAGTTTTCTTGTACTTAAGTCGGCATTGTGCCTATTGTATTTAATTCCGATGCAACTTCTGTGTTTCATCGTCAATACGAAGGTCAGAGGGATACAGTAAACCTGAAGTGAAACATCGGAATCTATAACTAGTGTCACAGGAATGGTTCAAAGCATAGACAGTAAGAAGAGTCAGTTTTCTTGTACTTAAGTTGGCATTGTGCCTTTGTATTTAACTCCGATGCAATATCTGTGTTTCATCGTCAATAGGAAGGTCAGAGGGATACAGTAAACCTGAAATGAAGCATCGGAAGCTATAACTAGAGTCACATGAATGGTTCAAAACATAGACAGTAAGAAGAGTCTGTTTTCTTGTACTTAAGTAGGCATTGTGCCTTTTGTATTTAATTCCGATGCAATTTCTGTGTTTCATCGTCAATACGAAATTCAGAAGGATACAGTAGACCTGAAGCGAAGCATCGGAATCTATAACTAGTGTAACAGGAATGGTTCGAACTTAGAAAGTTAGAAAAGTTAGTTTTCTTGTACTTAAGTCGGCATTGTGCCATTTGTATTTAATTCCGATGCAATATCTGTGTTTCACCGTCAATAAGAAGGTCAGAGGGATACAGTAAACCTGAAATGAAGCATCGGAAGCTATAACTAGAGTCACATGAATGGTTCAAAACATAGACAGTAAGAAGAGTCTGTTTTCTTGTACTTAAGTAGGCATTGTGCCTTTTGTATTTAATTCCGATGCAATATCTGTGTTTCATCGTCAATAGGAAGGTCAGAGGGATACAGTAAACAAGAAGTGAAGCATCGGAATCTTTAACTAGTGTCACATGAATGGTTGAAACATAGACAGTAAGAAGAGTCAGTTTTCTTGTACATCGGCATTGTGCCTTTTGTATTTAATTCCGATGCAATTTCTGAGTTTCATCGTCAATAATAAGGTAAGATGGATACAGTAAACCTGAAGTGAAGCATCGGAAGCTATAACTAGTGTCACATGAATGGTTCAAAGCATAGACAGTAAGAAGAGTCTGTTTTCTTGTACTTAAGTACGCATTGTGCCTTTTGTATTTAATTCCGATGCAATTTCTGTGTTTCACCGTCAATAGGAAGGTCAGAGTGATACAGTAAACCTGAAGTGAAGCATCGGAATCTATAACTACTGTCACTTGAATGGTTCAAACATAGACAGTAAGAAGATTCAGTTTTCTTGTACTTAAGTCGGCAATGTGCCTTTTGTATTTAATTCCGATGAAATTTCTGTGTTTCATCGTCAATAAGAAGGTCAGAGGGATACAGTAAACCTGAAGTGAAGCTTCGGAATCTATAACTAGTGTCACAGGAATGGTCCAAGGCATAGACAGTAAGAAGAGTCAGCTTTCTTGTACTTAAGTCGACATGTGCCTTTTCTGTTTAATTCAGATGCAATTTCTGTGTTTCATCGTCAATAAGAAAGTCAGAGGGATACAGTAAAAATGAAGTGAAGCATCGGAATCTATAACTAGTGTCACAGGAGTGGTTCAATCGTAGACAGTAAGAAGAGTCAGTTTTCATGTACTTAAGTCGGATTGTGACTTTTTTATTTAACTCCGATGCAATTTCTGTGTTTCATCGACAATAAGAAGGTCTGAGGGATACAATAAACCTGAAGTGAGGCATCGAAATTGATAACTAGTGTCACAGGAATGGTTCAAAACATAGGCAGTAAGAAGAGTCAGGTTTCTTGTACTTAAGTCGGCATTGTGCCTTTTGTATTTAATTCCGATGCAATTTCTGTGTTTCAGCGTCAATAAGATGGTCAGAGGGATACAGTAAACCTGAAGTGAAGCATCGGAATCTATAACTAGTGTCACAGGAGTGGTTCAATCGTAGACAGTAAGAAGAGTCAGTTTTCTTGTACTTAAGTCGACATTGTGACTTTTGTATTTAATTCCGATGCAATTTCTGTGTTTCTTCGTCAATAAGAAGGTCAGAGGGATACAGTAAACCTGAGGTGAAGTATCGGAATCTATAACTAGTGTCACAGGAATGGTTCAAAGCATAGACAGTAAGAAGAGTCAGTTTTCTTGTACTTAAGTCGGCATTGTGCTTTTCCTATATAATTCCGAAGGAATTTCTGTGTTTCATCGTCAATAAGAAGGTCAGAGGGATACAGTAACCCTGAAGTGAATCATCGGAATCTATAACTAGTGTCACAGGAATGGTTCAAATCATAGACTGTAAGAAGAGTCAGTTTTCTTGTACTTAAGTCGGCATTGTGCCTTTTGTATTTAATTCCGATGAAATATCTGTGTTTCATCGTCAATAAGATGGTCAGAGGGATACAGTAAACCTGAAGTGAAGCATCGAATCTATAACTAGTGTCACAGGAATGGTTCCAAACTTAGACAGTAAGAAGGGTCAGATTTCTTGTACCTAAGTCGGCATTGTGCCTTTTGTATTTAATTCCGATGCAATTTCTGTGTTTCATCGTCAATAACAAGGTCAGAGGGATACAGTGGACCTGAAATGAAGCATCGGAATCTATAACTAGTGTCACAGGAATGGTTCAAAACATAGACGGTACGAAGAGTCAGTTTTCTTGTACTTAAGTCGGCATTGTGCCTTTTGTATTTAATTCAGATGCAATTAATTCAGATGCAATTTCTGTGTTTCATCGTCAATAGAAAGTCAGAGGGATACAGTGAACCTGAAGTGAAGCATCGGAATCTATAACTAGTGTCACAGGAATGGTTCAAAACATAGACAGTAAGAAGAGTCGGTTTTTCTTGTACTTAAGTCGGCATTGTGCCTATTGTATTAATTCCGATGCAACTTCTGTGTTTCATCGTCAATACGAAGGTCAGAGGGATACAGTAAACCTGAAGTGAAACATCGGAATCTATAACTAGTGTCACAGGAATGGTTCAAAGCATAGACAGTAAGAAGAGTCAGTTTCTTGTACATAAGTCGGCATTGTGCATTTTGTATTTATTCCGATGCAATTTCTGAGTTTCATCGTCAATAATAAGGTCAGATGGATACAGTAAACCTGAAGTGAAGCATCGAAGCCATAACTAGTGTCACAGGAATGGTTCAAATCATAGACAGTAAGAAGAGTCAGTTTTCTTGTACTTAAGTCGGCATGTGCTTTTCGTATTTAATTCCGATGCAATTTCTGTGTTTCATCGTCAATAAGAAGGTCAGAGGATACAGTAAACCTGAAGTGAAGCATCGGAATCTATTACTAGAGTCACATGCATGGTTGAAACATAGACAGTAAGAAGAGTCAGTGTTCTTGTACATAAGTCGGCATTGTGGCTTTTGTATTTAATTCCGATGCAATTTCTGAGTTTCATCTTCAATAATAAGGTCAGATGGATACAGTAAACCTGAAGTGAAGCATCGGAAGCCATAACTAGTGTCACATGAATGGTTCAAAACATAGACAGTAAGAAGAGTCTGTTTTCTTGTACTTAAGTCGGCATTGTGCCTTTTGTATTTAATTCCGATGCAATTTCTGTGTTTCATCGTCAATAGGAAGGTCAGAGGGATACGGTAAACAAGAAGTGAAGCATCGGAATCTATAACTATTGTCACAGGAATGGTTCAAAACATAGACAGTAAGAAGAGTAAGTTTTTTTGTACGTAAGTAGGCATTGTGCCTTTTGTTTTTAATTCCAATGCAATATCTGTGTTTCATCATCAATAAGAAGGTCAGAGGGATACAGTAACCTGAAGTGAAGCATCGGAATCTTTAACTACTGTCACTTGAATGGTTCGAACAAAGACAGTAAGAAGTGTCAGTTTTCTTGTACTTAAGTCGGCATTGTGCCTTTTCTATTTAATTCCGATGAAATTTCTGTGTTTCATCGTCAATAAGAAGGTCAGAGGGATACAGTAAACCTGAATTGAAGCATCGGAATCTATAACTAAGGTCACAGGAATGATTCAAATCATAGACAGTAAGAAGAGTTAGTTTTCTTGTACTTAAGTCGGCATTGTGCTTTTTGTATTTAGTTCCGATGCGATTTCTGCGTTTTATCGTCAAATAGAAGATCAGACAGATACAGTAAACCTGAAGTGAAGCATCGGAATCAATATCTAGTGTCACAAGTATGTAAAAACATAGACAGTAAGAAGAGTCAGTTTCCTTCTCCTTAAGTCGGCATTGGCCTTTTGTATTTCATTCCGATGAAATTTCTGTGTTTCATCGTCAATAAGAAGGTCAGGGGGATACTGTAATCCTGAAGTGAAGCATCGAATCTATAACTAGTGTCACAGGAATGGTTCAAAGCATAGACAGTAAGAAGAGTCAGCTTTCTTGTACTTAGTCGGCATGTGCCTTTTCTATTTAATTCAGATGCAATTCTGTGTTTCATCGTCAATAAGAAAGTCAGAGGGATACAGTAAAAATGAAGTGAAGCATCGGAATCTATAACTAGTGTCACATGAATGGTTCAAAACATAGACAGTAAGAAGAGTCAGTTTCTTGTACTTAAGTGGGCATTGTGCCTTTTGTATTTAATTCCGATGCAATTTCTGTGTTTCATCGTCAATAAGACGGTCAGAGGGATACAGTAAACCTGAGGTGAAGTATCGGAATCTATAACTAGTGTCACAGGAATGGTTCAAAACATAGACAGTAAGAAGAGTCAGTTTTCTTGTACTTAAGTCGGCATTGTGCCTTTCCTATTTAATTCCGAAGGAATTTCTGTGTTTCATCGTCAATAAGAAGGTCAGAGGGATACAGTAACCCTGAAGTGAACCATCGGAATCTATAACTAGTGTCACAGGAATGGTTCAAATCATAGACTGTAAGAAGAGTCAGTTTTCTTGTACTTAAGTCGGCATTGTGCCTTTTGTATTTAATTCCGATGAAATATCTGTGTTTCATCGTCAATAAGATGGTCAGAGGGATACAGTAAACCTGAAGTGAAGCATCGAATCTATAACTAGTGTCACAGGAATGGTTCAAAGCATAGACAGTAAGAAGAGTCAGTTTTCTTGTACTTAAGTCGGGCATTGTGCCTTTTGTATTTAATTCCGATGCAATTTCTGTGTTTCATCGTCAATAAGAAGGTCAGAGAGATACAGTGGACCTGAAATGAAACATCGGTATCCATAACTAGTGTCACAGAAATGGTTCAAAACATAGACGGTACGAAGAGTCAGTTTTCTTGTACTTAAGTCGGCATTGTGCCTTTTGTATTTAATTCAGATGCAATTTCTGTGTTTCATCGTCAATAAGAAAGTCAGAGGGATACAGTAAACCTGAAGTGAAGCATCGGAATCTATAACTAGTGTCACAGGAATGGTTCAAGACATAGACAGTAAGAAGAGTCAGTTTTCTTGTACTTAAGTCGGCATTGTGCCTATTGTATTTAATTCCGATGCAACTTCTGTGTTGCATCGTTAATACGAATGTCAGAGGGATACAGTAAACCTGAAGTGAAACATCGGAATCTATAACATAGCGTCACAGGAATGGTTCAAAGCATAGACAGTAAGAAGAGTCAGTTTTCTTGTACTTAATTTGCCATTGTGCCTTTGTATTTAACTCCGATGCAATTTCTGTGTTACATCGTCAATAAGAAGGTCAGAGGGATACAGTAAACCTGAAGTGAAGCTTCGGAATGTATAACTAGTGTCACAGGAATGGTTCAAAACATAGACAGTAAGAAGAACCAGTTTTCTTGTACTTAAGTAGGCATTGTGCCTTTTGTATTTAATTCCGATGCAATTTCTGTGTTTCACCGTCAACAAGAAGGTCAGAGGGATACAGCATACTGAAGTGAAGCATCGGAATCTATAACTAGTGTCACAGGAATGGTTCAAACATAGACAGTAAGAAGTGTCAGTTTTCTTGTACTTAAGTCGCATTGTGCTTTTCGTATTTAATTCCGATGCAATTCTGTGTTTCTTCGTCAATAAGAAGGTCAGAGGGATACAGTAAACCTGAAGTGAAGCATAGGAATCTATAACTAGTGTCACAGAAATGATTCCAAACTTAGACAGTAAGAAGAGTCAGTTTCTTGTACTTAAGTCGGCATTGTGCCTTTTGTATTTATTCCGATGCAATTTCTGTGTTTCATCGTCAATAAGAACTTCAGAAGGATACAGTAGACCTGAAGTGAAGCATCGGAATCTATAACTAGTGTAACAGGAATGGTTCAAACTTAGAAAGTTAGAAGAGTTAGTTATCTTGTACTTAAGACGGCATTGTGCCTTTTGCATTTAATTCACGATGCAATATCTGTGTTTCATCGTCAATAAGAAGGTCAGAGGGATACAGTAATCCTGAAGTGAAGCATCGGAATCTATAACTAGTGTCACAGGAATGGTTCAAAACATAGACAGTAAGAAGATTCAGTTTTCTTGTACTTATGTCAGCATTGTGCCTTTTGTATTTAATTCCGATGCAATTTCGGTGTTTCGTCTTCAATAAGAAGGTCACAGGGATACAGGAAATCTGAAGTGAAGCATCGGAATCTATAACTAGTGTCACATGAATGGTTGAAACATAGACAGTAGGAAGAGTCAGTTTCTTGTACATAAGTCGGCATTGTGCCTTTTGTATTTAATTCCGATGCAATTTCTGAGTTTCATCGTCAACAATAAGGTCAGATGGATACAGTAAACCTGAAGTGAAGCATCGGAAGCTATAACTAGTGTCACTTGAATGGTTCAAAACATAGACAGTCAGAAGAGTCTGTTTTCTTGTACTTAAGTCGGCATTGTGCCTTTTGTATTTAATTCCGATGCAATTTCTGTTTTTCATCGTCAATAGGAAGGTCAGAGGGATACAGTAAACAAGAAGTGAAGCATCGGAATCTATAACTATTGTCACAGGAATGGTTCAAAACATAGACAGTAAGAAGAGTAAGTTTTTTTGTACTTAAGTAGGCATTGTGCCTTTTGTTTTTAATTCCAAAAACAATATCTGTGTTTCATCATCATAAGAAGGTCAGAGAGATACAGTAAACCTGAAGTGAGGCATCGGAATCTATAACTACTGTCACTTGAATGGTTCAAACATAGACTGTAAGAAGAGTCAGTTTTCTTGTACTTAAGTCGGCATTGTGCCTTTTGTATTTAATTCCGATGAAATTTCTGAGTTTCATCGTCAATAATAAGGTAAGATGGATACAGTAAACCTGAAGTGAAGCATCGGAAGCTATAACTAGTGTCACATGAATGGTTCAAAGCATAGACAGTAAGAAGAGTCTGTTTTCTTGTACTTAAGTACGCATTGTGCCTTTTGTATTTAATTCCGATGCAATTTCTGTGTTTCACCGTCAATAGGAAGGTCAGAGTGATACAGTAAACCTGAAGTGAAGCATCGGAATCTATAACTACTGTCACTTGAATGGTTCAAACATAGACAGTAAGAAGATTCGGTTTTCTTGTACTTAAGTCGGCAATGTGCCTTTTGTATTTAATTCCGATGAAATTTCTGTGTTTCATCGTCAATAAGAAGGTCAGAGGGATACAGTAAACCTGAAGTGAAGCTTCGGAATCTATAACTAGTGTCACAGGAATGGTCCAAGGCATAGACAGTAAGAAGAGTCAGCTTTCTTGTACTTAAGTCGACATGTGCCTTTTCTGTTTAATTCAGATGCAATTTCTGTGTTTCATCGTCAATAAGAAAGTCAGAGGGATACAGTAAAAATGAAGTGAAGCATCGGAATCTATAACTAGTGTCACAGGAGTGGTTCAATCGTAGACAGTAAGAAGAGTCAGTTTTCATGTACTTAAGTCGGATTGTGACTTTTTTATTTAACTCCGATGCAATTTCTGTGTTTCATCGACAATAAGAAGGTCTGAGGGATACAATAAACCTGAAGTGAGGCATCGAAATTGATAACTAGTGTCACAGGAATGGTTCAAAACATAGGCAGTAAGAAGAGTCAGGTTTCTTGTACTTAAGTCGGCATTGTGCCTTTTGTATTTAATTCCGATGCAATTTCTGTGTTTCAGCGTCAATAAGATGGTCAGAGGGATACAGTAAACCTGAAGTGAAGCATCGGAATCTATAACTAGTGTCACAGGAGTGGTTCAATCGTAGACAGTAAGAAGAGTCAGTTTTCTTGTACTTAAGTCGACATTGTGACTTTTGTATTTAATTCCGATGCAATTTCTGTGTTTCTTCGTCAATAAGAAGGTCAGAGGGATACAGTAAACCTGAGGTGAAGTATCGGAATCTATAACTAGTGTCACAGGAATGGTTCAAAGCATAGACAGTAAGAAGAGTCAGTTTTCTTGTACTTAAGTCGGCATTGTGCTTTTCCTATATAATTCCGAAGGAATTTCTGTGTTTCATCGTCAATAAGAAGGTCAGAGGGATACAGTAACCCTGAAGTGAATCATCGGAATCTATAACTAGTGTCACAGGAATGGTTCAAATCATAGACTGTAAGAAGAGTCAGTTTTCTTGTACTTAAGTCGGCATTGTGCCTTTTGTATTTAATTCCGATGAAATATCTGTGTTTCATCGTCAATAAGATGGTCAGAGGGATACAGTAAACCTGAAGTGAAGCATCGAATCTATAACTAGTGTCACAGGAATGGTTCCAAACTTAGACAGTAAGAAGGGTCAGATTTCTTGTACCTAAGTCGGCATTGTGCCTTTTGTATTTAATTCCGATGCAATTTCTGTGTTTCATCGTCAATAACAAGGTCAGAGGGATACAGTGGACCTGAAATGAAGCATCGGAATCTATAACTAGTGTCACAGGAATGGTTCAAAACATAGACGGTACGAAGAGTCAGTTTTCTTGTACTTAAGTCGGCATTGTGCCTTTTGTATTTAATTCAGATGCAATTTCTGTGTTTCATCGTCAATAAGAAAGTCAGAGGGATACAGTGAACCTGAAGTGAAGCATCGGAATCTATAACTAGTGTCACAGGAATGGTTCAAAACATAGACAGTAAGAAGAGTCGGTTTTCTTGTACTTAAGTCGGCATTGTGCCTATTGTATTTAATTCCGATGCAACTTCTGTGTTTCATCGTCAATACGAAGGTCAGAGGGATACAGTAAACCTGAAGTGAAACATCGGAATCTATAACTAGTGTCACAGGAATGGTTCAAAGCATAGACAGTAAGAAGAGTCAGTTTTCTTGTACATAAGTCGGCATTGTGCATTTTGTATTTAATTCCGATGCAATTTCTGAGTTTCATCGTCAATAATAAGGTCAGATGGATACAGTAAACCTGAAGTGAAGCATCGGAAGCCATAACTAGTGTCACAGGAATGGTTCAAATCATAGACAGTAAGAAGAGTCAGTTTTCTTGTACTTAAGTCGGCATTGTGCTTTTCGTATTTAATTCCGATGCAATTTCTGTGTTTCATCGTCAATAAGAAGGTCAGAGGGATACAGTAAACCTGAAGTGAAGCATCGGAATCTATTACTAGAGTCACATGCATGGTTGAAACATAGACAGTAAGAAGAGTCAGTGTTCTTGTACATAAGTCGGCATTGTGGCTTTTGTATTTAATTCCGATGCAATTTCTGAGTTTCATCTTCAATAATAAGGTCAGATGGATACAGTAAACCTGAAGTGAAGCATCGGAAGCCATAACTAGTGTCACATGAATGGTTCAAAACATAGACAGTAAGAAGAGTCTGTTTTCTTGTACTTAAGTCGGCATTGTGCCTTTTGTATTTAATTCCGATGCAATTTCTGTGTTTCATCGTCAATAGGAAGGTCAGAGGGATACGGTAAACAAGAAGTGAAGCATCGGAATCTATAACTATTGTCACAGGAATGGTTCAAAACATAGACAGTAAGAAGAGTAAGTTTTTTTGTACGTAAGTAGGCATTGTGCCTTTTGTTTTTAATTCCAATGCAATATCTGTGTTTCATCATCAATAAGAAGGTCAGAGGGATACAGTAAACCTGAAGTGAAGCATCGGAATCTTTAACTACTGTCACTTGAATGGTTCGAACAAAGACAGTAAGAAGTGTCAGTTTTCTTGTACTTAAGTCGGCATTGTGCCTTTTCTATTTAATTCCGATGAAATTTCTGTGTTTCATCGTCAATAAGAAGGTCAGAGGGATACAGTAAACCTGAATTGAAGCATCGGAATCTATAACTAAGGTCACAGGAATGATTCAAATCATAGACAGTAAGAAGAGTTAGTTTTCTTGTACTTAAGTCGGCATTGTGCTTTTTGTATTTAGTTCCGATGCGATTTCTGCGTTTTATCGTCAAATAGAAGATCAGACAGATACAGTAAACCTGAAGTGAAGCATCGGAATCAATATCTAGTGTCACAAGTATGGTTAAAAACATAGACAGTAAGAAGAGTCAGTTTCCTTCTCCTTAAGTCGGCATTGGCCTTTTGTATTTCATTCCGATGAAATTTCTGTGTTTCATCGTCAATAAGAAGGTCAGGGGGATACTGTAATCCTGAAGTGAAGCATCGAATCTATAACTAGTGTCATAGGAATGGTTCAAAGCATAGACAGTAAGAAGAGTCAGCTTTCTTGTACTTAAGTCGGCATGTGCCTTTTCTATTTAATTCAGATGCAATTTCTGTGTTTCATCGTCAATAAGAAAGTCAGAGGGATACAGTAAAAATGAAGTGAAGCATCGGAATCTATAACTAGTGTCACATGAATGGTTCAAAACATAGACAGTAAGAAGAGTCAGTTTTCTTGTACTTAAGTGGGCATTGTGCCTTTTGTATTTAATTCCGATGCAATTTCTGTGTTTCATCGTCAATAAGACGGTCAGAGGGATACAGTAAACCTGAGGTGAAGTATCGGAATCTATAACTAGTGTCACAGGAATGGTTCAAAACATAGACAGTAAGAAGAGTCAGTTTTCTTGTACTTAAGTCGGCATTGTGCCTTTCCTATTTAATTCCGAAGGAATTTCTGTGTTTCATCGTCAATAAGAAGGTCAGAGGGATACAGTAACCCTGAAGTGAACCATCGGAATCTATAACTAGTGTCACAGGAATGGTTCAAATCATAGACTGTAAGAAGAGTCAGTTTTCTTGTACTTAAGTCGGCATTGTGCCTTTTGTATTTAATTCCGATGAAATATCTGTGTTTCATCGTCAATAAGATGGTCAGAGGGATACAGTAAACCTGAAGTGAAGCATCGAATCTATAACTAGTGTCACAGGAATGGTTCAAAGCATAGACAGTAAGAAGAGTCAGTTTTCTTGTACTTAAGTCGGCATTGTGCCTTTTGTATTTAATTCCGATGCAATTTCTGTGTTTCATCGTCAATAAGAAGGTCAGAGAGATACAGTGGACCTGAAATGAAACATCGGTATCCATAACTAGTGTCACAGAAATGGTTCAAAACATAGACGGTACGAAGAGTCAGTTTTCTTGTACTTAAGTCGGCATTGTGCCTTTTGTATTTAATTCAGATGCAATTTCTGTGTTTCATCGTCAATAAGAAAGTCAGAGGGATACAGTAAACCTGAAGTGAAGCATCGGAATCTATAACTAGTGTCACAGGAATGGTTCAAGACATAGACAGTAAGAAGAGTCAGTTTTCTTGTACTTAAGTCGGCATTGTGCCTATTGTATTTAATTCCGATGCAACTTCTGTGTTGCATCGTTAATACGAATGTCAGAGGGATACAGTAAACCTGAAGTGAAACATCGGAATCTATAACTAGCGTCACAGGAATGGTTCAAAGCATAGACAGTAAGAAGAGTCAGTTTTCTTGTACTTAATTTGCCATTGTGCCTTTGTATTTAACTCCGATGCAATTTCTGTGTTACATCGTCAATAAGAAGGTCAGAGGGATACAGTAAACCTGAAGTGAAGCTTCGGAATGTATAACTAGTGTCACAGGAATGGTTCAAAACATAGACAGTAAGAAGAACCAGTTTTCTTGTACTTAAGTAGGCATTGTGCCTTTTGTATTTAATTCCGATGCAATTTCTGTGTTTCACCGTCAACAAGAAGGTCAGAGGGATACAGCATACTGAAGTGAAGCATCGGAATCTATAACTAGTGTCACAGGAATGGTTCAAACATAGACAGTAAGAAGAGTCAGTTTTCTTGTACTTAAGTCGGCATTGTGCTTTTCGTATTTAATTCCGATGCAATTTCTGTGTTTCTTCGTCAATAAGAAGGTCAGAGGGATACAGTAAACCTGAAGTGAAGCATAGGAATCTATAACTAGTGTCACAGAAATGATTCCAAACTTAGACAGTAAGAAGAGTCAGTTTTCTTGTACTTAAGTCGGCATTGTGCCTTTTGTATTTAATTCCGATGCAATTTCTGTGTTTCATCGTCAATAAGAACTTCAGAAGGATACAGTAGACCTGAAGTGAAGCATCGGAATCTATAACTAGTGTAACAGGAATGGTTCAAACTTAGAAAGTTAGAAGAGTTAGTTATCTTGTACTTAAGACGGCATTGTGCCTTTTGCATTTAATTCCGATGCAATATCTGTGTTTCATCGTCAATAAGAAGGTCAGAGGGATACAGTAATCCTGAAGTGAAGCATCGGAATCTATAACTAGTGTCACAGGAATGGTTCAAAACATAGACAGTAAGAAGATTCAGTTTTCTTGTACTTATGTCAGCATTGTGCCTTTTGTATTTAATTCCGATGCAATTTCGGTGTTTCGTCTTCAATAAGAAGGTCACAGGGATACAGGAAATCTGAAGTGAAGCATCGGAATCTATAACTAGTGTCACATGAATGGTTGAAACATAGACAGTAGGAAGAGTCAGTTTTCTTGTACATAAGTCGGCATTGTGCCTTTTGTATTTAATTCCGATGCAATTTCTGAGTTTCATCGTCAACAATAAGGTCAGATGGATACAGTAAACCTGAAGTGAAGCATCGGAAGCTATAACTAGTGTCACTTGAATGGTTCAAAACATAGACAGTCAGAAGAGTCTGTTTTCTTGTACTTAAGTCGGCATTGTGCCTTTTGTATTTAATTCCGATGCAATTTCTGTTTTTCATCGTCAATAGGAAGGTCAGAGGGATACAGTAAACAAGAAGTGAAGCATCGGAATCTATAACTATTGTCACAGGAATGGTTCAAAACATAGACAGTAAGAAGAGTAAGTTTTTTTGTACTTAAGTAGGCATTGTGCCTTTTGTTTTTAATTCCAAAACAATATCTGTGTTTCATCATCAATAAGAAGGTCAGAGAGATACAGTAAACCTGAAGTGAGGCATCGGAATCTATAACTACTGTCACTTGAATGGTTCAAACATAGACTGTAAGAAGAGTCAGTTTTCTTGTACTTAAGTCGGCATTGTGCCTTTTGTATTTAATTCCGATGAAATTTCTGTGTTTCATCGTCAATAAGAAGTTCAGAGGGATACAGTAAACCTGTAGTGAAGCATCGGAATCTATAACTAAGGTCACAGGAATGATTCAAATCTTAGACAGTAAGAAGTGTTAGTTTTCTTGTGCTTAAGTCGGCATTGTGCTTTTTGTATTTAATTCCGATGCGATTTCTGCGTTTTATCGTCAAATAGAAGGTCAGACAGATACAGTAAACCTGAAGTGAAGCATCGGAATCTATATCTAGTGTCACAGGTATGGTTCAAACATAGACAGTAAGAAGAGTCAGTTTCCCTGTACTTAAGTCGGCATTGTGCCTTTTGTATTTAATTCCGATGAAATTTCTGTGTTTCATCGTCAATAAGAAGGTCAGGGGGATACTGTAAACCTGAAGTGAAGCATCGAATCTACAACTAGTGTCACAGGAATGGTTCAAAGCATAGACAGTAAGAAGAGTCAGCTTTCTTGTACTTAAGTCGGCATGTGCCTTTTCTATTTAATTCAGATGCAATTTCTGTGTTTCTTCGTCAATAAGAAAGTCAGAGGGATACAGTAAAAATGAAGTGAAGCATCGGAATCAATAACTAGTGTCACATGAATGGTTCAAAACATAGACAGTAAGAAGAGTCAGTTTTCTTGTACTTAAGTCGGCATTGTGCCTTTTGTATTTAACTCCGATGCAATTTCTGTGTTTCATCGTCAATAAGAAGGTCAGAGGGATACAGTAAACCTGAAGTGAAGCATCGAAATTGATAACTAGTGTCACAGGAATGGTTCAAAACATAGGCAGTAAGAAGAGTCAGGTTTCTTGTACTTAAATCGGCATTGTGCCTTTTGTATTTAATTCCGATGCAATTTCTTTGATTCATCGTCAATAAGATGGTCAGAGGTATACAGTAAACCTGAAGTGAAGCATCGGAATCTATAACTAGTGTCACAGGAGTGGTTCAATCGTAGACAGTAAGAAGAGTCAGTTTTCTTGTACTTAAGTCGGCATTGTGACTTTTGTATTTAATTCCGATGCAATTTCTGTGTTTCATCGTCAATAAGAAGGTCAGAGGGATACAGTAAACCTGAGGTGAAGTATCGGAATCTATAACTAGTGTCACAGGAATGGTTCAAATCATAGACAGTAAGAAGAGTCAGTTTTCTTGTACTTAAGTCGGCATTGTGCCTTTCCTATTTAATTCCGAAGGAATTTCTGTGTTTCATCGTCAATAAGAAGGTCAGAGGGATACAGTTACCCTGAAGTGAAGCATCGGTATCTATATCTAGTGTCACAGGAATGGTTCAAATCATAGACAGTAAGAAGAGTCAGTTTTCTTGTACTTAAGTCGGCATTGTGCCTTTTGTATTTAATTCCGATGAAATATCTGTGTTTCATCGTCAATAAGATGGTCAGAGGGATACAGTAAACCTGAAGTGAAGCATCGAATCTATAACTAGTGTCACAGGAATGGTTCAAAGCATGGACAGTAAGAAGAGTCAGTTTTCTTGTACTTAAGTCGGCATTGTGCCTATTGTATTTAATTCCGATGCAACTTCTGTGTTTCATCGTCAATACGAAGGTCAGAGGGATACAGTAAACCTGAAGTGAAACATCGGAATCTATAACTAGTGTCACAGGAATGGTTCAAATCATAGACTGTAAGAAGAGTCAGTTTTCTTGTACTTAAGTCGGCATTGTGCCTATTGTATTTAATTCCGATGCAACTTCTGTGTTTCATCGTCAATACGAAGGTCAGAGAGATACAGTAAACCTGAAGTGAAACATCGGAATCTATAACTAGTGTCACAGGAATGGTTCAAAGCATAGACAGTAAGAAGAGTCAGTTTTCTTGTACATAAGTCGGCATTGTGCATTTTGTATTTAATTCCGATGCAATTTCTGAGTTTCATCGTCAATAATAAGGTCAGATGGATACAGTAAACCTGAAGTGAAGCATCGGAAGCCATAACTAGTGTCACAGGAATGGTTCAAAACATAGACAGTATAAAGAGTCAGTTTTCTTGTACTTAAGTCGGCATTGTGCTTTTCGTATTTAATTCCGATGCAATTTCTGTGTTTCATCGTCAATAAGAAGGTCAGAGGGATACAGTAAACCTGAAGTGAAGCATCGGAATCTATAACTAGAGTCACATGCATGGTTGAAACATAGACAGTAAGAAGAGTCAGTTTTCTTGTACATAAGTCGGCATTGTGCCTTTTGTATTTAATTCCGATGCAATTTCTGAGTTTCATCGTCAATAATAAGGTCAGATGGATACAGCAAACCTGAAGTGAAGCATCGGAAGCCATAACTAGTGTCACATGAATGGTTCAAAACATAGACAGTAAGAAGAGTCTGTTTTCTTGTACTTAAGTCGGCATTGTGCCTTTTGTATTTAATTCCGATGCAATTTCTGTGTTTCATCGTCAATAGGAAGGTCAGAGGGATACAGTAAACCTGAAGTGAAGCATCGGAATCTATAACTAGAGTCACATGCATGGTTGAAACATAGACAGTAAGAAGAGTCAGTTTTCTTGTACATAAGTCGGCATTGTGCCTTTTGTATTTAATTCCGATGCAATTTCTGAGTTTCATCGTCAATAATAAGGTCAGATGGATACAGTAAACCTGAAGTGAAGCATCGGAAGCCATAACTAGTGTCACATGAATGGTTCAAAACATAGACAGTAAGAAGAGTCTGTTTTCTTGTACTTAAGTCGGCATTGTGCCTTTTGTTTTTAATTCCAATGCAATATCTGTGTTTCATCATCAATAAGAAGGTCAGAGGGATACAGTAAACCTGAAGTGAAGCATCGGAATCTTTAACTACTGTCACTTGAATGGTTCAAACAAAGACAGTAAGAAGTGTCAGTTTTCTTGTACTTAAGTCGGCATTGTGCCTTTTCTATTTAATTCCGATGAAATATCTGTGTTTCATCGTCAATAAGAAGGTCAGAGGGATACAGTAAACCTGAATTGAAGCATCGGAATCTATAACTAAGGTCACAGGAATGATTCAAATCATAGACAGTAAGAAGAGTTAGTTTTCTTGTACTTAAGTCGGCATTGTGCTTTTTGTATTTAGTTCCGATGCGATTTCTGCGTTTTATCGTCAAATAGATGGTCAGACAGATACAGTAAACCTGAAGTGAAGCATCGGAATCTATATCTAGTGTCACAAGTATGGTTAAAAACATAGACAGTAAGAAGAGTCAGTTTCCTTGTACTTAAGTCGGCATTGGCCTTTTGTATTTCATTCAGATGAAATTTCTGTATTTCATCGTCAATAAGAAGGTCAGGGGGATACTGTAATCCTGAAGTGAAGCATCGAATCTATAACTAGTGTCACAGGAATGGTTCAAAGCATAGACAGTAAGAAGAGTCAGCTTTCTTGTACTTAAGTCGGCATGTGCCTTTTCTATTTAATTCAGATGCAATTTCTGTGTTTCATCGTCAATAAGAAAGTCAGAGGGATACAGTAAAAATGAAGTGAAGCATCGGAATCTATAACTAGTGTCACATGAATGGTTCAAAACATAGACAGTAAGAAGAGTCAGTTTTCTTGTACTTAGGTCGGCATTGTGCCTTTTGTATTTATCTCCGATGCAATTTCTGTGTTTCATCGTCAATAAGAAGGTCTGAGGGATACAGTAAACCAGAAGTGAAGCATCGAAATTGATAACTAGTGTCACAGGAATGGTTCAAAACATAGGCAGTAAGAAGAGTCAGGTTTCTTGTACTTAAGTTGGCATTGAGCCTTTTGTATTTAATTCCGATGCAATTTCTGTGTTTCATCGTCAATAAGATGGTCAGAGGGATACAGTAAACCTGAAGTGAAGCATCGGAATCTATAACTAGTGTCACAGGAGTGGTTCAATCGTAGACAGTAAGAAGAGTCAGTTTTCTCGTACTTAAGTCGGCATTGTGACTTTTGTATTTAATTCCGATGCAATTTCTGTGTTTCATCGTCAATAAGACGGTCAGAGGGATACAGTAAACGTGAGGTGAAGCATCGGAATCTATAACTAGTGTCACAGGAATGGTTCAAAACATAGACAGTAAGAAGAGTCAGTTTTCTTGTACTTAAGTCGGCATTGTGCCTTTCCTATTTAATTCCGAAGGAATTTCTGTGTTTCATCGTCAATAAGAAGGTCAGAGGGATACAGTAACCCTGAAGTGAACCATCGGAATCTATAACTAGTGTCACAGGAATGGTTCAAATCATAGACTGTAAGAAGAGTCAGTTTTCTTGTACTTAAGTCGGCATTGTGCCTTTTGTATTTAATTCCGATGAAATATCTGTGTTTCATCGTCAATAAGATGGTCAGAGGGATACAGTAAACCTGAAGTGAAGCATCGAATCTATAACTAGTGTCACAGGAATGGTTCAAAGCATAGACAGTAAGAAGAGTCAGTTTTCTTGTACTTAAGTCGGCATTGTGCCTTTTGTATTTAATTCCGATGCAATTTCTGTGTTTCATCGTCAATAAGAAGGTCAGAGTGATACAGTGGACCTGAAATGAAGCATCGGTATCCATAACTAGTGTCACAGAAATGGTTGAAAACATAGACGGTACGAAGAGTCAGTTTTCTTGTACTTAAGTCGGCATTGTGCCTTTTGTATTTAATTCAGATGCAATTTCTGTGTTTCATCGTCAATAAGAAAGTCAGAGGGATACAGTAAACCTGAAGTGAAGCATCGGAATCTATAACTAGTGTCCCAGGAATGGTTCAAGACATAGACAGTAAGAAGAGTCAGTTTTCTTGTACTTAAGTCGGCATTGTGCCTTTCGTATTTAATTCCGATGCAATTTCTGTGTTTCTTCGTCAATAAGAAGGTCAGAGGGATACAGTAAACATGAAGTGAAGCATAGGAATCTATAACTAGTGTCACAGAAATGATTCCAAACTTAGACAGTAAGAAGAGTCAGTTTTCTTGTACTTAAGTCGGCATTGTGCCTTTTGTATTTAATTCCGATGCAATTTCTTTGTTTCATCGTCAATAAGAACTTCAGAAGGATACAGTAGACCTGAAGTGAAGCATCGGAATCTATAACTAGTGTAACAGGAATGGTTCAAACTTAGAAAGTTAGATGAGTTAGTTATCTTGTACTTAAGACGGCATTGTGCCTTTTGCATTTAATTCCGATGCAATATCTGTGTTTCATCGTCAATAAGAAGGTCAGAGGGATACAGTAATCCTGAAGTGAAGCATCGGAATCTATAACTAGTGTCACAGGGACGGTTCAAAACATAGACAGTAAGAAGATTCAGTTTTCTTGTACTTATGTCAGCATTGTGCCTTTTGTATTTAATTCCGATGCAATTTCTGTGTTTCATCGTCAATAAGAAGGTCAGAGGGATACAGGAAACCTGAAGTGAAGCATCGGAATCTATAACTAGTGTCACATGAATGGTTGAAACATAGACAGTAAGAAGAGTCAGTTTTCTTGTACATAAGTCGGCATTGTGCCTTTTGTATTTAATTCCGATGCAATTTCTGAGTTTCATCGTCAACAATAAGGTCAGATGGATACAGTAAACCTGAAGTGAAGCATCGGAAGCTATAACTAGTGTCACATGAATGGTTCAAAACATAGACAGTAAGAAGAGTCTGTTTTCTTGTACTTAAGTCGGCATTGTGCCTTTTGTATTTAATTCCGATGCAATTTCTGTTTTTCATCGTCAATAGGAGGGTCAGAGGGATACAGTAAACAAGAAGTGAAGCATCGGAATCTATAACTATTGTCACAGGAATGGTTCAAAACATAGACAGTAAGAAGAGTAAGTTTATTTGTACTTAAGTAGGCATTGTGCGTTTTGTTTTTAATTCCAAAGCAATATCTGTGTTTCATCATCAATAAGAAGGTCAGAGAGATACAGTAAACCTGAAGTGAGGCATCGGAATCTATAACTACTGTCACTTGAATGGTTCAAACATAGACAGTAAGAAGAGTCAGTTTTCTTGTACTTAAGTCGGCATTGTGCCTTTTGTATTTAATTCCGATGACATTTCTGTGTTTCATCGTCAATAAGAAGTTCAGAGGGATACAGTAAACCTGTAGTGAAGCATCGGAATCTATAACTAAGGTCACAGGAATGATTCAAATCTTAGACAGTAAGAAGAGTTAGTTTTCTTGTACTTAAGTCGGCATTGTGCTTTTTGTATTTAATTCCGATGCGATTTCTGCGTTTTATCGTCAAATAGATGGTCAGACAGATACAGTAAACCTGAAGTGAAGCATCGGAATCTATATCTAGTGTCACAGGTATGGTTCAAACATAGACAGTAAGAAGAGTCAGTTTCCCTGTACTTAAGTCGGCATTGTGCCTTTTGTATTTAATTCCGATGAAATTTCTGTGTTTCATCGTCAATAAGAAGGTCAGGGGGATACTGTAAACCTGAAGTGAAGCATCGAATCTACAACTAGTGTCACAGGAATGGTTCAAAGCATAGACAGTAAGAAGAGTCAGCTTTCTTGTACTTAAGTCGGCATGTGCCTTTTCTATTTAATTCAGATGCAATTTCTGTGTTTCTTCGTCAATAAGAAAGTCAGAGGGATACAGTAAAAATGAAGTGAAGCATCGGAATCAATAACTAGTGTCACATGAATGGTTCAAAACATAGACAGTAAGAAGAGTCAGTTTTCTTGTACTTAAGTCGGCATTGTGCCTTTTGTATTTAACTCCGATGCAATTTCTGTGTTTCATCGTCAATAAGAAGGTCAGAGGGATACAGTAAACCTGAAGTGAAGCATCGAAATTGATAACTAGTGTCACAGGAATGGTTCAAAACATAGGCAGTAAGAAGAGTCAGGTTTCTTGTACTTAAATCGGCATTGTGCCTTTTGTATTTAATTCCGATGCAATTTCTTTGATTCATCGTCAATAAGATGGTCAGAGGTATACAGTAAACCTGAAGTGAAGCATCGGAATCTATAACTAGTGTCACAGGAGTGGTTCAATCGTAGACAGTAAGAAGAGTCAGTTTTCTTGTACTTAAGTCGGCATTGTGACTTTTGTATTTAATTCCGATGCAATTTCTGTGTTTCATCGTCAATAAGAAGGTCAGAGGGATACAGTAAACCTGAGGTGAAGTATCGGAATCTATAACTAGTGTCACAGGAGTGGTTCAAATCATAGACAGTAAGAAGAGTCAGTTTTCTTGTACTTAAGTCGGCATTGTGCCTTTCCTATTTAATTCCGAAGGAATTTCTGTGTTTCATCGTCAATAAGAAGGTCAGAGGGATACAGTTACCCTGAAGTGAAGCATCGGTATCTATATCTAGTGTCACAGGAATGGTTCAAATCATAGACAGTAAGAAGAGTCAGTTTTCTTGTACTTAAGTCGGCATTGTGCCTTTTGTATTTAATTCCGATGAAATATCTGTGTTTCATCGTCAATAAGATGGTCAGAGGGATACAGTAAACCTGAAGTGAAGCATCGAATCTATAACTAGTGTCACAGGAATGGTTCAAAGCATGGACAGTAAGAAGAGTCAGTTTTCTTGTACTTAAGTCGGCATTGTGCCTATTGTATTTAATTCCGATGCAACTTCTGTGTTTCATCGTCAATACGAAGGTCAGAGGGATACAGTAAACCTGAAGTGAAACATCGGAATCTATAACTAGTGTCACAGGAATGGTTCAAATCATAGACTGTAAGAAGAGTCAGTTTTCTTGTACTTAAGTCGGCATTGTGCCTATTGTATTTAATTCCGATGCAACTTCTGTGTTTCATCGTCAATACGAAGGTCAGAGAGATACAGTAAACCTGAAGTGAAAAATCGGAATCTATAACTAGTGTCACAGGAATGGTTCAAAGCAAAGACAGTAAGAAGAGTCAGTTTTCTTGTACATAAGTCGGCATTGTGCATTTTGTATTTAATTCCGATGCAATTTCTGAGTTTCATCGTCAATAATAAGGTCAGATGGATACAGTAAACCTGAAGTGAAGCATCGGAAGCCATAACTAGTGTCACAGGAATGGTTCAAAACATAGACAGTATAAAGAGTCAGTTTTCTTGTACTTAAGTCGGCATTGTGCTTTTCGTATTTAATTCCGATGCAATTTCTGTGTTTCATCGTCAATAAGAAGGTCAGAGGGATACAGTAAACCTGAAGTGAAACATCGGAATTTATAACTAGAGTCACATGCATGGTTGAAACATAGACAGTAAGAAGAGTCAGTTTTCTTGTACATAAGTCGGCATTGTGCCTTTTGTATTTAATTCCGATGCAATTTCTGAGTTTCATCGTCAATAATAAGGTCAGATGGATACAGTAAACCTGAAGTGAAGCATCGGAAGCCATAACTAGTGTCACATGAATGGTTCAAAACATAGACAGTAAGAAGAGTCTGTTTTCTTGTACTTAAGTCGGCATTGTGCCTTTTGTATTTAATTCCGATGCAATTTCTGTGTTTCATCGTCAATAAGAAGGTCAGAGGGATACAGTAAACCTGAGGTGAAGTATCGGAATCTATAACTAGTGTCACAGGAATGGTTCAAATCATAGACAGTAAGAAGAGTCAGTTTTCTTGTACTTAAGTCGGCATTGTGCCTTTCCTATTTAATTCCGAAGGAATTTCTGTGTTTCATCGTCAATAAGAAGGTCAGAGGGATACAGTTACCCTGAAGTGAAGCATCGGTATCTATATCTAGTGTCACAGGAATGGTTCAAATCATAGACAGTAAGAAGAGTCAGTTTTCTTGTACTTAAGTCGGCATTGTGCCTTTTGTATTTAATTCCGATGAAATATCTGTGTTTCATCGTCAATAAGATGGTCAGAGGGATACAGTAAACCTGAAGTGAAGCATCGAATCTATAACTAGTGTCACAGGAATGGTTCAAAGCATGGACAGTAAGAAGAGTCAGTTTTCTTGTACTTAAGTCGGCATTGTGCCTATTGTATTTAATTCCGATGCAACTTCTGTGTTTCATCGTCAATACGAAGGTCAGAGGGATACAGTAAACCTGAAGTGAAACATCGGAATCTATAACTAGTGTCACAGGAATGGTTCAAATCATAGACTGTAAGAAGAGTCAGTTTTCTTGTACTTAAGTCGGCATTGTGCCTATTGTATTTAATTCCGATGCAACTTCTGTGTTTCATCGTCAATACGAAGGTCAGAGAGATACAGTAAACCTGAAGTGAAACATCGGAATCTATAACTAGTGTCACAGGAATGGTTCAAAGCATAGACAGTAAGAAGAGTCAGTTTTCTTGTACATAAGTCGGCATTGTGCATTTTGTATTTAATTCCGATGCAATTTCTGAGTTTCATCGTCAATAATAAGGTCAGATGGATACAGTAAACCTGAAGTGAAGCATCGGAAGCCATAACTAGTGTCACAGGAATGGTTCAAAACATAGACAGTATAAAGAGTCAGTTTTCTTGTACTTAAGTCGGCATTGTGCTTTTCGTATTTAATTCCGATGCAATTTCTGTGTTTCATCGTCAATAAGAAGGTCAGAGGGATACAGTAAACCTGAAGTGAAGCATCGGAATCTATAACTAGAGTCACATGCATGGTTGAAACATAGACAGTAAGAAGAGTCAGTTTTCTTGTACATAAGTCGGCATTGTGCCTTTTGTATTTAATTCCGATGCAATTTCTGAGTTTCATCGTCAATAATAAGGTCAGATGGATACAGTAAACCTGAAGTGAAGCATCGGAAGCCATAACTAGTGTCACATGAATGGTTCAAAACATAGACAGTAAGAAGAGTCTGTTTTCTTGTACTTAAGTCGGCATTGTGCCTTTTGTATTTAATTCCGATGCAATTTCTGTGTTTCATCGTCAATAGGAAGGTCAGAGGGATACAGTAAACCTGAAGTGAAGCATCGGAATCTATAACTAGAGTCACATGCATGGTTGAAACATAGACAGTAAGAAGAGTCAGTTTTCTTGTACATAAGTCGGCATTGTGCCTTTTGTATTTAATTCCGATGCAATTTCTGAGTTTCATCGTCAATAATAAGGTCAGATGGATACAGTAAACCTGAAGTGAAGCATCGGAAGCCATAACTAGTGTCACATGAATGGTTCAAAACATAGACAGTAAGAAGAGTCTGTTTTCTTGTACTTAAGTCGGCATTGTGCCTTTTGTTTTTAATTCCAATGCAATATCTGTGTTTCATCATCAATAAGAAGGTCAGAGGGATACAGTAAACCTGAAGTGAAGCATCGGAATCTTTAACTACTGTCACTTGAATGGTTCAAACAAAGACAGTAAGAAGTGTCAGTTTTCTTGTACTTAAGTCGGCATTGTGCCTTTTCTATTTAATTCCGATGAAATATCTGTGTTTCATCGTCAATAAGAAGGTCAGAGGGATACAGTAAACCTGAATTGAAGCATCGGAATCTATAACTAAGGTCACAGGAATGATTCAAATCATAGACAGTAAGAAGAGTTAGTTTTCTTGTACTTAAGTCGGCATTGTGCTTTTTGTATTTAGTTCCGATGCGATTTCTGCGTTTTATCGTCAAATAGATGGTCAGACAGATACAGTAAACCTGAAGTGAAGCATCGGAATCTATATCTAGTGTCACAAGTATGGTTAAAAACATAGACAGTAAGAAGAGTCAGTTTCCTTGTACTTAAGTCGGCATTGGCCTTTTGTATTTCATTCAGATGAAATTTCTGTATTTCATCGTCAATAAGAAGGTCAGGGGGATACTGTAATCCTGAAGTGAAGCATCGAATCTATAACTAGTGTCACAGGAATGGTTCAAAGCATAGACAGTAAGAAGAGTCAGCTTTCTTGTACTTAAGTCGGCATGTGCCTTTTCTATTTAATTCAGATGCAATTTCTGTGTTTCATCGTCAATAAGAAAGTCAGAGGGATACAGTAAAAATGAAGTGAAGCATCGGAATCTATAACTAGTGTCACATGAATGGTTCAAAACATAGACAGTAAGAAGAGTCAGTTTTCTTGTACTTAGGTCGGCATTGTGCCTTTTGTATTTATCTCCGATGCAATTTCTGTGTTTCATCGTCAATAAGAAGGTCTGAGGGATACAGTAAACCAGAAGTGAAGCATCGAAATTGATAACTAGTGTCACAGGAATGGTTCAAAACATAGGCAGTAAGAAGAGTCAGGTTTCTTGTACTTAAGTTGGCATTGAGCCTTTTGTATTTAATTCCGATGCAATTTCTGTGTTTCATCGTCAATAAGATGGTCAGAGGGATACAGTAAACCTGAAGTGAAGCATCGGAATCTATAACTAGTGTCACAGGAGTGGTTCAATCGTAGACAGTAAGAAGAGTCAGTTTTCTCGTACTTAAGTCGGCATTGTGACTTTTGTATTTAATTCCGATGCAATTTCTGTGTTTCATCGTCAATAAGACGGTCAGAGGGATACAGTAAACGTGAGGTGAAGCATCGGAATCTATAACTAGTGTCACAGGAATGGTTCAAAACATAGACAGTAAGAAGAGTCAGTTTTCTTGTACTTAAGTCGGCATTGTGCCTTTCCTATTTAATTCCGAAGGAATTTCTGTGTTTCATCGTCAATAAGAAGGTCAGAGGGATACAGTAACCCTGAAGTGAACCATCGGAATCTATAACTAGTGTCACAGGAATGGTTCAAATCATAGACTGTAAGAAGAGTCAGTTTTCTTGTACTTAAGTCGGCATTGTGCCTTTTGTATTTAATTCCGATGAAATATCTGTGTTTCATCGTCAATAAGATGGTCAGAGGGATACAGTAAACCTGAAGTGAAGCATCGAATCTATAACTAGTGTCACAGGAATGGTTCAAAGCATAGACAGTAAGAAGAGTCAGTTTTCTTGTACTTAAGTCGGCATTGTGCCTTTTGTATTTAATTCCGATGCAATTTCTGTGTTTCATCGTCAATAAGAAGGTCAGAGTGATACAGTGGACCTGAAATGAAGCATCGGTATCCATAACTAGTGTCACAGAAATGGTTGAAAACATAGACGGTACGAAGAGTCAGTTTTCTTGTACTTAAGTCGGCATTGTGCCTTTTGTATTTAATTCAGATGCAATTTCTGTGTTTCATCGTCAATAAGAAAGTCAGAGGGATACAGTAAACCTGAAGTGAAGCATCGGAATCTATAACTAGTGTCCCAGGAATGGTTCAAGACATAGACAGTAAGAAGAGTCAGTTTTCTTGTACTTAAGTCGGCATTGTGCCTTTCGTATTTAATTCCGATGCAATTTCTGTGTTTCTTCGTCAATAAGAAGGTCAGAGGGATACAGTAAACATGAAGTGAAGCATAGGAATCTATAACTAGTGTCACAGAAATGATTCCAAACTTAGACAGTAAGAAGAGTCAGTTTTCTTGTACTTAAGTCGGCATTGTGCCTTTTGTATTTAATTCCGATGCAATTTCTTTGTTTCATCGTCAATAAGAACTTCAGAAGGATACAGTAGACCTGAAGTGAAGCATCGGAATCTATAACTAGTGTAACAGGAATGGTTCAAACTTAGAAAGTTAGATGAGTTAGTTATCTTGTACTTAAGACGGCATTGTGCCTTTTGCATTTAATTCCGATGCAATATCTGTGTTTCATCGTCAATAAGAAGGTCAGAGGGATACAGTAATCCTGAAGTGAAGCATCGGAATCTATAACTAGTGTCACAGGGACGGTTCAAAACATAGACAGTAAGAAGATTCAGTTTTCTTGTACTTATGTCAGCATTGTGCCTTTTGTATTTAATTCCGATGCAATTTCTGTGTTTCATCGTCAATAAGAAGGTCAGAGGGATACAGGAAACCTGAAGTGAAGCATCGGAATCTATAACTAGTGTCACATGAATGGTTGAAACATAGACAGTAAGAAGAGTCAGTTTTCTTGTACATAAGTCGGCATTGTGCCTTTTGTATTTAATTCCGATGCAATTTCTGAGTTTCATCGTCAACAATAAGGTCAGATGGATACAGTAAACCTGAAGTGAAGCATCGGAAGCTATAACTAGTGTCACATGAATGGTTCAAAACATAGACAGTAAGAAGAGTCTGTTTTCTTGTACTTAAGTCGGCATTGTGCCTTTTGTATTTAATTCCGATGCAATTTCTGTTTTTCATCGTCAATAGGAGGGTCAGAGGGATACAGTAAACAAGAAGTGAAGCATCGGAATCTATAACTATTGTCACAGGAATGGTTCAAAACATAGACAGTAAGAAGAGTAAGTTTATTTGTACTTAAGTAGGCATTGTGCGTTTTGTTTTTAATTCCAAAGCAATATCTGTGTTTCATCATCAATAAGAAGGTCAGAGAGATACAGTAAACCTGAAGTGAGGCATCGGAATCTATAACTACTGTCACTTGAATGGTTCAAACATAGACAGTAAGAAGAGTCAGTTTTCTTGTACTTAAGTCGGCATTGTGCCTTTTGTATTTAATTCCGATGACATTTCTGTGTTTCATCGTCAATAAGAAGTTCAGAGGGATACAGTAAACCTGTAGTGAAGCATCGGAATCTATAACTAAGGTCACAGGAATGATTCAAATCTTAGACAGTAAGAAGAGTTAGTTTTCTTGTACTTAAGTCGGCATTGTGCTTTTTGTATTTAATTCCGATGCGATTTCTGCGTTTTATCGTCAAATAGATGGTCAGACAGATACAGTAAACCTGAAGTGAAGCATCGGAATCTATATCTAGTGTCACAGGTATGGTTCAAACATAGACAGTAAGAAGAGTCAGTTTCCCTGTACTTAAGTCGGCATTGTGCCTTTTGTATTTAATTCCGATGAAATTTCTGTGTTTCATCGTCAATAAGAAGGTCAGGGGGATACTGTAAACCTGAAGTGAAGCATCGAATCTACAACTAGTGTCACAGGAATGGTTCAAAGCATAGACAGTAAGAAGAGTCAGCTTTCTTGTACTTAAGTCGGCATGTGCCTTTTCTATTTAATTCAGATGCAATTTCTGTGTTTCTTCGTCAATAAGAAAGTCAGAGGGATACAGTAAAAATGAAGTGAAGCATCGGAATCAATAACTAGTGTCACATGAATGGTTCAAAACATAGACAGTAAGAAGAGTCAGTTTTCTTGTACTTAAGTCGGCATTGTGCCTTTTGTATTTAACTCCGATGCAATTTCTGTGTTTCATCGTCAATAAGAAGGTCAGAGGGATACAGTAAACCTGAAGTGAAGCATCGAAATTGATAACTAGTGTCACAGGAATGGTTCAAAACATAGGCAGTAAGAAGAGTCAGGTTTCTTGTACTTAAATCGGCATTGTGCCTTTTGTATTTAATTCCGATGCAATTTCTTTGATTCATCGTCAATAAGATGGTCAGAGGTATACAGTAAACCTGAAGTGAAGCATCGGAATCTATAACTAGTGTCACAGGAGTGGTTCAATCGTAGACAGTAAGAAGAGTCAGTTTTCTTGTACTTAAGTCGGCATTGTGACTTTTGTATTTAATTCCGATGCAATTTCTGTGTTTCATCGTCAATAAGAAGGTCAGAGGGATACAGTAAACCTGAGGTGAAGTATCGGAATCTATAACTAGTGTCACAGGAATGGTTCAAATCATAGACAGTAAGAAGAGTCAGTTTTCTTGTACTTAAGTCGGCATTGTGCCTTTCCTATTTAATTCCGAAGGAATTTCTGTGTTTCATCGTCAATAAGAAGGTCAGAGGGATACAGTTACCCTGAAGTGAAGCATCGGTATCTATATCTAGTGTCACAGGAATGGTTCAAATCATAGACAGTAAGAAGAGTCAGTTTTCTTGTACTTAAGTCGGCATTGTGCCTTTTGTATTTAATTCCGATGAAATATCTGTGTTTCATCGTCAATAAGATGGTCAGAGGGATACAGTAAACCTGAAGTGAAGCATCGAATCTATAACTAGTGTCACAGGAATGGTTCAAAGCATGGACAGTAAGAAGAGTCAGTTTTCTTGTACTTAAGTCGGCATTGTGCCTATTGTATTTAATTCCGATGCAACTTCTGTGTTTCATCGTCAATACGAAGGTCAGAGGGATACAGTAAACCTGAAGTGAAACATCGGAATCTATAACTAGTGTCACAGGAATGGTTCAAATCATAGACTGTAAGAAGAGTCAGTTTTCTTGTACTTAAGTCGGCATTGTGCCTATTGTATTTAATTCCGATGCAACTTCTGTGTTTCATCGTCAATACGAAGGTCAGAGGGATACAGTAAACCTGAAGTGAAACATCGGAATCTATAACTAGTGTCACAGGAATGGTTCAAATCATAGACTGTAAGAAGAGTCAGTTTTCTTGTACTTAAGTCGGCATTGTGCCTATTGTATTTAATTCCGATGCAATTTCTGTGTTTCATCGTCAATAAGAAGGTCAGAGGGATACAGTAAACCTGAAGTGAAACATCGGAATCTATAACTAGAGTCACATGCATGGTTGAAAAATAGACAGTAAGAAGAGTCAGTTTTCTTGTACATAAGTCGGCATTGTGCCTTTTGTATTTAATTCCGATGCAATTTCTGAGTTTCATCGTCAATAATAAGGTCAGATGGATACAGTAAACCTGAAGTGAAGCATCGGAAGCCATAACTAGTGTCACATGAATGGTTCAAAACATAGACAGTAAGAAGAGTCTGTTTTCTTGTACTTAAGTCGGCATTGTGCCTTTTGTATTTAATTCCGATGCAATTTCTGTGTTTCATCGTCAATAGGAAGGTCAGAGGGATACAGTAAACCTGAAGTGAAGCATCGGAATCTATAACTAGAGTCACATGCATGGTTGAAACATAGACAGTAAGAAGAGTCAGTTTTCTTGTACATAAGTCGGCATTGTGCCTTTTGTATTTAATTCCGATGCAATTATTGAGTTTCATCGTCAATAATAAGGTCAGATGGATACAGTAAACCTGAAGTGAAGCATCGGAAGCCATAACTAGTGTCACATGAATGGTTCAAAACATAGACAGTAAGAAGAGTCTGTTTTCTTGTACTTAAGTCGGCATTGTGCCTTTTGTTTTTAATTCCAATGCAATATCTGTGTTTCATCATCAATAAGAAGGTCAGAGGGATACAGTAAACCTGAAGTGAAGCATCGGAATCTTTAACTACTGTCACTTGAATGGTTCAAACAAAGACAGTAAGAAGTGTCAGTTTTCTTGTACTTAAGTCGGCATTGTGCCTTTTCTATTTAATTCCGATGAAATATCTGTGTTTCATCGTCAATAAGATGGTCAGAGGGATACAGTAAACCTGAAGTGAAGCATCGAATCTATAACTAGTGTCACAGGAATGGTTCAAAGCATGGACAGTAAGAAGAGTCAGTTTTCTTGTACTTAAGTCGGCATTGTGCCTATTGTATTTAATTCCGATGCAACTTCTGTGTTTCATCGTCAATACGAAGGTCAGAGGGATACAGTAAACCTGAAGTGAAACATCGGAATCTATAACTAGTGTCACAGGAATGGTTCAAATCATAGACTGTAAGAAGAGTCAGTTTTCTTGTACTTAAGTCGGCATTGTGCCTATTGTATTTAATTCCGATGCAACTTCTGTGTTTCATCGTCAATACGAAGGTCAGAGAGATACAGTAAACCTGAAGTGAAAAATCGGAATCTATAACTAGTGTCACAGGAATGGTTCAAAGCAAAGACAGTAAGAAGAGTCAGTTTTCTTGTACATAAGTCGGCATTGTGCATTTTGTATTTAATTCCGATGCAATATCTGAGTTTCATCGTCAATAATAAGGTCAGATGGATACAGTAAACCTGAAGTGAAGCATCGGAAGCCATAACTAGTGTCACAGGAATGGTTCAAAACATAGACAGTATAAAGAGTCAGTTTTCTTGTACTTAAGTCGGCATTGTGCTTTTCGTATTTAATTCCGATGCAATTTCTGTGTTTCATCGTCAATAAGAAGGTCAGAGGGATACAGTAAACCTGAAGTGAAACATCGGAATCTATAACTAGAGTCACATGCATGGTTGAAACATAGACAGTAAGAAGAGTCAGTTTTCTTGTACATAAGTCGGCATTGTGCCTTTTGTATTTAATTCCGATGCAATTTCTGAGTTTCATCGTCAATAATAAGGTCAGATGGATACAGTAAACCTGAAGTGAAGCATCGGAAGCCATAACTAGTGTCACATGAATGGTTCAAAACATAGACAGTAAGAAGAGTCTGTTTTCTTGTACTTAAGTCGGCATTGTGCCTTTTGTATTTAATTCCGATGCAATTTCTGTGTTTCATCGTCAATAGGAAGGTCAGAGGGATACAGTAAACCTGAAGTGAAGCATCGGAATCTATAACTAGAGTCACATGCATGGTTGAAACATAGACAGTAAGAAGAGTCAGTTTTCTTGTACATAAGTCGGCATTGTGCCTTTTGTATTTAATTCCGATGCAATTATTGAGTTTCATCGTCAATAATAAGGTCAGATGGATACAGTAAACCTGAAGTGAAGCATCGGAAGCCATAACTAGTGTCACATGAATGGTTCAAAACATAGACAGTAAGAAGAGTCTGTTTTCTTGTACTTAAGTCGGCATTGTGCCTTTTGTTTTTAATTCCAATGCAATATCTGTGTTTCATCATCAATAAGAAGGTCAGAGGGATACAGTAAACCTGAAGTGAAGCATCGGAATCTTTAACTACTGTCACTTGAATGGTTCAAACAAAGACAGTAAGAAGTGTCAGTTTTCTTGTACTTAAGTCGGCATTGTGCCTTTTCTATTTAATTCCGATGAAATATCTGTGTTTCATCGTCAATAAGAAGGTCAGAGGGATACAGTAAACCTGAATTGAAGCATCGGAATCTATAACTAAGGTCACAGGAATGATTCAAATCATAGACAGTAAGAAGAGTTAGTTTTCTTGTACTTAAGTCGGCATTGTGCTTTTTGTATTTAGTTCCGATGCAATTTCTGTGTTTCATCGTCAATAAGAAGGTCAGGGGGATACAGTAAACCAGAAGTGAAGCATCGAAATTGATAACTAGTGTCACAGGAATGGTTCAAAACATAGGCAGTAAGAAGAGTCAGGTTTCTTGTACTTAAGTTGGCATTGAGCCTTTTGTATTTAATTCCGATGCAATTTCTGTGTTTCATCGTCAATAAGATGGTCAGAGGGATACAGTAAACCTGAAGTGAAGCATCGGAATCTATAACTAGTGTCACAGGAGTGGTTCAATCGTAGACAGTAAGAAGAGTCAGTTTTCTCGTACTTAAGTCGGCATTGTGACTTTTGTATTTAATTCCGATGCAATTTCTGTGTTTCATCGTCAATAAGAAGGTCAGAGAGATACAGTGGACCTGAAATGAAGCATCGGTATCCATAACTAGTGTCACAGAAATGGTTGAAAACATAGACGGTACGAAGAGTCAGTTTTCTTGTACTTAAGTCGGCATTGTGCCTTTTGTATTTAATTCAGATGCAATTTCTGTGTTTCATCGTCAATAAGAAAGTCAGAGGGATACAGTAAACCTGAAGTGAAGCATCGGAATCTATAACTAGTGTCCCAGGAATGGTTCAAGACATAGACAGTAAGAAGAGTCAGTTTTCTTGTACTTAAGTCGGCATTGTGCCTATTGTATTTAATTCCGATGCAACTTCTGTGTTTCATCGTTAATACGAATGTCAGAGGGATACAGTAAACCTGAAGTGAAACATCGGAATCTATAACTAGTGTCACAAGAATGGTTCAAAGCATAGACAGTAAGAAGAGTCAGTTTTCTTGTACTTAATTTGGCATTGTGCCTTTGTATTTAACTCCGATGCAATTTCTGTGTTACATCGTCAATAAGAAGGTCAGAGGGATACAGTAAACCTGAAGTGAAGCTTCGGAATGTATAACTAGTGTCACAGGAATGGTTCAAAACATAGACAGTAAGAAGAACCAGTTTTCTTGTACTTAAGTAGGCATTGTGCCTTTTGTATTTAATTCCGATGCAATTTCTGTGTTTCACCGTCAACAAGAAGGTCAGAGGGATACAGCATACTGAAGTGAAGCATCGGAATCTATAACTAGTGTCACAGGAATGGTTCAAACATAGACAGTAAGAAGAGTCAGTTTTCTTGTACTTAAGTCGGCATTGTGCCTTTCGTATTTAATTCCGATGCAATTTCTGTGTTTCTTCGTCAATAAGATGGTCAGAGGGATACAGTAAACATGAAGTGAAGCATAGGAATCTATAACTAGTGTCACAGAAATGATTCCAAACTTAGACAGTAAGAAGAGTCAGTTTTCTTGTACTTAAGTCGGCATTGTGCCTTTTGTATTTAATTCCGATGCAATTTCTTTGTTTCATCGTCAATAAGAACTTCAGAAGGATACAGTAGACCTGAAGTGAAGCATCGGAATCTATAACTAGTGTAACAGGAATGGTTCAAACTTAGAAAGTTAGATGAGTTAGTTATCTTGTACTTAAGACGGCATTGTGCCTTTTGCATTTAATTCCGATGCAATATCTGTGTTTCATCGTCAATAAGAAGGTCAGAGGGATACAGTAATCCTGAAGTGAAGCATCGGAATCTATAACTAGTGTCACAGGGACGGTTCAAAACATAGACAGTAAGAAGATTCAGTTTTCTTGTACTTATGTCAGCATTGTGCCTTTTGTATTTAATTCCGATGCAATTTCTGTGTTTCATCGTCAATAAGAAGGTCAGAGGGATACAGGAAACCTGAAGTGAAGCATCGGAATCTATAACTAGTGTCACATGAATGGTTGAAACATAGACAGTAAGAAGAGTCAGTTTTCTTGTACATAAGTCGGCATTGTGCCTTTTGTATTTAATTCCGATGCAATTTCTGAGTTTCATCGTCAACAATAAGGTCAGATGGATACAGTAAACCTGAAGTGAAGCATCGGAAGCTATAACTAGTGTCACATGAATGGTTCAAAACATAGACAGTAAGAAGAGTCTGTTTTCTTGTACTTAAGTCGGCATTGTGCCTTTTGTATTTAATTCCGATGCAATTTCTGTTTTTCATCGTCAATAGGAAGGTCAGAGGGATACAGTAAACAAGAAGTGAAGCATCGGAATCTATAACTATTGTCACAGGAATGGTTCAAAACATAGACAGTGAGAAGAGTAAGTTTTTTTGTACTTAAGTAGGCATTGTGCGTTTTGTTTTTAATTCCAAAGCAATATCTGTGTTTCATCATCAATAAGAAGGTCAGAGAGATACAGTAAACCTGAAGTGAGGCATCGGAATCTATAACTACTGTCACTTGAATGGTTCAAACATAGACAGTAAGAAGAGTCAGTTTTCTTGTACTTAAGTCGGCATTGTGCCTTTTGTATTTAATTCCGATGACATTTCTGTGTTTCATCGTCAATAAGAAGTTCAGAGGGATACAGTAAACCTGTAGTGAAGCATCGGAATCTATAACTAAGGTCACAGGAATGATTCAAATCTTAGACAGTAAGAAGTGTTAGTTTTCTTGTGCTTAAGTCGGCATTGTGCTTTTTGTATTTAATTCCGATGCGATTTCTGCGTTTTATCGTCAAATAGAAGGTCAGACAGATACAGTAAACCTGAAGTGAAGCATCGGAATCTATATCTAGTGTCACAGGTATGGTTCAAACATAGACAGTAAGAAGAGTCAGTTTCCCTGTACTTAAGTCGGCATTGTGCCTTTTGTATTTAATTCCGATGAAATTTCTGTGTTTCATCGTCAATAAGAAGGTCAGGGGGATACTGTAAACCTGAAGTGAAGCATCGAATCTACAACTAGTGTCACAGGAATGGTTCAAAGCATAGACAGTAAGAAGAGTCAGCTTTCTTGTACTTAAGTCGGCATGTGCCTTTTCTATTTAATTCAGATGCAATTTCTGTGTTTCTTCGTCAATAAGAAAGTCAGAGGGATACAGTAAAAATGAAGTGAAGCATCGGAATCAATAACTAGTGTCACATGAATGGTTCAAAACATAGACAGTAAGAAGAGTCAGTTTTCTTGTACTTAAGTCGGCATTGTGCCTTTTGTATTTAACTCCGATGCAATTTCTGTGTTTCATCGTCAATAAGAAGGTCAGAGGGATACAGTAAACCTGAAGTGAAGCATCGAAATTGATAACTAGTGTCACAGGAATGGTTCAAAACATAGGCAGTAAGAAGAGTCAGGTTTCTTGTACTTAAATCGGCATTGTGCCTTTTGTATTTAATTCCGATGCAATTTCTTTGATTCATCGTCAATAAGATGGTCAGAGGTATACAGTAAACCTGAAGTGAAGCATCGGAATCTATAACTAGTGTCACAGGAGTGGTTCAATCGTAGACAGTAAGAAGAGTCAGTTTTCTTGTACTTAAGTCGGCATTGTGACTTTTGTATTTAATTCCGATGCAATTTCTGTGTTTCATCGTCAATAAGAAGGTCAGAGGGATACAGTAAACCTGAGGTGAAGTATCGGAATCTATAACTAGTGTCACAGGAATGGTTCAAATCATAGACAGTAAGAAGAGTCAGTTTTCTTGTACTTAAGTCGGCATTGTGCCTTTCCTATTTAATTCCGAAGGAATTTCTGTGTTTCATCGTCAATAAGAAGGTCAGAGGGATACAGTTACCCTGAAGTGAAGCATCGGTATCTATATCTAGTGTCACAGGAATGGTTCAAATCATAGACAGTAAGAAGAGTCAGTTTTCTTGTACTTAAGTCGGCATTGTGCCTTTTGTATTTAATTCCGATGAAATATCTGTGTTTCATCGTCAATAAGATGGTCAGAGGGATACAGTAAACCTGAAGTGAAGCATCGAATCTATAACTAGTGTCACAGGAATGGTTCAAAGCATGGACAGTAAGAAGAGTCAGTTTTCTTGTACTTAAGTCGGCATTGTGCCTATTGTATTTAATTCCGATGCAACTTCTGTGTTTCATCGTCAATACGAAGGTCAGAGGGATACAGTAAACCTGAAGTGAAACATCGGAATCTATAACTAGTGTCACAGGAATGGTTCAAATCATAGACTGTAAGAAGAGTCAGTTTTCTTGTACTTAAGTCGGCATTGTGCCTATTGTATTTAATTCCGATGCAACTTCTGTGTTTCATCGTCAATACGAAGGTCAGAGAGATACAGTAAACCTGAAGTGAAACATCGGAATCTATAACTAGTGTCACAGGAATGGTTCAAAGCATAGACAGTAAGAAGAGTCAGTTTTCTTGTACATAAGTCGGCATTGTGCATTTTGTATTTAATTCCGATGCAATTTCTGAGTTTCATCGTCAATAATAAGGTCAGATGGATACAGTAAACCTGAAGTGAAGCATCGGAAGCCATAACTAGTGTCACAGGAATGGTTCAAAACATAGACAGTATAAAGAGTCAGTTTTCTTGTACTTAAGTCGGCATTGTGCTTTTCGTATTTAATTCCGATGCAATTTCTGTGTTTCATCGTCAATAAGAAGGTCAGAGGGATACAGTAAACCTGAAGTGAAGCATCGGAATCTATAACTAGAGTCACATGCATGGTTGAAACATAGACAGTAAGAAGAGTCAGTTTTCTTGTACATAAGTCGGCATTGTGCCTTTTGTATTTAATTCCGATGCAATTTCTGAGTTTCATCGTCAATAATAAGGTCAGATGGATACAGTAAACCTGAAGTGAAGCATCGGAAGCCATAACTAGTGTCACATGAATGGTTCAAAACATAGACAGTAAGAAGAGTCTGTTTTCTTGTACTTAAGTCGGCATTGTGCCTTTTGTATTTAATTCCGATGCAATTTCTGTGTTTCATCGTCAATAGGAAGGTCAGAGGGATACAGTAAACCTGAAGTGAAGCATCGGAATCTATAACTAGAGTCACATGCATGGTTGAAACATAGACAGTAAGAAGAGTCAGTTTTCTTGTACATAAGTCGGCATTGTGCCTTTTGTATTTAATTCCGATGCAATTTCTGAGTTTCATCGTCAATAATAAGGTCAGATGGATACAGTAAACCTGAAGTGAAGCATCGGAAGCCATAACTAGTGTCACATGAATGGTTCAAAACATAGACAGTAAGAAGAGTCTGTTTTCTTGTACTTAAGTCGGCATTGTGCCTTTTGTTTTTAATTCCAATGCAATATCTGTGTTTCATCATCAATAAGAAGGTCAGAGGGATACAGTAAACCTGAAGTGAAGCATCGGAATCTTTAACTACTGTCACTTGAATGGTTCAAACAAAGACAGTAAGAAGTGTCAGTTTTCTTGTACTTAAGTCGGCATTGTGCCTTTTCTATTTAATTCCGATGAAATATCTGTGTTTCATCGTCAATAAGAAGGTCAGAGGGATACAGTAAACCTGAATTGAAGCATCGGAATCTATAACTAAGGTCACAGGAATGATTCAAATCATAGACAGTAAGAAGAGTTAGTTTTCTTGTACTTAAGTCGGCATTGTGCTTTTTGTATTTAGTTCCGATGCGATTTCTGCGTTTTATCGTCAAATAGATGGTCAGACAGATACAGTAAACCTGAAGTGAAGCATCGGAATCTATATCTAGTGTCACAAGTTAGGTTAAAAACATAGACAGTAAGAAGAGTCAGTTTCCTTGTACTTAAGTCGGCATTGGCCTTTTGTATTTCATTCAGATGAAATTTCTGTATTTCATCGTCAATAAGAAGGTCAGGGGGATACTGTAATCCTGAAGTGAAGCATCGAATCTATAACTAGTGTCACAGGAATGGTTCAAAGCATAGACAGTAAGAAGAGTCAGCTTTCTTGTACTTAAGTCGGCATGTGCCTTTTCTATTTAATTCAGATGCAATTTCTGTGTTTCATCGTCAATAAGAAAGTCAGAGGGATACAGTAAAAATGAAGTGAAGCATCGGAATCTATAACTAGTGTCACATGAATGGTTCAAAACATAGACAGTAAGAAGAGTCAGTTTTCTTGTACTTAGGTCGGCATTGTGCCTTTTGTATTTATCTCCGATGCAATTTCTGTGTTTCATCGTCAATAAGAAGGTCTGAGGGATACAGTAAACCAGAAGTGAAGCATCGAAATTGATAACTAGTGTCACAGGAATGGTTCAAAACATAGGCAGTAAGAAGAGTCAGGTTTCTTGTACTTAAGTTGGCATTGAGCCTTTTGTATTTAATTCCGATGCAATTTCTGTGTTTCATCGTCAATAAGATGGTCAGAGGGATACAGTAAACCTGAAGTGAAGCATCGGAATCTATAACTAGTGTCACAGGAGTGGTTCAATCGTAGACAGTAAGAAGAGTCAGTTTTCTCGTACTTAAGTCGGCATTGTGACTTTTGTATTTAATTCCGATGCAATTTCTGTGTTTCATCGTCAATAAGACGGTCAGAGGGATACAGTAAACGTGAGGTGAAGCATCGGAATCTATAACTAGTGTCACAGGAATGGTTCAAAACATAGACAGTAAGAAGAGTCAGTTTTCTTGTACTTAAGTCGGCATTGTGCCTTTCCTATTTAATTCCGAAGGAATTTCTGTGTTTCATCGTCAATAAGAAGGTCAGAGGGTTACAGTAACCCTGAAGTGAACCATCGGAATCTATAACTAGTGTCACAGGAATGGTTCAAATCATAGACTGTAAGAAGAGTCAGTTTTCTTGTACTTAAGTCGGCATTGTGCCTTTTGTATTTAATTCCGATGAAATATCTGTGTTTCATCGTCAATAAGATGGTCAGAGGGATACAGTAAACCTGAAGTGAAGCATCGAATCTATAACTAGTGTCACAGGAATGGTTCAAAGCATAGACAGTAAGAAGAGTCAGTTTTCTTGTACTTAAGTCGGCATTGTGCCTTTTGTATTTAATTCCGATGCAATTTCTGTGTTTCATCGTCAATAAGAAGGTCAGAGAGATACAGTGGACCTGAAATGAAGCATCGGTATCCATAACTAGTGTCACAGAAATGGTTGAAAACATAGACGGTACGAAGAGTCAGTTTTCTTGTACTTAAGTCGGCATTGTGCCTTTTGTATTTAATTCAGATGCAATTTCTGTGTTTCATCGTCAATAAGAAAGTCAGAGGGATACAGTAAACCTGAAGTGAAGCATCGGAATCTATAACTAGTGTCCCAGGAATGGTTCAAGACATAGACAGTAAGAAGAGTCAGTTTTCTTGTACTTAAGTCGGCATTGTGCCTTTCGTATTTAATTCCGATGCAATTTCTGTGTTTCTTCGTCAATAAGAAGGTCAGAGGGATACAGTAAACATGAAGTGAAGCATAGGAATCTATAACTAGTGTCACAGAAATGATTCCAAACTTAGACAGTAAGAAGAGTCAGTTTTCTTGTACTTAAGTCGGCATTGTGCCTTTTGTATTTAATTCCGATGCAATTTCTTTGTTTCATCGTCAATAAGAACTTCAGAAGGATACAGTAGACCTGAAGTGAAGCATCGGAATCTATAACTAGTGTAACAGGAATGGTTCAAACTTAGAAAGTTAGATGAGTTAGTTATCTTGTACTTAAGACGGCATTGTGCCTTTTGCATTTAATTCCGATGCAATATCTGTGTTTCATCGTCAATAAGAAGGTCAGAGGGATACAGTAATCCTGAAGTGAAGCATCGGAATCTATAACTAGTGTCACAGGGACGGTTCAAAACATAGACAGTAAGAAGATTCAGTTTTCTTGTACTTATGTCAGCATTGTGCCTTTTGTATTTAATTCCGATGCAATTTCTGTGTTTCATCGTCAATAAGAAGGTCAGAGGGATACAGGAAACCTGAAGTGAAGCATCGGAATCTATAACTAGTGTCACATGAATGGTTGAAACATAGACAGTAAGAAGAGTCAGTTTTCTTGTACATAAGTCGGCATTGTGCCTTTTGTATTTAATTCCGATGCAATTTCTGAGTTTCATCGTCAACAATAAGGTCAGATGGATACAGTAAACCTGAAGTGAAGCCTCGGAAGCTATAACTAGTGTCACATGAATGGTTCAAAACATAGACAGTAAGAAGAGTCTGTTTTCTTGTACTTAAGTCGGCATTGTGCCTTTTGTATTTAATTCCGATGCAATTTCTGTTTTTCATCGTCAATAGGAGGGTCAGAGGGATACAGTAAACAAGAAGTGAAGCATCGGAATCTATAACTATTGTCACAGGAATGGTTCAAAACATAGACAGTAAGAAGAGTAAGTTTATTTGAACTTAAGTAGGCATTGTGCGTTTTGTTTTTAATTCCAAAGCAATATCTGTGTTTCATCATCAATAAGAAGGTCAGAGAGATACAGTAAACCTGAAGTGAGGCATCGGAATCTATAACTACTGTCACTTGAATGGTTCAAACATAGACAGTAAGAAGAGTCAGTTTTCTTGTACTTAAGTCGGCATTGTGCCTTTTGTATTTAATTCCGATGACATTTCTGTGTTTCATCGTCAATAAGAAGTTCAGAGGGATACAGTAAACCTGTAGTGAAGCATCGGAATCTATAACTAAGGTCACAGGAATGATTCAAATCTTAGACAGTAAGAAGAGTTAGTTTTCTTGTACTTAAGTCGGCATTGTGCTTTTTGTATTTAATTCCGATGCGATTTCTGCGTTTTATCGTCAAATAGATGGTCAGACAGATACAGTAAACCTGAAGTGAAGCATCGGAATCTATATCTATTGTCACAGGTATGGTTCAAACATAGACAGTAAGAAGAGTCAGTTTCCCTGTACTTAAGTCGGCATTGTGCCTTTTGTATTTAATTCCGATGAAATTTCTGTGTTTCATCGTCAATAAGAAGGTCAGGGGGATACTGTAAACCTGAAGTGAAGCATCGAATCTACAACTAGTGTCACAGGAATGGTTCAAAGCATAGACAGTAAGAAGAGTCAGCTTTCTTGTACTTAAGTCGGCATGTGCCTTTTCTATTTAATTCAGATGCAATTTCTGTGTTTCTTCGTCAATAAGAAAGTCAGAGGGATACAGTAAAAATGAAGTGAAGCATCGGAATCAATAACTAGTGTCACATGAATGGTTCAAAACATAGACAGTAAGAAGAGTCAGTTTTCTTGTACTTAAGTCGGCATTGTGCCTTTTGTATTTAACTCCGATGCAATTTCTGTGTTTCATCGTCAATAAGAAGGTCAGAGGGATACAGTAAACCTGAAGTGAAGCATCGAAATTGATAACTAGTGTCACAGGAATGGTTCAAAACATAGGCAGTAAGAAGAGTCAGGTTTCTTGTACTTAAATCGGCATTGTGCCTTTTGTATTTAATTCCGATGCAATTTCTTTGATTCATCGTCAATAAGATGGTCAGAGGTATACAGTAAACCTGAAGTGAAGCATCGGAATCTATAACTAGTGTCACAGGAGTGGTTCAATCGTAGACAGTAAGAAGAGTCAGTTTTCTTGTACTTAAGTCGGCATTGTGACTTTTGTATTTAATTCCGATGCAATTTCTGTGTTTCATCGTCAATAAGAAGGTCAGAGGGATACAGTAAACCTGAGGTGAAGTATCGGAATCTATAACTAGTGTCACAGGAATGGTTCAAATCATAGACAGTAAGAAGAGTCAGTTTTCTTGTACTTAAGTCGGCATTGTGCCTTTCCTATTTAATTCCGAAGGAATTTCTGTGTTTCATCGTCAATAAGAAGGTCAGAGGGATACAGTTACCCTGAAGTGAAGCATCGGTATCTATATCTAGTGTCACAGGAATGGTTCAAATCATAGACAGTAAGAAGAGTCAGTTTTCTTGTACTTAAGTCGGCATTGTGCCTTTTGTATTTAATTCCGATGAAATATCTGTGTTTCATCGTCAATAAGATGCTCAGAGGGATACAGTAAACCTGAAGTGAAGCATCGAATCTATAACTAGTGTCACAGGAATGGTTCAAAGCATGGACAGTAAGAAGAGTCAGTTTTCTTGTACTTAAGTCGGCATTGTGCCTATTGTATTTAATTCCGATTCAACTTCTGTGTTTCATCGTCAATACGAAGGTCAGAGGGATACAGTAAACCTGAAGTGAAACATCGGAATCTATAACTAGTGTCACAGGAATGGTTCAAATCATAGACTGTAAGAAGAGTCAGTTTTCTTGTACTTAAGTCGGCATTGTGCCTATTGTATTTAATTCCGATGCAACTTCTGTGTTTCATCGTCAATACGAAGGTCAGAGAGATACAGTAAACCTGAAGTGAAAAATCGGAATCTATAACTAGTGTCACAGGAATGGTTCAAAGCAAAGACAGTAAGAAGAGTCAGTTTTCTTGTACATAAGTCGGCATTGTGCATTTTGTATTTAATTCCGATGCAATTTCTGAGTTTCATCGTCAATAATAAGGTCAGATGGATACAGTAAACCTGAAGTGAAGCATCGGAAGCCATAACTAGTGTCACAGGAATGGTTCAAAACATAGACAGTATAAAGAGTCAGTTTTCTTGTACTTAAGTCGGCATTGTGCTTTTCGTATTTAATTCCGATGCAATTTCTGTGTTTCATCGTCAATAAGAAGGTCAGAGGGATACAGTAAACCTGAAGTGAAACATCGGAATCTATAACTAGAGTCACATGCATGGTTGAAACATAGACAGTAAGAAGAGTCAGTTTTCTTGTACATAAGTCGGCATTGTGCCTTTTGTATTTAATTCCGATGCAATTTCTGAGTTTCATCGTCAATAATAAGGTCAGATGGATACAGTAAACCTGAAGTGAAGCATCGGAAGCCATAACTAGTGTCACATGAATGGTTCAAAACATAGACAGTAAGAAGAGTCTGTTTTCTTGTACTTAAGTCGGCATTGTGCCTTTTGTATTTAATTCCGATGCAATTTCTGTGTTTCATCGTCAATAGGAAGGTCAGAGGGATACAGTAAACCTGAAGTGAAGCATCGGAATCTATAACTAGAGTCACATGCATGGTTGAAACATAGACAGTAAGAAGAGTCAGTTTTCTTGTACATAAGTCGGCATTGTGCCTTTTGTATTTAATTCCGATGCAATTATTGAGTTTCATCGTCAATAATAAGGTCAGATGGATACAGTAAACCTGAAGTGAAGCATCGGAAGCCATAACTAGTGTCACATGAATGGTTCAAAACATAGACAGTAAGAAGAGTCTGTTTTCTTGTACTTAAGTCGGCATTGTGCCTTTTGTTTTTAATTCCAATGCAATATCTGTGTTTCATCATCAATAAGAAGGTCAGAGGGATACAGTAAACCTGAAGTGAAGCATCGGAATCTTTAACTACTGTCACTTGAATGGTTCAAACAAAGACAGTAAGAAGTGTCAGTTTTCTTGTACTTAAGTCGGCATTGTGCCTTTTCTATTTAATTCCGATGAAATATCTGTGTTTCATCGTCAATAAGAAGGTCAGAGGGATACAGTAAACCTGAATTGAAGCATCGGAATCTATAACTAAGGTCACAGGAATGATTCAAATCATAGACAGTAAGAAGAGTTAGTTTTCTTGTACTTAAGTCGGCATTGTGCTTTTTGTATTTAGTTCCGATGCGATTTCTGCGTTTTATCGTCAAATAGAAGGTCAGACAGATACAGTAAACCTGAAGTGAAGCATCGGAATCTATATCTAGTGTCACAAGTATGGTTAAAAACATAGACAGTAAGAAGAGTCAGTTTCCTTGTACTTAAGTCGGCATTGGCCTTTTGTATTTCATTCCGATGAAATTTCTGTGTTTCATCGTCAATAAGAAGGTCAGGGGGATACTGTAATCCTGAAGTGAAGCATCGAATCTATAACTAGTGTCACAGGAATGGTTCAAAGCATAGACAGTAAGAAGAGTCAGCTTTCTTGTACTTAAGTCGGCATGTGCCTTTTCTATTTAATTCAGATGCAATTTCTGTGTTTCATCGTCAATAAGAAAGTCAGAGGGATACAGTAAAAATGAAGTGAAGCATCGGAATCTATAACTAGTGTCACATGAATGGTTCAAAACATAGACAGTAAGAAGAGTCAGTTTTCTTGTACTTAGGTCGGCATTGTGCCTTTTGTATTTAACTCCGATGCAATTTCTGTGTTTCATCGTCAATAAGAAGGTCTGAGGGATACAGTAAACCAGAAGTGAAGCATCGAAATTGATAACTAGTGTCACAGGAATGGTTCAAAACATAGGCAGTAAGAAGAGTCAGGTTTCTTGTACTTAAGTTGGCATTGAGCCTTTTGTATTTAATTCCGATGCAATTTCTGTGTTTCATCGTCAATAAGATGGTCAGAGGGATACAGTAAACCTGAAGTGAAGCATCGGAATCTATAACTAGTGTCACAGGAGTGGTTCAATCGTAGACAGTAAGAAGAGTCAGTTTTCTCGTACTTAAGTCGGCATTGTGACTTTTGTATTTAATTCCGATGCAATTTCTGTGTTTCATCGTCAATAAGAAGGTCAGAGAGATACAGTGGACCTGAAATGAAGCATCGGTATCCATAACTAGTGTCACAGAAATGGTTGAAAACATAGACGGTACGAAGAGTCAGTTTTCTTGTACTTAAGTCGGCATTGTGCCTTTTGTATTTAATTCAGATGCAATTTCTGTGTTTCATCGTCAATAAGAAAGTCAGAGGGATACAGTAAACCTGAAGTGAAGTATCGGAATCTATAACTAGTGTCCCAGGAATGGTTCAAGACATAGACAGTAAGAAGAGTCAGTTTTCTTGTACTTAAGTCGGCATTGTGCCTATTGTATTTAATTCCGATGCAACTTCTGTGTTTCATCGTTAATACGAATGTCAGAGGGATACAGTAAACCTGAAGTGAAACATCGGAATCTATAACTAGTGTCACAAGAATGGCTCAAAGCATAGACAGTAAGAAGAGTCAGTTTTCTTGTACTTAATTTGGCATTGTGCCTTTGTATTTAACTCCGATGCAATTTCTGTGTTACATCGTCAATAAGAAGGTCAGAGGGATACAGTAAACCTGAAGTGAAGCTTCGGAATGTATAACTAGTGTCACAGGAATGGTTCAAAACATAGACAGTAAGAAGAACCAGTTTTCTTGTACTTAAGTAGGCATTGTGCCTTTTGTATTTAATTCCGATGCAATTTCTGTGTTTCACCGTCAACAAGAAGGTCAGAGGGATACAGCATACTGAAGTGAAGCATCGGAATCTATAACTAGTGTCACAGGAATGGTTCAAACATAGACAGTAAGAAGAGTCAGTTTTCTTGTACTTAAGTCGGCATTGTGCCTTTCGTATTTAATTCCGATGCAATTTCTGTGTTTCTTCGTCAATAAGATGGTCAGAGGGATACAGTAAACATGAAGTGAAGCATAGGAATCTATAACTAGTGTCACAGAAATGATTCCAAACTTAGACAGTAAGAAGAGTCAGTTTTCTTGTACTTAAGTCGGCATTGTGCCTTTTGTATTTAATTCCGATGCAATTTCTTTGTTTCATCGTCAATAAGAACTTCAGAAGGATACAGTAGACCTGAAGTGAAGCATCGGAATCTATAACTAGTGTAACAGGAATGGTTCAAACTTAGAAAGTTAGATGAGTTAGTTATCTTGTACTTAAGACGGCATTGTGCCTTTTGCATTTAATTCCGATGCAATATCTGTGTTTCATCGTCAATAAGAAGGTCAGAGGGATACAGTAATCCTGAAGTGAAGCATCGGAATCTATAACTAGTGTCACAGGGACGGTTCAAAACATAGACAGTAAGAAGATTCAGTTTTCTTGTACTTATGTCAGCATTGTGCCTTTTGTATTTAATTCCGATGCAATTTCTGTGTTTCATCGTCAATAAGAAGGTCAGAGGGATACAGGAAACCTGAAGTGAAGCATCGGAATCTATAACTAGTGTCACATGAATGGTTGAAACATAGACAGTAAGAAGAGTCAGTTTTCTTGTACATAAGTCGGCATTGTGCCTTTTGTATTTAATTCCGATGCAATTTCTGAGTTTCATCGTCAACAATAAGGTCAGATGGATACAGTAAACCTGAAGTGAAGCATCGGAAGCTATAACTAGTGTCACATGAATGGTTCAAAACATAGACAGTAAGAAGAGTCTGTTTTCTTGTACTTAAGTCGGCATTGTGCCTTTTGTATTTAATTCCGATGCAATTTCTGTTTTTCATCGTCAATAGGAAGGTCAGAGGGATACAGTAAACAAGAAGTGAAGCATCGGAATCTATAACTATTGTCACAGGAATGGTTCAAAACATAGACAGTGAGAAGAGTAAGTTTTTTTGTACTTAAGTAGGCATTGTGCGTTTTGTTTTTAATTCCAAAGCAATATCTGTGTTTCATCATCAATAAGAAGGTCAGAGAGATACAGTAAACCTGAAGTGAGGCATCGGAATCTATAACTACTGTCACTTGAATGGTTCAAACATAGACAGTAAGAAGAGTCAGTTTTCTTGTACTTAAGTCGGCATTGTGCCTTTTGTATTTAATTCCGATGACATTTCTGTGTTTCATCGTCAATAAGAAGTTCAGAGGGATACAGTAAACCTGTAGTGAAGCATCGGAATCTATAACTAAGGTCACAGGAATGATTCAAATCTTAGACAGTAAGAAGAGTTAGTTTTCTTGTACTTAAGTCGGCATTGTGCTTTTTGTATTTAATTCCGATGCGATTTCTGCGTTTTATCGTCAAATAGATGGTCAGACAGATACAGTAAACCTGAAGTGAAGCATCGGAATCTATATCTAGTGTCACAGGTATGGTTCAAACATAGACAGTAAGAAGAGTCAGTTTCCCTGTACTTAAGTCGGCATTGTGCCTTTTGTATTTAATTCCGATGAAATTTCTGTGTTTCATCGTCAATAAGAAGGTCAGGGGGATACTGTAAACCTGAAGTGAAGCATCGAATCTACAACTAGTGTCACAGGAATGGTTCAAAGCATAGACAGTAAGAAGAGTCAGCTTTCTTGTACTTAAGTCGGCATGTGCCTTTTCTATTTAATTCAGATGCAATTTCTGTGTTTCATCGTCAATAAGAAAGTCAGAGGGATACAGTAAAAATGAAGTGAAGCATCGGAATCAATATCTAGTGTCACATGAATGGCTCAAAACATAGACAGTAAGAAGAGTCAGTTTTCTTGTACTTAAGTCGGCATTGTGCCTTTTGTATTTAACTCCGATGCAATTTCTGTGTTTCATCGTCAATAAGAAGGTCAGAGGGATACAGTAAACCTGAAGTGAAGCATCGAAATTGATAACTAGTGTCACAGGAATTGTTCAAAACATAGGCAGTAAGAAGAGTCAGGTTTCTTGTACTTAAATCGGCATTGTGCCTTTTGTATTTAATTCCGATGCAATTTCTTTAATTCATCGTCAATAAAATGGTCAGAGGTATACAGTAAACCTGAAGTGAAGCATCGGAATCTATAACTAGTGTCACAGGAGTGGTTCAATCGTAGACAGTAAGAAGAGTCAGTTTTCTTGTACTTAAGTCGGCATTGTGACTTTTGTATTTAATTCCGATGCAATTTCTGTGTTTCATCGTCAATAAGAAGGGCAGAGGGATACAGTAAACCTGAGGTGAAGTATCGGAATCCATAACTAGTGTCACAGGAATGGTTCAAATCATAGACAGAAGAAGAGTCAGTTTTCTTGTACTTAAGTCGGCATTGTGCCTTTCCTATTTAATTCCGAAGGTATTTCTGTGTTTCATCGTCAATAAGAAGGTCAGAGGGATACAGTTACCCTGAAGTGAAGCATCGGTATCTATAACTAGTGTCACAGGAATGGTTCAAATCATAGACAGTAAGAAGAGTCAGTTTTCTTGTACTTAAGTCGGCATTGTGCCTTTTGTATTTAATTCCGATGAAATATCTGTGTTTCATCGTCAATAAGATGGTCAGAGGGATACATTAAACCTGAAGTGAAGCATCGAATCTATAACTAGTGTCACAGGAATGGTTCAAAGCATGGACAGTAAGAAGAGTCAGTTTTCTTGTACTTAAGTCGGCATTGTGCCTTTTGTATTTAATTCCGATGCAATTTCTGTGTTTCATCGTCAATAAGAAGGTCAGAGGGATACTGTGGACCTGAAATGAAGCATCGGAATCTATAACAAGTGTCACAGGAATGGTTCAAATCATAGACGGTACGAAGAGTCAGTTTTCTTGTACTTAAGTCGGCATTGTGCCTTTTGTATTTAATTCATATGCAATTTCTGTGTTTCATCGTCAATAAGAAAGTCAGAGGGATACAGTAAACCTGAAGTGAAGCATCGGAATCTATAACTAGTGTCACAGGAATGGTTCAAAGCATAGACAGTAAGAAGAGTCAGTTTTCTTGTACTTAAGTCGGCATTGTGCCTATTGTATTTAATTCCGATGCAACTTCTGTGTTTCATCGTCAATACGAAGGTCAGAGGGATACAGTAAACAAGAAGTGAAGCATCGGAATCTATAACTAGTGTCACAGGAATGGTTCAAAACATAGACAGTAAGAAGCGTCAGTTTTCTTGCACTGAAGTCGGCATTGTGCGTTTTGTATTTATTTCCGATGCAATATCTGTGTTTCATCGTCAATAAGAAGGTCAGAGGGATACAGTAAACCTGAAGTGAAGCATCGGAATCTATAACTAGTGTCACAGGAATGGTCCAATACATAGACAGTAAGAAGAGTCAGTTTCCTTGTAATTAAGTCGGCATTGTGCCTTTTGTATTTAATTCCGATGCAATTTCTGTGTTTCATCGTTAATAAGAAGGTTAGAGGCATACAGTAAACAAGAAGTGAAGCTTCGGAATCTATAACTAGTGTCACAGGAATGGTTCAAATCATAGACAGTAAGAAGAGTCAGTTTTTTTGTACATAAGTCGGCAGGGTGCCTTTTGTATTTAATTCCGATGCAATTTCTGAGTTTCATCGTCAATAAGAAGGTCAGATGGATACAGCAAACCTGAAGTGAAGCATCGGAAGCTGTAACTAGTGTCACATGAATGGTTCAAAACATTGACAGTAAGAAGAGTCTGTTTTCATGTACTTAAGTCGGCATTGTGCCTTTTGTATTTAATTCCGATGCAATTTCTGTGTTTCATCGTCAATAAGAAGGTCAGAGGGATACAGTAAACAAGAAGTGAAGCATCGGAATCCATAACTAGTGTCACAGGATTGGTTCAAAACATAGACAGTAAGAAGAGTCAGTTTTTTTGTATTTAAGTAGGCACGGTGCCTTTTGTATTTAATTCCGATGCAATATCTGTGTTTCATCAACAGTAAGAAGGTCAGAGGGATACAGTAAACCTGAAGTTAAGCATCGGAATCTGTAACTAGTGTCACATGAATGGTTCAAACATAGACAGTAAGAAGAGTCAGTTTTCTTGTACTTAAGTCGGCATTGTGCATTTTGTATTTAATTCCGATGCGATTTCTGCGCTTTATCGTCAATAAGAAGGTCAGAGGGATACAGTAAACCTGAAGTGAATCATCGGAATCTATATGTAGTGTCACAGGAATGGTTCAAAACATAGACAGTAAGAAGAGTCAGTTTTCTTGTACTTAAGTAGGCATTGTGCCTTTTGTATTTAATTCCGAAGCAATTTCTGTGTTTCACCCTCAACAAGAAGGTCAGAGGGATACAGTAAACCCGAAGTGAAGCATCGGAATCTATAACTAGTGTCACAGGAATGGTTCAAAACATAGACAGTAAGAAGAGTCAGTTTTTTTGTACTTTAGTCGGCATTGTGCCTTTTGTATTTAATTCGGATGCAATTTCTGTGTTTCATCGTCAATAAGAAGGTCAGAGGGATACAGTGGACCTGAAATGAACCATCGGAATCTATAACTAGTGTCACAGGAATGGTTCAAAGCATAGACAGTAAGAAGAGTCAGTTTTCTTGTACTTAAGTTGGCATTGTGCCTTTGTATTTAACTCTGATGCAATTTCTCTGTTACATCGTCAATAAGAAGGTCAGAGGGATACAGTAAATCTGAAGTGAAGCTTCGGAATGTATAACTAGTGTCACAGGAATGGTTCAAAACATAGACTGTAAGAAGAGTCAGTTTCATTGTACTTAAGTAGGCATTGTGCCTTTTGTATTTAATTCCGATGCAATTTCTGTGTTTCACCGTCAACAAGAAGGTCAGAGGGATACAGCATACTGAAGTGAAGCATCGGAATCTATAACTAGTGTCACAGGAATGGTTCAAACATAGACAGTAAGAAGAGTCAGTTTTCTTGTACTTAAGTAGGCATTGTGCCTTTCGTATTTAATTCCGATCCAATATCTGTGTTTCATCGTCAATAAGAAGGTCAGAGGGATACAGTAAACCTGAAGTGAAGCATAGGAATCTATGACTAGTGTCACAGGAATGATTCCAAACTTAGAAAGTAAGAAGAGTCAGTTTTTTTGTACTTAAGTCGGCATTGTGCCTTTTGTATTTAATTCCGATGCAATTTCTGTGTTTCATCGTCAATAAGAACTTCAGAAGGATACAGTAGACCTGAAGTGAGGCATCGGAATCCATAACTAGTGTAACAGGAATGGTTCGAACTTAGAAACTTAGAAGAGTTAGTTTTCTTGTACTTAAGTCGGCATTGTGCCTTTTGCATTTAATTCTGATGTAATATCTGTGTTTCATCGTCAATAAGAAGGTCAGAGGGATACAGTAAACCTGAAGTGAAGCATCGGAATCTATAAGTAGTGTCTCAGGATTGGTTCAAAACATAGACTGTAAGAAGAGTCAGTTTTCTTGTACTTAAGTCGGCATTGTGCCTTTTGTATTTAATTCCGATTCAATTTCTGTGTTTCATCGTCAAAAAGAAGGTCAGTGGGATACAGTAAACCTGAAGTGAAGCATTGGAATCAATAACTAGTGTCACAGGAATGGTTCAAAACATAGACAGTAAGAAGAGTCAGTTTTCTTGTAGTTAAGTCGGCATTGTGCCTTTTGTATTTAATTCCGATGTAATTTCTGTGTATCATCGTCAATAAGAAGGTCAGAGGGATACAGTAAACCTGAAGTGAAGCATTGGAATCTATAACTAGTGTCACAGGAATGGTTCAAATCATAGACAGTAAGAAGAGTCAGTTTTCTTGTACTTAAGTCGGCAATGTGCCTTTTGTATTTAATTCCGATGCAATTTCTGTGTTTCATCGTCATTAAGAAGGTCAGAGGGATACAGTAGACCTGAAGTGAAGCATCGGAATCTATAACTAGTGTCACTTGAATGGTTCAAACATAGACAGTGAGAAGAGTCAGTTTTCTTGTACTTAAGTCAGCATTGTGCCTTTTGTATTTAAATCCGTTACAATTTCTGTGTTTCATCGTCAATAAGAAGGTCAGTGGGATACAGTAAATCTGAAGTGAAGCATCGGAATCTGTAACTAGTGTCACAGGAATGGTTCAAAACATAGACAGTAAGAAGCGTCAGTTTTCTTGCACTGAAGTCGGCATTGTGCGTTTTGTATTTAATTCCGATGCAATATCTGTGTTTCATCGTCAATAAGAAGGTCAGATGGATACAGTAAACCTGAAGTGAAGCATTGGAAGCTGTAAATAGTGTCACATGAATGGTTCAAAGCATAGACAGTAAGAAGAGTCTGTTTTCATGTACTTAAGTCGGCATTGTGCTTTTTGTATTTAATTCCGATGCAATTTCTGTGTTTCATCGTCAATAAGAAGGTCAGAGGGATACAGTAAACAAGAAGTGAAGCATCGGAATCCATAACTAGTGTCACAGGATTGGTTCAAATCATAGACAGTAAGAAGAGTCAGTTCTTTTGTACTTAAGTAGGCATGGTGCCTTTTGTATTTAATTCCGATGCAATATCTGTGTTTCATCAACAGTAAGAAGGTCAGAGGGATACAGTAAACCTGAAGTTAAGCATCGGAATCTGTAACTAGTGTCACATGAATGGTTCAAACATAGACAGTAAGAAGAGTCAGTTTTCTTGTACTTAAGTCGGCATTGTGCATTTAGTATTTAATTCCAATGCGATTTCTGCGCTTTATCGTCAATAAGAAGGTCAGAGTGATACAGTAAACCTGAAGTGAATCATCGGAATCTATATGTAGTGTCACAGGAATGGTTCAAAACATAGACAGTAAGAAGAGTCAGTTTTCTTGTACTTAAGTAGGCATTGTGCCTTTTGTATTTAATTCCGAAGCAATTTCTGTTTTTCACCCTCAACAAGAAGGTCAGAGGGATACAGTAAACCCGAAGTGAAGCATCGGAATCTATAACTAGTGTCACAGGAATGGTTCAAAACATAGACAGTAAGAAGAGTCAGTATTTTTGTACTTTAGTCGGCATTGTGCCTTTTGTATTTAATTCGGATGCAATTTCTGTGTTTCATCGTCAATAAGAAGGTCAGAGGGATACAGTGGACCTGAAACGAAGCATCGGAATCTATAACTAGTGTCACAGGAATGGTTCAAAACATAGACAGTTAGAAGAGTCAGTTTCCTTGTGCTTAAGTCGGCATTGTGCCTTTTACATTTAATTCCGATGCAATTTCTGTGTTTCATCGTCAATAAGAAGGTCAGAGGGATACAGTAAACCTGATGTGAAGCATCGGAATCTATAACTAGTGTAACAGGAATGGTTCAAACCACAGACAGTAAGAAGAGTCGGTTATCTTGTACTTAAGTCGGCATTGTGTCTTTTGTATTTAATTCCGAAGCAATATCTGTGTTTCATCGTCAATAAGAAGGTCAGAGGGATACAGTAAACCTGAAGTAAAGCATCGGAATCTATAACGAGTGTCACACAAATGGTTCAGAACATAGACAGTAAGAAGAGTCGGTTTTCTTATACTTAAGTCGGCATTGTACCTCTTGTATTAATTCCGATGCAATTTCTGTGTTTCATCGTCAATAAGAAGGTCGGAGGAATACAGTAAACCTGAAGTGAAGCAGCACAATCTATAACTAGTGTCACGGGAATGGTTCAAAACATTGACAGTAAGAAGAGTCAGTTTTCTTGTACTTAAGTCGGCATTGTGTCTTTTGTATTTAATTCCGATGCAATTTCTGTGTTTCACCGTCAATAAGAATGTCAGAGGGATACAGTAAACTGAAGTGAAGCATCGGAATCTATAACAAGCGTCACAGGAATGGTTCGAACATAGACAGTAAGAAGAGTCTGTTTTTTTGAACTTAAGTCGGCATTGTGCCTTTTGTATTTAATTCCGATGCAATTTCTGTGTTTCATCGTCAATAAGAAGGTCAGAGGGATACAGTAAATCTGAAGTGAAGCATAGGAATCTATAACTAGTGTCACAGGAATGGTTCAAAACTTAGACAGTAAGAAGAGTCAGTTTTCTTGTACTTAAGTCGGCATTGTGCCTTTTGTATTATTTCCGATGCAATTTCTGTGTTTCATCATCAACAAGAACATCGGAAGGATACAGTAGACCTGAAGTGAAGCATCGGAATCTATAACTAGTGTCACAGGAATGGTTCAAAACATAGACAGTGACAAGAGCCAGTTTTCTTGTACTTAAGTCCGCATTGTGCCTGTTGTATTTAATTCCGATGCAATATATGTGTTTCATCGTCAATAAGAAGGTCAGAGGGATACAGTAAACCCGAAGTGAAGCATCGGAATCTATAAGTAGTGTCTCAGGAATGGTTCAAACATAGGCTGTAAGAAGAGTCAGTTTTCTTGTACTTAAGACGGCATTGTGCCTTTTGTATTTAATTCTGATGCAATTTCTGTGTTTCATCGTCAATAAGAAGGTAAGTGGGATACAGTAAACATGAAGTGACGCATTGGAATCTATAACTAGCGTCACAGGAATGGTTCAAAACATAGTCAGTAAGAAGAGTCAGTTTTCTTGTACTTAAGTCGGAATAGTGCCTTTTGTATTTAATTCCGATGCAATATCTGTGTTTCATCGTCAATAAGACGGTCAGAGGGATACAGTAAACCTGAAGTGAAGCATCGGAATCTATAACTAGTGTAACAGGAATGGTTCAAACATACACAGTTAGAAGAGTTAGTTATCTTGTACTTAAGCCGGCATTGTGCCTTTGTATTTAACTCCGATGCAATTTCTGTGTTACATCGTCAATAAGAAGGTCAGAGGGATACAGTAAACCTGAAGTGAAGCTTCGGAATGTATAACTAGTGTCACAGGAACAGTTCAAAACATAGACAGTAAGAAGAGTCAGTTTTATTGTACTTAAGTCGGTATTGTGCCATTTGTATTTAATTCCGATGCAATTTCTGTGTTTCAACGTCAACAAGTAGGTCTGAGGGATACAGTATACTGAAGTGAAGCATCGGAATCTATAACTAGTGTCACAGGAATGGTTCAAACGTAGACAGTAAGAAGAGTCAGTTTTCTTCTACTTAAGTCGGCAATGTGCCTTTCGTATTAAATTCCTATGCAATATCTGTGTTTCATCGTCAATAAGAAGGTCAGAGGGATACAGTGAACCTGAAGTGAAGCATAGGAATCTATAACTAGTGTCACAGGAATGATTCCAATCTTAGACAGTAAGAAGAGTCAGTTTTCTTGTACTTAAGTCGACATTGTGCCTTTTGTATGTAATTCCCATGCAATTTCTGAGTTTCATCGCCAATAAGAACTTCAGAAGGATACAGTAGACCTGAAGTGAAGCTTCAGAATCTATAACTAGTGTAACAGGAATGGTTCAAACTTAGACAGTTAGAAGAGTTAGTTTTCTTGTACTTAAGTCGGCATTGTGCATTTTGAATTTAATTCCGATGCAATTTCTGTGTTTCATCGTCAATAATAAGGTCAGAGGGATAAAGTAGACCTAAAGTGAAGCATCGGAATCTATAACTAGTGTCACATGAACGGTTCAAATCATAGACAGTGAGAAGAGTCAGTTTTCATGTACTTAAGTCAGCATTGTGCCTTTTCTATTTAATTCCGATACAATTTCTGTGTTTCATCGTCAATACGAAGGCCAGAGGGTAACAGTAAACCTGAATTGAAGGATCGGTATCTATAACTAGTGTCACAGGGAATGGTTCAAAACATAGACAGTAAGAAGAGTCAGTTTTCTTGTACTTAAGTCGGCATTGTGCATTTTGAATTTAATTCCGATGCAATTTCTGTGTTTCATCGTCACTAATAAGGTCAGAGGGATAAAGTAGACCTAAAGTGAAGCATCGGAATCTATAACTAGTGTCACATGAACGGTTCAAAACATAGACAGTGAGAAGAGTCAGTTTTCATGTACTTAAGTCAGCATTGTGCCTTTTCTATTTAATTCCGATACAATTTCTGTGTTTCATCGTCAATAAGAAGGACAGTGGGATACAGTAAACCTGAAGTGAAGCATCGGAATTTATAACTAGTGTCACAGGAATGGTTCAAAACATAGACAGTAAGCAGAGTCAGTTTTCTTGTACTTAAGTCGGCGTTGTATGTTTTGTATATATTTCCGATGCAATATCTGTGTTTCATCGTCAATAAGAAGGTCAGAGGGATACAGTAAACCTGAAGTGAAGCATCAAAATCTATAACTAGTGTCACAGGAATGGTTCAAAACATAGACATTAAGAAGAGTCAGTTTTCTTGTACTTAAGTCGGCATTGTGCCTTTGTATTTAACTCCGATGCAATTTCTGTGTTTCACCGTCAATAAGAAGGTTGGAGGGATACAGTAAACCTGAAGTGAAGCAGCAGAATCAATAACTAGTGTCACAGGAATGGTTCAAAACATTGACAGTAAGAAGAGTCAGTTTACTTGTACTTAAGTCGGCATTGTGCCTTTTGTATTTAATTCCGATGCAATTTCTGTGTTTCACCTTCAATAAGAAGGTCAGAGGGATACAGTAAACTGAAGTGAAGCATCGGAATCTATAACTAGTGTCACAGGAATGGTTCAAACATAGACAGTAAGAAGAGTCAGTTTTCTTGTACTTAAGTCGACATTGTGCCTTTTGTATTTAATTCCGATGCAATTTCTGTGTTTCATCGTCAATAAGAAGGTCAGAGGGATACAGTAAACCTGAAGTGAAGCATAGGAATCTATAACTGGTGTCACAGGAATGGTTCAAAACTTAGACAGTTAGAAGAGTCAGTTTTCCTGTAATTAAGTCGGCATTGTGCCTTTTGTATTTAATTCCGAAGCAATATCTGTGTTTCATCGTCAATAAGAACTTCAGAAGGATACAGTAGACATGAATTTAAGCATCGGAATCTATAACTAGTGTCACAGGAATGGTTCAAAACATAGACAGTGACAAGAGACATGTTTCTTGTACTTAAGTCAGCATTGTGCCTGTTGTATTTAATTCCGATGTAATATCTGTGTTTCATCGTCAATACGAAGGTCAGAGGGATACAGTAAACCTGAAGTGAAGCATCGGAATCTATTAGTAGTGTCTCAGGAATGGTTCACAGCATAGGCTGTAAGAAGAGTCAGTTTTCTTGTACTTAAGTCGGCATTGTGCCTTTTGTATTTAATTTCGATGCAATTTCTGTGTTTCATCGTCAATAAGAAGGTCAGTGGGATACAGTAATCCTGAAGTGACGCATTGGAATCTATAACTAGTGTCACAGAAATGGTTCAAAACATAGACAGTAAGAAGAGTCAGTTTTCTTGTACTTAAGTCAGTATAGTGCCTTTTGTATTTAATTCCGATGCTATATCTGCGTTTCATCGTCAATAAGACGGTCAGAGGGATACAGTAAACCCGAAGTGAAGCATCGGAATCTATAACTAGTGTAACAGGAATGGTTCAAACATAGACAGTTAGAAGAGTTAGTTTTCATGTACTTAAGTCGGCATTGTGCCTTTTCTATTTAATTCCGATGCAATTTCTATGTTTCATCGTCAATAAGAAGGTCAGAGGGATACAGTAAACCTGAAGGGAAGCATCGGATTCAATAACTAGTGTCACAGGAATGATTCAAAACATAGACAGTAAGAAGAGTCAGTTTTCTCGTACTTAAGTCGGCATTGTGCCTTTTGTATTTAATTCCGATGCAATTTCTGTGTTTCATCGTCAATAAGAAGGTCAGTGGGATACAGCAATCCTGAAGTGACGCATTGGAATCTATAACTAGTGTCACAGTAATGGTTCAAAACATAGACAGTAAGAAGAGTCAGTTTTCTTGTACTTAAGTCGGCATAGTGCCTTTTGTAATTAATTCCAATGCAATATCTGTGTTTCATCGTCAATAAGACGGTCAGAGGGATACAGTAAACCTTAAGTGAAGCATCGGAATCTGTAACTACTGTAACAGGAATGGTTCAAACATAGACAGTTAGAAGAGATAGTTTTCTTGTACTTAAGTCGGCATTGTGCTTTTTCTATTTAATTCCGATGCAATTTCTATGTTTCATCGTCAATAAGAAGGTCAGAGGGATACAGTAAACCTGAAGTGAAGCATCGGAATCAATAACTATAGTCATAGGAGTGGTTCGAAACATAGACAGTAAGAAGAGTCAGTTTTCTCGTACTTAAGCCGGCATTGTGCCATTTATATTTAATTCCGATGCAATTTCTGCGTTTCATCGTCAATAAGAAGGTCAGAAGGATACAGTAAACCTGAAGTGAAGCATCGGAATCTATAACTAGTGTAACAAGTATGGTTCAAACCACAGACAGTAAGAAGAGTCAGTTTTCTTGTACTTAAGTCGGAATTGAGCTTTTTATATTTATTTCCGATGCAATTTCTGTGTTTCATCGTCAATAAGAAGGTCAGAGGGAAACAGTAAACCTGAAGTGAAGCATCGGAATCTATAACTAGTGTCACAGGAATGGTTCAAAACATAGACAGTAAGAAGAGTCAGTTTTCTTGTACTTAAGTCGGCATTGTGCCTTTTGTATTTAATTCCGATGCAATTTCTGTGTTTCATCGTCAATAAGAAGGTCAGAGGGAAACAGTAAACCTGCAGTGAAGCATCGGAATCTATAAGTAGTGTCTCAGGAATGGTTCAATACATAGACTGTAAGAAGAGTCAGTTTTCTTGTGCTTAAGTCGGCATTGTGGCTTTTCTATTTAATTCCGATGCAATTTCTATGTTTCATCGTCAATAAGAAGGTCAGAGGGATACAGTAATCCTGAAGTGAAGCATCGGAAGCAATAACTAGTGTCACAGGAATGGTTCAAAACATAGACAGTAAGAAGAGTCAGTTTTCTCGTACTTAAGTCGGCATTGTGCCATTTATATTTAATCCGATGCAATTTCTGTGTTTCATCGTCAATAAGAAGGTCAGAGGGATACAGTAAACCTGAAGTGAAGCATCGGAATCTCTAACTAGTGTAACAAGTATGGTTCAAACTACAGACAGTAAGAAGAGTCACTTATCTTGTACTTATGTCGGCATTGTGCCTTTTGTATTTAATTCCGAAGCTATATCTGTGTTTCATCGTCAATAAGAAGGTCAGAGGGATACAGTAATCCTGAAGTAAAGCATCGGTAACTATAACGAGCGTCACATGAATGGTTCAAAACATAGACACTAAGAAGAGTCAGTTTTCTTGTACTTAAGTCGGAATTGTGCCTTTTATATTTATTTCCGATGCAATTTCTGTGTTTCATCGTCAATAAGAAGGTCCGAGGGAAACAGTAAACCTGAAGTGAAGCATCGGAATCTATAACTTGTGTCACAGGAATGGTTCAAAACATTGACAGTAAGAAGAGACAGTTTTCTTGTACTTAAGTCGGCATTGTACGTTTTGTATATAATTCCGATGCAATATCTGTGTTTCATCGTCAATAAGAATGTCAGAGGGATACAGTAAACCTGAAGTGAAGCATTGGAATCTATTACTAGTGACACAGGAATGGTTGGAAACACAGACAGTAAGAAGAGTCAGTTGTCTTGTACTTAAGTTGGCATTGTGCCTTTTATATTTAATTCCGATGCAATTTCTGTGTTTCATCGTCAATAAGAAGGTCAGAGGGAAACAGTAAACCTGAAGTGAAGCATCGGAATCAATAACTAGTGTCACAGCAATGGTTCAAAACATAGACAGTTAGAAGAGTCAGTTTTCTTGTACATAAGTCAACATTGTGCCTTTTAAATTTAATTCCGATGCATTTTCTGTGTTACATCGTCAATAAGAAGGTCAGAGGGATACAGTAAACCTGAAGTGAAGCATCGGAATCTATAACTAGTGCAACAGGAATATTTCGAACCACAGACAGTAAGAAGAGTCAGTTATCTTGTACTTATGTCGGCATTGTGCCTTTTGTATTTAATTCCGATGCAATTTCTGTGTTTCATCGTCAATAAGGAGGTCAGAGGGATACAGTAAACCTGATGTGAAGCATCAGAATCTATAACTAGTGTCGCAGGAATGGTTCAAAACATAGGCAGTAAGAAGAGTCAGTTTTCTTGTACTTAAGTCGGCATTGTGCCTTTTGTATTTAATTCCGATGCAATTTCTGTGTTTCATCGTCAATATGAATGTCAGAGGGATACAGTAAACCTGAAGTGAAGCATCGGAATCTATAACTAGTGTAACAAGTATGGTTCAAACCACAGACAGTAAGAAGACTCAGTTATCTTGTATTTAAGTCAGCATTGTGCCTTTTGTATTTAATTCCGAAGCGATATTTGTGTTTCATCGTCAATAAGGTCAGAGGGATACAGAAATCATGAAGTAAAGCATCGGAAACTATAACGAGCGTCACATGAATGGTTCAAAACATAGACAGTAAGAAAAGTCAGTTTTCTTGTACTTAAGTCTGCATTGTAAGTTTTGTATTATTTCCGAAGCAATTTCTGTGTTTCATCGTCAATAAGAAGGTCAGAGGGATACAGTAAACCTGAAGTGAAGCATCGGTATCTATAACTAGTGTCACAGGAATGGTTCAAAACATAGACAGTAAGAAGAGTCAGTTTTCTTGTACTTAAGTCGGCATTGTACCTTTTGTATTATTCCCGAAGCAATTTCTGTGTTTCATCGTCAATAAGAAGGTCCGAGGGAAACAGCAAACCTGAAGTGAAGCATCGGAATCTATAACTAGTGTCACAGGAATGGTTCAAAACATAGACAGTAAGAAGAGTCAGTTTTCTTATACTTAAGTCGGCATTGTACGATTTGTATATTATTCCGATGCAATATCTGTGTTTCATCGTCAATAAGCAGGTCAGAGGGATACAGTAAACCTGAAGTGAAGCATCGGAATCTATAACTAGTGCCACAGGAATAATTCAAAACATAGACAGTTAGAAGTGTCAGTTTTCTTGTACTTAAGTCGACATTGCGCCTTTTGTATTTAATTCCGATGCAATTTCTGTGTTTCATCGTCAATAAGAAGGTCAGAGGGATACAGTAAACCTGAAGTGAAGCATTGGAATCTATAACTAATGTCACAGGAATGGTTTAAAACATAGACAGTAAGAAGAGTCAGTTTTCTTGTACTTAAGTCGGCATTGTGCCTTTTGAATTTAATTCCGATGCAAAATGTCTGTGTTTCATCGTCAGTAAGATGGTCAGAGGAATACAGTAGACCTGAAGTGAAGCATCGGAATCTATAACTAGTGTCACATGAATGGTTCAAAACATAGAGAGTGAGAAGAGTCAGTTTTCTTGTTCTTCAGTCAGCATTGTGCCTTTTGTATTTCATTCCGATACAATTTCTTTGTTCCGTCGTCAACACGAAGGTCAGTGGGATACAGTAAATCTGAAGTGAAGCATCGGAATCTATAACTAGTGTCACAGGAATGGTTCAAAACATAGACAGTAAGAAGAGTCAGTTTTCTTGTACTTAAGTCGGCATTGTACGTTTTGTATATAATTCCGATGCAATATCCGTGTTTCATCATCAATAAGAAGGTCAGAGGGATACAGTAAACCTGAAGTGAAGCATCGGAATCTATAACTAGTGTCACAGGAATGGTTCAAATCATAGACAGTAAGAATAGTCAGTTATCCTGTACTTAAGTCGGCATTGTGCCTTTTGTATTTAATTCCGAAGCAATTTCTGTGTTTCATCGTCAATAAGAAGGTCAGAGGGATACAGTAAACCTGAAGTAAAGCAACGGAATCTATAACGAGTGTCACATGAATGGTTAAAAATATAGACAGTAAGAAGAGTCAGTTTTCTTGTACTTAAGTCGGCATTGTACCTTTTGTATTATTTCCGAAGCAATTTCTGTGTTTCATCGTCAATAAGAAGGTCAGAGGGATACAGTAAACCTGAAGTGAAGCATCGGTATCTATAACTAGTGACACAGGAATGGTTCAAACATAGACAGTAAGAAGAGTCAGTTTTCTTGTACTTAAGTCGGCATTGTACCTTTTGTATTATTTCCGAAGCAATTTCTGTGTTTCATCGTCAATAAGAAGGTCCGAGGGAAACAGCAAACCTGAAGTGAAGCATCGGAATCCATAACTAGTGTCACAGGAATGGTTCAAAACATAGACAGTAAGAAGAGTCAGTTTTCTTGTACTTAAGTCGGCATTGTACGATTTGTATATTATTCCGATGCAATATCTGTGTTTCATCGTCAATAAGAAGGTCAGAGGGATACAGTAAACCTGAAGTGAAGCATCAGAATCTATAACTAGTGCCACAGGAATAATTCAAAACATAGACAGCAAGAAGTGTCAGTTTTCTTGTACTTAAGTCGACATTGCGCCTTTTGTATTTAATTCCGATGCAATTTCTGTGTTTCATCGTCAATAAGAAGGTCAGAGGGATACAGTAAACCTGAAGTGAAGCATTGGAATCTATAACTAGTGTCACAGGAATGGTTCAAAACATAGACAGTAAGAAGAGTCAGTTTTCTTGTACTTAAGTCGGCATTGTGCCTTTTGTATTTAATTCCGATGCAATTTCTGTGTTTCATCGTCAATATGGAGGTCAGAGAGATACAGTAAACCTGAAGTGAAGCATCAGAATCTATAACTAGTGTCACAGGAATGGTTCACAACATAGACAGTAAGAAGACTCAGTTTTCTTGTACTTAAGTCGGCATTGTGCCTCTTGTATTAATTTCCGATGCAATTTCTGTGTTTCATCGTCAATAAGAAGGTCAGAGGCATACAGTAAACCTGAAGTGTGGCATCGGAATCTATAACAAGTGTCACAGGAATGGTTCAAAGCATAGACAGTAAGAAGAGTCAGTTTTCTTGTACTTAAGTCGGCATTGTACCTTTTGTTTTTAATTCCGATGCAATTTCAGTGTTTCATCATGAATAAGAAGGTCAGAGGGATACAGTGAACCTGAAGTGAAGCATCGGAATCTATAACTAGTGTCACAGGAATGGTACAAAATATAGACAGTAAGAAGAGTCAGTTTTCTTGTACTTAAGTCGGCATTGTGCCTTTTGTATTTAATTCCGAAGCAATTTCTGTGTTTCATCGTCAATAAAACGTCACAGGGATACAGTTAACCTGAAGTAAAGCATCGGAATCTATAACGAGTGTCACATGAATGGTACAAAACATAGACAGTAAGAAGAATCAGTTTTCTTGTACTTAAGTCGGCATTGTGACTTTTGTATTTAATTCCGATGCAATTTCTGTGTTTCATCGTCAATAAGAAGTTCAGAGGGATACAGTAAACCTGTAGTGAAGCATCGGAATCTATAACTAAGGTCACAGGAATGATTCAAATCTTAGACAGTAAGAAGAGTTAGTTTTCTTGTACTTAAGTCGGCATTGTGCTTTTTGTATTTAATTCCGATGCGATTTCTGCGTTTTATCGTCAAATAGATGGTCAGACAGATACAGTAAACCTGAAGTGAAGCATCGGAATCTATATCTAGTGTCACAGGTATGGTTCAAACATAGACAGTAAGAAGAGTCAGTTTCCCTGTACTTAAGTCGGCATTGTGCCTTTTGTATTTAATTCCGATGAAATTTCTGTGTTTCATCGTCAATAAGAAGGTCAGGGGGATACTGTAAACCTGAAGTGAAGCATCGGAATCTATAACTAGTGCCACAGGAATAATTCAAAACATAGACAGTTAGAAGTGTCAGTTTTCTTGTACTTAAGTCGACATTGCGCCTTTTGTATTTAATTCCGATGCAATTTCTGTGTTTCATCGTCAATAAGAAGGTCAGAGGGATACAGTAAACCTGAAGTGAAGCATTGGAATCTATAACTAATGTCACAGGAATGGTTTAAAACATAGACAGTAAGAAGAGTCAGTTTTCTTGTACTTAAGTCGGCATTGTGCCTTTTGAATTTAATTCCGATGCAAAATGTCTGTGTTTCATCGTCAGTAAGATGGTCAGAGGAATACAGTAGACCTGAAGTGAAGCATCGGAATCTATAACTAGTGTCACATGAATGGTTCAAAACATAGAGAGTGAGAAGAGTCAGTTTTCTTGTTCTTCAGTCAGCATTGTGCCTTTTGTATTTCATTCCGATACAATTTCTTTGTTCCGTCGTCAACACGAAGGTCAGTGGGATACAGTAAATCTGAAGTGAAGCATCGGAATCTATAACTAGTGTCACAGGAATGGTTCAAAACATAGACAGTAAGAAGAGTCAGTTTTCTTGTACTTAAGTCGGCATTGTACGTTTTGTATATAATTCCGATGCAATATCCGTGTTTCATCATCAATAAGAAGGTCAGAGGGATACAGTAAACCTGAAGTGAAGCATCGGAATCTATAACTAGTGTCACAGGAATGGTTCAAAACATAGACAGTAAGAAGAGTCAGTTTAGTTGTACTTAAGTCGGCATTGTGCCTTTTATATTTCATTCCGATGGAATTTCTGTGTTTCATCGTCAATAAGAAGGTCAGAGGGATACAGTAAACCTGAAGTGAAGCATCAGAATCTATTACTAGTGTCACAGGAATGGTTGGAAACACAGACAGTATGAAGAGTCAGTTGTCTTGTACTTAAGTTGGCATTGTGCCTTTTATATTTAATTCCGATGCAATTTCTGTGTTTCATCGTCAATAAGAAGGTCGGAGGGAAACAGTAAACTTGAAGTGAAGCATCGGAATCTGTAACTAGTGTCACAGGAATGGTTCAAATCATAGACAGTAAGAAGAGTCAGTTATCCTGTACTTAAGTCGGCATTGTGCCTTTTGTATTTAATTCCGAAGCAATTTCTGTGTTTCATCGTCAATAAGAAGGTCAGAGGGATACAGTAAACCTGAAGTAAAGCAACGGAATCTATAACGAGTGTCACATGAATGGTTAAAAATATAGACAGTAAGAAGAGTCAGTTTTCTTGTACTTAAGTCGGCATTGTACCTTTTGTATTATTTCCGAAGCAATTTCTGTGTTTCATCGTCAATAAGAAGGTCAGAGGGATACAGTAAACCTGAAGTGAAGCATCGGTATCTATAACTAGTGTCACAGGAATGGTTCAAAACATAGACAGTAAGAAGAGTCAGTTTTCTTGTACTTAAGTCGGCATTGTACCTTTTGTATTATTTCCGAAGCAATTTCTGTGTTTCATCGTCAATAAGAAGGTCCGAGGGAAACAGCAAACCTGAAGTGAAGCATCGGAATCTATAACTAGTGTCACAGGAATGGTTCAAAACATAGACAGTAAGAAGAGTCACTTTTCTTGTACTTAAGTCGGCATTGTACGATTTGTATATTATTCCGATGCAATATCTGTGTTTCATCGTCAATAAGAAGGTCAGAGGGATACAGTAAACCTGAAGTGAAGCATCGGAATCTATAACTAGTGCCACAGGAATAATTCAAAACATAGACAGCAAGAAGTGTCAGTTTTCTTGTACTTAAGTCGACATTGCGCCTTTTGTATTTAATTCCGATGCAATTTCTGTGTTTCATCGTCAATAAGAAGGTCAGAGGGATACAGTAAACCTGAAGTGAAGCATTGGAATCTATAACTAGTGTCACAGGAATGGTTCAAAACATAGACAGTAAGAAGAGTCAGTTTTCTTGTACTTAAGTCGGCATTGTGCCTTTTGTATTTAATTCCGATGCAATTTCTGTGTTTCATCGTCAATATGGAGGTCAGAGAGATACAGTAAACCTGAAGTGAAGCATCAGAATCTATAACTAGTGTCACAGGAATGGTTCACAACATAGACAGTAAGAAGACTCAGTTTTCTTGTACTTAAGTCGGCATTGTGCCTCTTGTATTAATTTCCGATGCAATTTCTGTGTTTCATCGTCAATAAGAAGGTCAGAGGCATACAGTAAACCTGAAGTGTGGCATCGGAATCTATAACAAGTGTCACAGGAATGGTTCAAAGCATAGACAGTAAGAAGAGTCAGTTTTCTTGTACTTAAGTCGGCATTGTACCTTTTGTATTTAATTCCGATGCAATTTCAGTGTTTCATCATGAATAAGAAGGTCAGAGGGATACAGTGAACCTGAAGTGAAGCATCGGAATCTATAACTAGTGTCACAGGAATGGTACAAAATATAGACAGTAAGAAGAGTCAGTTTTCTTGTACTTAAGTCGGCATTGTGCCTTTTGTATTTAATTCCGAAGCAATTTCTGTGTTTCATCGTCAATAAAACGTCACAGGGATACAGTTAACCTGAAGTAAAGCATCGGAATCTATAACGAGTGTCACATGAATGGTACAAAACATAGACAGTAAGAAGAATCAGTTTTCTTGTACTTAAGTCGGCATTGTGACTTTTGTATTTAATTCCGATGCAATTTCTGTGTTTCATCGTCAATAAGGAGGTCAGAGGGATACAGTAAACCTGATGTGAAGCATCAGAATCTATAACTAGTGTCGCAGGAATGGTTCAAAACATAGGCAGTAAGAGGAGTCAGTTTTCTTGTACTTAAGTCGGCATTGTGCCTTTTGTATTTAATTCCGTTACAATTTCTGTGTTTCATCGTCAATATGAATGTCAGAGGGATACAGTAAACCTGAAGTGAAGCATTGGAATCTATAACTAGTGTCACAGGATTGGTTCAAAACATAGACAGTAAGAGGAGTCAGTTTTCTTGTACTTAAGTCGCGCATTGTGCGTTTTGTATTTAATTCCGATGCTATTTCTGTGTTTCATCGTCAATAAGAAGGTCAGAGGAATACAGTAGACCTAAAGTGAAGCATCGGAATCTATAACTAGTGTCACATGAATGGTTCCAAGCATAGACAGTGAGAAGAGTCAGTTTTCTTGTTCTTCAGTCGGCATTCTGCCTTTTGTATTTCATTCCGATACAATTTCTGTGTTTCATCGTCCATACGAAGGTCAGTGGAATACAGTAAATCTGAAGTGAAGCATCGGAATCTATAACTAGTGTCACAGGAATGGTTCAAAACATAGACAGTAAGAAGAGTCAGTTTTCTTGTACTTAAGTCGGCATTGTGCGTTTTGTATATAATTCCGATGCAATATCTGGGTTTCATCATCAATAAGAAGGTCAGAGCGATACAGTAAACCTGAAGTGAAGCATCGGAATCTATAACTAGTGTAACAGGAATGGTTCAAACATAGACAGTAAGAAGAGTCAGTTTTCTTGTACTTAAGTCGGCATTGTGCATTTATATTTCATTCCGATGGAATTTCTGTGTTTCATCGTCAAAAAGAAGGTCAGAGGGATACAGTAAACGTGAAGTGAAGCATCAGAATCTATAACTAGTGTCACAGGAATGGTTCAAAACACAGACAGTAAGAAGAGTCAGTTTTCTTGTACTTAAGTCGGCATTGTGCCTTTTATATTTAATTCCGATGCAATTTCTGTGTTTCATCGTCAATAAGAAGGTCAGAGGGAAACAGTAAACCTGAAGTGAAGCATCGGAATATATAACTAGTGTCACAGGAATGGTTCAAATCATAGACAGTGAGAAGAGTCAGTTATCCTGTACTTAAGTCGGCATTGTGCCTTTTGTATATAATTCCGAGGCAATTTCTGTGTTTCATCGTCAATGAGAAGGTCAGAGGGATACAGTGAACTTGATGTGAATCATCGGAATCTATAACTAGTGTCACAGGAATGGTTCAAATCATAGACAGTAAGAAGAGTCAGATTTCTTGTACTTAAGTCGGCATTGTGACTTTTGAATTTAATTCTTATGCTATTTCTGTGTTTCATCGTCAATAAGAAGGTCAGAAGGATACAGTAAACCTGAAGTGAAGCATTGGAAACTATAACTAGTGTCACAGGAATGGTTCAAAACATAGACAGTAAGAAGAGCCAGTTTTCTTTTACTTAAGTCGGCATTGTGCCATTTGTATTTAAATCCGATGCAATTTCGGTGTTTCATCGTCAATAAGAAGGTCAGAGGGATACAGTAAACCTGAAGTGAAGCATCGGAATCTATAACTAGTGTCACAGGAATGGTTCAAAACATAGACAGTAAGAAGAGTCAGTTTTCTTGTACTTAAGTAGGCATTGTGCCTTTTGTATTTAATTCCGATGGAATTTCAGTGTTGCATCGTTAATAAGTAGATCACAGGGATACAGTGAACCTGAAGTGAAGCATCGGAATCTGTAACTAGTGTCACAGTAATCGTTCAAAACATAGACAGTAAGAAGAGTCAGTTTTCTTGTACTTAAGTCGGCATTGTGCCTTTTGTATTTAATTCCGATGCAATTTCTGTGTTTCATCGTCAATAAGAAGGTCAGAGGGATACAGTAAACCTGAAGTGAAGCATCGCAATCTATAAGTAGTGTCACAGGAATAGTTCAAAGCATAGAATGTAAGAAGAGTCAGTTATCCTGTACTTATGTCGGCATTGTGCCTTTTGTATTTAATTCCGAAGCAATTTCTGTGTTTCATCGTCAATATGAAGGTCAGAGGGATACAGTAAACCTGAAGTAAAGCATCGGAATCAATAACGAGTGTCGAATGAATGGTTCAAAACCTCGACAGTAAGAAGAGTCAGTTTTCTTGTACTTAAGTCGGCATTGTGCCTTTTGTATTTAATTCCGATGCAATTTCTGTGTTTCATCGTCAATAACAAGGTCAGAGGCATACAGTAAACCTGAAGTGAGGCATCGGAATCTATAACAAGTGTCACAGGAATGGTTCAAAGCATAGACAGTAAGAAGAGTCACTCTTCTTGTACTTAACTCGGCATTGTGCTTTTTGTGTATAATTCCGATGCAATTTCAGTATTTCATCGTCAATAAGAATGTCAGAGTGATACAGTGAACCTGAAGTGAAGCATCGGAATCTATAACTAGTGTCACAGGAATGGTTCAAACATAGACAGTAAGAAGAGTCAAATTTCTTGTACTTAAGTCGGCATTGTGCCTTTTGAATTTAATTCTTATGCTATTTCTGTGTTTCATCGTCAATAAGAAGGTCAGAAGGATACAGTAAACCTGAAGTGAAGCATTGGAAACTATAACTAGTGTCACAGGAATGGTTCAAAACATAGACAGTAAGAAGAGTCAGTTTTCTAGTACCTAAGTCTGCAGTGTGCCTTTTGTATTTCATTCCGATGCAATTTCTGTGTTTCATCGTCAATAAGAAGGTCAGAGGGATACAGTAAGCCTGAAGTGAAGCATCGGAATCTATAACTAGTGTAACATGAATGGTTCAAAACATATACAGTGAGAAGAGTCAGTTTTCTTGTACTTAAGTCAGCATTGTGCCTTTTGCATTTAATTCCGATACAATTTCTGTGCTTCATCGTCAATAACAAGGTCAGTGGGATACAGTAAACCTGAAGTAAAGCATCGCAATCTATAACTAGTGTCACAGGAATGGTTCAAAACATAGACAGTAAGAAGAGTCAGTTTTCTTGTACTTAAGTCGGCATTGTGCCTTTTGTATTTAATTCCGATGCAATTTCTTTATTTCATCGTCAATAAGAAGGTCAGAGGGATACAGTAAACCTGAAATAAAGCATCGGAATCTATAACGAGTGTCACATGAATGGTTCAAAACATAGATAGTACGAAGAGTCAGTTTTCTTGTACTTAAGTTGGCATTGTGCCTTTTGTATTTAATTCCGATGCAATTTCGGTGTTTCATCGTCAATAAGAAGGTCAGAGGGATACAGTGAACCTGACGTGAAGCATCGGAATCCATAAGTAGTGTCACAGGAATGGTTCAAGTCATAGACAGTAAGAAGAGTCAGTTTTCTGGTACTTAAGTCGGCATTGTGCCCTTTGTATTTAATTCTGAAGCAAATTCTGTGTTTCATCGTCACTAAGAAGGTGAGAGGCATAGAGTAAACCTGAAGTGAAGCATCGGAATCTATAACTAGTGTCACAGGAATAGTTCAAAACATAGACAGTAAGAAGAGTCAGTTTTCTTGTACTTAAGTCGGCATTGTGCCTTTTGTATTTAATTCCGATGCTATTTCTCAGTTTCATCGTCAATAAGAAGGACAGAGGGATACAGTAATCCTGAAGTGAAGCATCGGAGTCTATAACTAGTGTCACAGGAATGGTTCAAAACATAGACAGTAAGAAGAGTCAGTTTTCTTGTACTTATGTCGGCATTGTGCCTTTTGTATTTAATTCCGATGCAATTTCTGTATTTCATCGTCAATAAGAAGGTCAGAGGGATACAGTAAACTTTAAGTGAAACATCGGAATCTATAACTAGTGTCACAGGAATAGTTCAAAACATAGACAGTAACAAGAGTCAGTTTTCTTGTAGTTAAGTCTGCATTGTGCCTTTTGTATTTAATTCCGATGCAATTTCAATGTTTCTTAGTCAATAAGAAAGTCAGAGGCATACAGTAAACATGAAGTGTAGCTTCGGAATCTAAAACTAGTGTCACAGGAATGGTTCAAAACATAGACAGTAAGAAGAGTCAGTTCTCTTGTACTTAAGTCGGCATTGTGCCTTTTGTATTTAATTCCGATGCAATTTCTGTATTTCATCGTCAATAAGAAGGTCAGAGGGATACAGTAAACTTTAAGTGAAGCATCGGAATCTATAACTAGTGTCACAGGAATGGTTCAAAGCATAGACAGTAAGAAGAGTCAGTTTTCTTGTAGTTAAGTCTGCATTGTGCCTTTTGTATTTAATTCCGATGCAATATCAATGTTTCTTAGTCAATAAGAAAGTCAGACGCATACAGTAAACATGAAGTGTAGCTTCGGAATCTATAACTAGTGTCACAGGAATGGTTCAAAACGTAGACAGTAAGAAGAGCCAGTTTTCTTGTACTTATGTCGGCATTGTGCCTTTTGTATTTAATTCCGATGCAATTTCGGTGTTTCATCGTCAATAAGAAGGTCAGAGGGATACAGTGAACCTGAAGTGAAGCATCGGAATCTATTAGTAGTGTCACAGGAATGGTTCAAACATAGACAGTAAGAAGTGTCAGTTTTCTGGTACTTAAGTCGGCATTGTGCCCTTTGTATTTAATTCCGAAGCAAATTCTGTGTTTCATCGTCACTAAGAAGGTGAGAGGCATACAGTAATCCTGAAGTGAAGCATCGGAGTCTATAACTAGTGTCACAGGAATGGTTCAATGCATAGGCAGTGAGAAGAGTCAGTTTTCTTGTACTTCAGTCGGCCTAGTGCCTTTTGTATTTAATTCCGATGCAATTTCGGTGTTTCATCGTCAATAAGAAGGTCAGAGGGATACAGTAAACCTGGAGTGAAACATCGCAAACTATAACTAGTGTCACAGGAATGGTTCAAATAATAGACAGTAAGAAGAGTCAGTTTTCTTGTACTTAAGTCTTCATTGTGTCTTTTGTATTTAATTCCGAAGCAATTTCTATGTTTCATTGTCAATAAGAAGGTCAGAGTGATACAGTAAACCTGAAGTGAAGCATCGGAATCTATACCTAGTGTCACAGGAATGGTTCAAATCATAGACGGTAAGAAGAGTCAGTTTTCTTGTACTTAAGTCGGCATTGTGCCTTTTGTATTTAATTCCGATGCAATTTCTTTGATTCATCGTCAATAAGAAGGTCAGAGGGATACAGTAAACCTGAAGTGAAACATCGGGATCAATAACTAGTGTCACGGGAATGGTTCAAACATTGACAGTAACAAGAGTCAGTTTTCTTGTACTTAAGTCGGCATTGTGCCTTTTGTATTTAATTCCGATGCAATATCTGTGTTTCATCGTCAATAAGAAGGTCAGAGGGATACAGTAAACCTGAAGTGAAGCATCGGAATCTATAAGTAGTGTCACAGGAATGGTTCAAAACATAGACTGTAAGAAGAGTCAGTTTTCTTGTACTTAAGTCGGCTTTGTGCATTTTGTATTTAATTCCGATGCAATCTCTGTGTTTCATCGTCAATAAGAAGGTCAGTGGGATACAGTAAACCTGAAGTTAAGCATTGGAATCTATAACTAGTGTCACAAGGATGGTTCAAAACATAGACTGTAAGAATAGTCAGTTTTCTTGTACTGACGTCGGCATAGTGCCTTTCGTATTTAACTCCGATGCAATATCTGTGTTTCATCGTCAATAAGAAGGGCAGGGGGATACAGTAAACCTGAAGTGAAGCATCGGAATCTATAACTAGTGTAACAGGAATGGTTCAAACATAGACAGTAAGAAGAGTTAGTTTTCTTGTAATTAAGTCGGCATAGTGCCTTTTCTATTTAATTCCGATGCAATTTCTATGTTTCATCGTCAATAAGATGGTCAGAGGGATACAGTAAACCTGAAGTGAAGCATCGGAATCAATAACTAGTGTCACAGGAATGGTTCAAAACATAGACAGTAAGTATAGTTAGTTTTCTTGTACTTAAGTCGGCATAATGCCTTTTGTATTTAATTCCGATGCAATATCTGTGTTTCATCGTCAATAAGAAGGTCAGAGAGATACAGTAAACCTGAAGTGAAGCATCGGAATCTATAACTAGTATAACAGGAATGGTTCAAACATAGACAGTTAGAAGAGTTAGTTTTCTTGTACTTATGTCGTCATTGTGCCTTTTCTATTTAATTCCGATGCAATTTCTATGTTCCATCGTCAATAAGAAGGTCAGAGGCATACAGTAAACCTTAGGTGAAGCATCGGAATCTATAACTAGTGCAACAGGAATGGTTCAAACCACAGACAATAACAAGAATCAGTTATCTTGTACTTAAATCGGCATTGTGCCTTTTGTATTTAATTCCGAAGCAAATTCTGTGTTTCATCGTCAATAAGAAGGTCAGAGGGATACTGTAAACTTTAAGTGAAGCATCGGAATCTATAACTAGTGTCACAGGAATGGTTCAAAACATAGACAGTAAGAAGAGTCAGTTTTCTTGTACTTAAGTCGGCATTGTGCCTTTTGTATTTAATTCCGATGCTATTTCTCAGTTTCATCGTCAATAAGAAGGACAGAGGGATACAGTAATCCTGAAGTGAAGCATCGGAGTCTATAACTAGTGTCACAGGAATGGTTCAAAACATAGACAGTAAGAAGAGTCAGTTTTCTTGTACTTATGTCGGCATTGTGCCTTTTGTATTTAATTCCGATGCAATTTCTGTATTTCATCGTCAATAAGAAGGTCAGAGGGATACAGTAAACTTTAAGTGAAACATCGGAATCTATAACTAGTGTCACAGGAATAGTTCAAAACATAGACAGTAACAAGAGTCAGTTTTCTTGTAGTTAAGTCTGCATTGTGCCTTTTGTATTTAATTCCGATGCAATTTCAATGTTTCTTAGTCAACAAGAAAGTCAGAGGCATACAGTAAACATGAAGTGTAGCTTCGGAATCTAAAACTAGTGTCACAGGAATGGTTCAAAACATAGACAGTAAGAAGAGTCAGTTCTCTTGTACTTAAGTCGGCATTGTGCCTTTTGTATTTAATTCCGATGCAATTTCTGTATTTCATCGTCAATAAGAAGGTCAGAGGGATACAGTAAACTTTAAGTGAAGCATCGGAATCTATAACTAGTGTCACAGGAATGGTTCAAAGCATAGACAGTAAGAAGAGTCAGTTTTCTTGTAGTTAAGTCTGCATTGTGCCTTTTGTATTTAATTCCGATGCAATATCAATGTTTCTTAGTCAATAAGAAAGTCAGACGCATACAGTAAACATGAAGTGTAGCTTCGGAATCTATAACTAGTGTCACAGGAATGGTTCAAAACGTAGACAGTAAGCAGAGCCAGTTTTCTTGTACTTATGTCGGCATTGTGCCTTTTGTATTTAATTCCGATGCAATTTCGGTGTTTCATCGTCAATAAGAAGGTCAGAGGGATACAGTGAACCTGAAGTGAAGCATCGGAATCTATTAGTAGTGTCACAGGAATGGTTCAAACATAGACAGTAAGAAGTGTCAGTTTTCTGGTACTTAAGTCGGCATTGTGCCCTTTGTATTTAATTCCGAAGCAAATTCTGTGTTTCATCGTCACTAAGAAGGTGAGAGGCATACAGTAATCCTGAAGTGAAGCATCGGAGTCTATAACTAGTGTCACAGGAATGGTTCAATGCATAGGCAGTGAGAAGAGTCAGTTTTCTTGTACTTCAGTCGGCCTAGTGCCTTTTGTATTTAATTCCGATGCAATTTCGGTGTTTCATCGTCAATAAGAAGGTCAGAGGGATACAGTAAACCTGAAGTGAAACATCGGAATCTATAACTAGTTTCACAGGAATGGTTCAAACATAGTTAGTAACAAGAGTCAGTTCTCTTGCACTTAAGTCGGCATTGTGCCTTTTGTATTTAATTCCGATGCAATATCTGTGTTTCATCGTCAATAAGAAGGTCAGAGGGATACAGTCAACCTGAAGTGAAGCATCGCAATCTATTAGTAGTGTCACAGGAATGGTTCAAAACATAGAATGTAAGAAGAGTCAGTTTTCTTGTACTTAAGTCGGCATAGAGACTTTTGTATTTAATTCCGATGCAATATCTGTGTTTCATCGTCAATAAGAAGGTCAGAGGGAAACAGTAAACCTGAAATGAAGCATCGGAATCTATAACTAGTGTCACAGGAATGGTTCAAATCATAGACAGTAAGAAGAGTCAGTTATCCTGTACTTAAGTCGGCATTGTGCCTTTTGTATTTAATTCCGAAGCAATTTCTGTGTTTCATCGTCAATAAGGTCAGATGGATACAGTAAACTAGAAGTAAAGCATCGGAATCTATAACGAGTGTCACATGAATGGTTCAAAACCTCGACAGTAAGAAGAGTCAGTTTTCTTGTACTTAAGTCGGCATTGTGCCTTTTGTATTTAATTCCGATGCAATTTCTGTGTTTCATCGTCAATATGGAGGTCAGAGGGATACAGTAAACCTGAAGTGAAGCATCAGAATCTATAACTAGTGTCACAGGAATGGTTCAAACATTGACAGTAACAAGAGTCAGTTTTCTTGTACTTAAGTCGGCATTGTGCCATTTGTATTTAATTCCGACGCAATATCTGTGTTTTATTGTCAATAAGAAGGTCAGAGGGATACAGTAAACCTGAAGTGAAGCATCGGAATCTATAAGTAGTGTCACAGGAATGGTTCAAAACATAGACTGTAAGAAGAGTCAGTTTTCTTGTACTTAAGTCGGCTTTGTGCATTTTGTATTTAATTCCGATGCAATTTCTGTGTTTCATCGTCAATAAGAAGGTCAGAGGGATACAGTAAACCTGAAGTGAAGCATCGGAATCTATAACTAGTGTAACAGGAATGGTTCAAACATAGACAGTAAGAAGAGTTAGTTTTCTTGTACTTAAGTCGGCATTGTGCCTTTTCTATTTAATTCCGATGCAATTTCTATGTTTCATCGTCAATAAGAAGGTCGGAGGGATACAGTAAACCTGAAGTGAAGCATCGGAATCAATAACTAGTGTCACAGGAATGGTTCAAAACATAGACAGTAAGTGTAGTTAGTTTTCTTGTACTTAAGTCGGCATAATGTCTTTTGTATTTAATTCCGATGCAATATCTGTGTTTCATCGTCAATAAGAAGGTCAGAGGGATACAGTAAACCTGAAGTGAAGCATCGGAATCTATAACTAGTATAACAGGAATGGTTCAAACATAGACAGTTAGAAGAGTCAGTTTTCTTGTACTTAAGTCGTCATTGGGCCTTTTCTATTTAATTCCGATGCAATTTCTATGTTCCATCGTCAATAAGAAGGTCAGAGGCACACAGTAAACATGAGGTGAAGCATCGGAATCTATAACTAGTGCAACAGGAATGGTTCAAACCACAGACAATAAGAAGAGTCAGTTATCTTGTACTTAAATCGGCATTGTGCCTTTTGTATTTAATTCCGAAGCAAATTCTGTGTTTCATCGTCAATAAGAAGGTCAGAGGGATACAGTAAACCTGAAGTAAAGCACCGTATCTATAACGAGTGTCACATGAATTGTTCAAACATAGACAGTAAGAAGAGTCAGTTTTCTTGTACTTAAGTCGGCATTCTACCTTTTGTATTAATTCGGATGAAATCTCTGTGTTTCATCGTCAATAAGAAGGTCAGAGGGATACAGTAAACTTTAAGTGAAGCATCGGAATCTATAACTAGTGTCACAGGAATGGTTCAAAACATAGACAGTAAGAAGAGTCAGTTTTCTTGTACTTAAGTCGGCATTGTGCATTTTGTATTTAATTCCGATGCTATTTCTCAGTTTCATCGTCAATAAGAAGGACAGAGGGATACAGTAAACCTGAAGTGAAGCATCGGAGTCTATAACTAGTGTCACAGGAATGGTTCAAAACATAGACAGTAAGAAGAGTCAGTTTTCTTGTACTTAAGTCGGCATTGTGCCTTTTGTATTTAATTCCGATGCAATTTCTGTATTTCATCGTCAATAAGAAGGTCAGAGGGATACAGTAAACCTGAAGTAAAGCATCGGAATCTATAACGATTGTCCCATGAATGGTTCAAAACACAGACAGTAAGAAGAGTCAGTTTACTTGTACTTAAGTCGGCTTTGTGCCTTTTGTATTTTATTCCGATGCAATTTCTGTGTATCATCGCCATTAAGAAGGTCAGAGATATACAGTAAACCTCAAGTGAAGCATCGGAATCTATAACTAGTGTCACAGGAATGGTTCAAAACATAGACAGTAAGAAGGGTCAGTTTTCTTGTAGTTAAGTCTGCATTGTGCCTTTTGTATTTAATTCCGATGCAATTTCAATGTTTCTTAGTCAATAAGAAAGTCAGAGGCATACAGTAAACATGAAGTGTAGCTTCGGAATCTATAACTAGTGTCACAGGAATGGTTCAAAACGTAGACAGTAAGAAGAGCCAGTTTTCTTGTACTTATGTCGGCATTGTGCCTTTTGTATTTAATTCCGATGCAATTTCGGTGTTTCATCGTCAATAAGACGGTCAGAGGGATACAGTGAACCTGAAGTGAAGCATCGGAATCTATAAGTAGTGTCACAGGAATGGTTCAAACATAGACAGTAAGAAGAGTCAGTTTTCTGGTACTTAAGTCGGCATTGTGCCCTTTGTATTTAATTCCGAAGCAAATTCTGTGTTTCATCGTCACTAAGAAGGTCAGAGGCATACAGTAATCCTGAAGTGAAGCATCGGAGTCTATAACTAGTGTCACAGGAATGGTTCAATGTATAGGCAGTGAGAAGAGTCAGTTTTCTTGTACTTAAGTCGGCCTAGTGCCTTTTGTATTTAATTCCGATGCAATTTCGGTGATTCATCGTCAATAAGAAGGTCAGAGGGATACAGTAAACCTGAAGTGAAACATCGGAATCTATAACTAGTTTCACAGGAATGGTTCAAACATAGTTAGTAACAAGAGTCAGTTCTCTTGCACTTAAGTCGGCATTGTGCCTTTTGTATTTAATTCCGATGCAATATCTGTGTTTCATCGTCAATAAGAAGGTCAGAGGGATACAGTCAACCTGAAGTGAAGCATCGCAATCCATAAGCAGTGTCACAGGAATGGTTCAAAACATAGAATGTAAGGAGAGTCAGTCTTCTTGTACTTAAGTCGGCATTGTGCCTTTTGTATTTAATTTCGATGCAATTTCCATGTTTCATCGTCAATAAGAAGGTCAGTGGGATACAGTAATCCTGAAGTAAAGCATTGGAATCTATAACTAGTGTCACAGGGCTGGTTCAAATCATAGACAGTAAGAAGAGTCAGTTTTCTTGTACTTAAGTCGGCATAGAGACTTTTGTATTTAATTCCGATGCAATATCTGTGTTTCATCGTCAATAAGAAGGTCAGAGGGATACAGTAATCCTGAAGTGAAGCATCGGAATCTATAAGTAGTGTAACAGGAATGATTCAAACCACAGACAGTAAGAAGAGTCAGTTATCTTGTACTTAAGTCGGCATCGTGCCTTTTGTATTTAATTCCGATGCAATTTCTGTGTTTCATCGTCAATAAGAAGGTCAGAGGGAAACAGTAAACCTGAAGTTAAGCATTGGAATCTATAACTAGTGTCACAGGACTGGTTCAAATCATAGACAGTAAGAAGAGTCAGTTTTCTTGTACTTAAGTCGGCATAGAGACTTTTGTATTTAATTCCGATGCAATATCTGTGTTTCATCGTCAATAAGAAGGTCAGAGGGATACAGTAAACCTGAAATGAAGCATCGGAATCTATAACTAGTGTCACAGGAATGGTTCAAAACATAGACAGTAAGAAGAGCCAGTTTTCTTGTACTTAAGTCGGCATTGTGCCTTTTGTATTTAATTCCGATGGAATTTCAGTGTTGCATCGTCAATAAGTAGGTCACAGGGATACAGTGAACCTGAAGTGAAGCATCGGAATCTGTAACTAGTGTCACAGTAATGGTTCAAAACATAGACAGTAAGAAGAGTCAGTTTTCTTGTACTTAAGTCTGCATTGTGCCTTTTGTATTTAATTCCGATGCAATTTCTGTGTTTCATCGTCAATAAGAAGGTCAGAGGGATACAGTAAACCTGAAGTGAAGCATCGCAATCTACAAGTAGTGTCACAGGAATAGTTCAAAGCATAGAATGTAAGAAGAGTCAGTCTTCTTGTACTTAAGTCGGCATTGTGCCTTTTGTATTTAATTCCGATGCAATTTCTGTGTTTCATCGTCAATAAGAAGGTCAGAGGGAAACAGTAAACCTGAAATGAAGCATCGGAATCTATAACTAGTGTCACAGGAATGGTTCAAATCATAGACAGTAAGAAAAGTCAGTTATCCTGTACTTAAGTCGGCATTGTGCCTTTTGTATTTAATTCCGAAGCAATTTCTGTGTTTCATCGTCAATAAGAAGGTCAGAGGGATACAGTAAACCTGGAGTAAAGAATCGGAATCTATAACGAGTGTCACATGAATGGTTCAAAACATGGACAGTCAGAAGAGTCAGTTTTCTTGTACTCAAGTCGGCATTGTGCCTTTTGTATTTAATTCCGATGCAATTTCTGTGTTTCATCGTCAGTAAGAAGGTCAGAGGGATACAGTAAACCTGAAGTGAAGCATCGGAATCTATAACTAGTGTCACAGGAATGGTTCAAACCACAGACAGTAAGAAGAGTCTGTTTTCTTGTACTTAAGTCGGCATTGTGCCTTTTATATTTAATTCCGATGCAATTTCTGTGTTTCATCGTCAATAAGAAGGTCAGAGGGAAACAGTAAACCTAAAGTGAAGCATCGGAATCTATAAATAGTGTCACAGGAATGGTTCAAATGATAGACAGTAAGAAGAGTCAGTTTTCTTGTACTTAAGTCTTCATTGTGCCGTTTATATTTAATTCCGAAGCAATTTCTGTGTTTCATTGTCAATAAGAAGGTCAGAGGGATAGAGTGAACCTGAAGTGAAGCATCGGAATCTATACCTACTGTCACAGGAATGGTTCAAACATAGACAGTAACAAGAGTCAGTTTTCTTGTACTTAAGTCGGCATTGTGTCTTTTGTATTTAAATCCGATGCAATACCTGTGTTTCATCGTCAATACGAAAGTCAGAGGGATACAGTAAAATTGAAGTGAAGCATCGGAATCTATAAGTAGTGTCACAGGACTGGTTCAAAACATAGACTGCAAGAAGAGTCAGTTTTCTGGTACTTAAGTCGGCATTGTGCCCTTTGTATTTAATACCGAAGCAAATTCTGTGTTTCATCGTCACTAAGAAGGTCAGAGGCATACAGTAATCCTGAAGTGAAGCATCGGAGTCTATAACTAGTGTCACAGGAATGGTTCAATGCATAGGCAGTGAGAAGAGTCAGTTTTCTTGTACTTAAGTCGGCCTAGTGCCTTTTGTATTTAATTCCGATGCAATTTCGGTGTTTCATCGTCAATAAGAAGGTCAGAGGGATACAGTAAACCTGAAGTGAAACATCGGAATCTATAACTAGTTTCACAGGAATGGTTCAAACATAGTTAGTAACAAGAGTCAGTTCTCTTGCACTTAAGTCGGCATTGTGCCTTTTGTATTTAATTCCGATGCAATATCTGTGTTTCATCGTCAATAAGAAGGTCAGAGGGATACAGTCAACCTGAAGTGAAGCATCGCAATCTATAAGCAGTGTCACAGGAATGGTTCAAAACATAGAATGTAAGGAGAGTCAGTCTTCTTGTACTTAAGTCGGCATTGTGCCTTTTGTATTTAATTTCGATGCAATTTCCATGTTTCATCGTCAATAAGAAGGTCAGTGGGATACAGTAATCCTGAAGTAAAGCATTGGAATCTATAACTAGTGTCACAGGGCTGGTTCAAATCATAGACAGTAAGAAGAGTCAGTTTTCTTGTACTTAAGTCGGCATAGAGACTTTTGTATTTAATTCCGATGCAATATCTGTGTTTCATCGTCAATAAGAAGGTCAGAGGGATACAGTAATCCTGAAGTGAAGCATCGGAATCTATAAGTAGTGTAACAGGAATGATTCAAACCACAGACAGTAAGAAGAGTCAGTTATCTTGTACTTAAGTCGGCATCGTGCCTTTTGTATTTAATTCCGATGCAATTTCTGTGTTTCATCGTCAATAAGAAGGTCAGAGGGAAACAGTAAACCTGAAGTTAAGCATTGGAATCTATAACTAGTGTCACAGGACTGGTTCAAATCATAGACAGTAAGAAGAGTCAGTTTTCTTGTACTTAAGTCGGCATAGAGACTTTTGTATTTAATTCCGATGCAATATCTGTGTTTCATCGTCAATAAGAAGGTCAGAGGGATACAGTAAACCTGAAATGAAGCATCGGAATCTATAACTAGTGTCACAGGAATGGTTCAAAACATAGACAGTAAGAAGAGCCAGTTTTCTTGTACTTAAGTCGGCATTGTGCCTTTTGTATTTAATTCCGATGGAATTTCAGTGTTGCATCGTCAATAAGTAGGTCACAGGGATTCAGTGAACCTGAAGTGAAGCATCGGAATCTGTAACTAGTGTCACAGTAATGGTTCAAAACATAGACAGTAAGAAGAGTCAGTTTTCTTGTACTTAAGTCTGCATTGTGCCTTTTGTATTTAATTCCGATGCAATTTCTGTGTTTCATCGTCAATAAGAAGGTCAGAGGGATACAGTAAACCTGAAGTGAAGCATCGCAATCTACAAGTAGTGTCACAGGAATAGTTCAAAGCATAGAATGTAAGAAGAGTCAGTCTTCTTGTACTTAAGTCGGCATTGTGCCTTTTGTATTTAATTCCGATGCAATTTCTGTGTTTCATCGTCAATAAGAAGGTCAGAGGGAAACAGTAAACCTGAAATGAAGCATCGGAATCTATAACTAGTGTCACAGGAATGGTTCAAATCATAGACAGTAAGAAAAGTCAGTTATCCTGTACTTAAGTCGGCATTGTGCCTTTTGTATTTAATTCCGAAGCAATTTCTGTGTTTCATCGTCAATAAGAAGGTCAGAGGGATACAGTAAACCTGGAGTAAAGAATCGGAATCTATAACGAGTGTCACATGAATGGTTCAAAACATGGACAGTCAGAAGAGTCAGTTTTCTTGTACTCAAGTCGGCATTGTGCCTTTTGTATTTAATTCCGATGCAATTTCTGTGTTTCATCGTCAGTAAGAAGGTCAGAGGGATACAGTAAACCTGAAGTGAAGCATCGGAATCTATAACTAGTGTCACAGGAATGGTTCAAACCACAGACAGTAAGAAGAGTCTGTTTTCTTGTACTTAAGTCGGCATTGTGCCTTTTATATTTAATTCCGATGCAATTTCTGTGTTTCATCGTCAATAAGAAGGTCAGAGGGAAACAGTAAACCTAAAGTGAAGCATCGGAATCTATAAATAGTGTCACAGGAATGGTTCAAATGATAGACAGTAAGAAGAGTCAGTTTTCTTGTACTTAAGTCTTCATTGTGCCGTTTATATTTAATTCCGAAGCAATTTCTGTGTTTCATTGTCAATAAGAAGGTCAGAGGGATAGAGTGAACCTGAAGTGAAGCATCGGAATCTATACCTACTGTCACAGGAATGGTTCAAACATAGACAGTAACAAGAGTCAGTTTTCTTGTACTTAAGTCGGCATTGTGTCTTTTGTATTTAAATCCGATGCAATACCTGTGTTTCATCGTCAATACGAAAGTCAGAGGGATACAGTAAAATTGAAGTGAAGCATCGGAATCTATAAGTAGTGTCACAGGACTGGTTCAAAACATAGACTGCAAGAAGAGTCAGTTTTCTGGTACTTAAGTCGGCATTGTGCCCTTTGTATTTAATACCGAAGCAAATTCTGTGTTTCATCGTCACTAAGAAGGTCAGAGGCATACAGTAATCCTGAAGTGAAGCATCGGAGTCTATAACTAGTGTCACAGGAATGGTTCAATGCATAGGCAGTGAGAAGAGTCAGTTTTCTTGTACTTAAGTCGGCCTAGTGCCTTTTGTATTTAATTCCGATGCAATTTCGGTGTTTCATCGTCAATAAGAAGGTCAGAGGGATACAGTAAACCTGAAGTGAAACATCGGAATCTATAACTAGTTTCACAGGAATGGTTCAAACATAGTTAGTAACAAGAGTCAGTTCTCTTGCACTTAAGTCGGCATTGTGCCTTTTGTATTTAATTCCGATGCAATATCTGTGTTTCATCGTCAATAAGAAGGTCAGAGGGATACAGTCAACCTGAAGTGAAGCATCGCAATCTATAAGCAGTGTCACAGGAATGGTTCAAAACATAGAATGTAAGGAGAGTCAGTCTTCTTGTACTTAAGTCGGCATTGTGCCTTTTGTATTTAATTTCGATGCAATTTCCATGTTTCATCGTCAATAAGAAGGTCAGTGGGATACAGTAATCCTGAAGTAAAGCATTGGAATCTATAACTAGTGTCACAGGGCTGGTTCAAATCATAGACAGTAAGAAGAGTCAGTTTTCTTGTACTTAAGTCGGCATAGAGACTTTTGTATTTAATTCCGATGCAATATCTGTGTTTCATCGTCAATAAGAAGGTCAGAGGGATACAGTAATCCTGAAGTGAAGCATCGGAATCTATAAGTAGTGTAACAGGAATGATTCAAACCACAGACAGTAAGAAGAGTCAGTTATCTTGTACTTAAGTCGGCATCCTGCCTTTTGTATTTAATTCCGATGCAATTTCTGTGTTTCATCGTCAATAAGAAGGTCAGAGGGAAACAGTAAACCTGAAGTTAAGCATTGGAATCTATAACTAGTGTCACAGGACTGGTTCAAATCGTAGACAGTAAGAAGAGTCAGTTTTCTTGTACTTAAGTCGGCATAAAGACTTTTGTATTTAATTCTGATGCAATAACTGTGTTTCATCGTCAATAAGAAGGTCAGAGGGATACAGTAAACCTGAAATGAAGCATCGGAATCTATAACTAGTGTCACAGGAATGGTTCAAAACATAGACAGTAAGAAGAGCCAGTTTTCTTGTACTTAAGTCGGCATTGTGCCTTTTGTATTTAATTCCGATGGAATTTCAGTGTTGCATCGTCAATAAGTAGGTCACAGGGATACAGTGAACCTGAAGTGAAGCATCGGAATATGTAACTAGTGTCACAGTAATGGTTTAAAACATAGACAGTAAGAAGAGTCAGTTTTCTTGTACTTAAGTCTGCATTGTGCCTTTTGTATTTAATTCCGATGCAATTTCTGTGTTTCATCGTCAATAAGAAGGTCAGAGGGATACAGTAACCTGAAGTGAAGCATCGCAATCTATAAGTAGTGTCACAGGAATAGTTCAAAGCATAGAATGTAAGAAGAGTCAGTCTTCTTGTACTTAAGTCGGCATTGTGCCTTTTGTATTTAATTCCGAAGCAATTTCTGTGTTTCATCGTCAATAAGAAGGTCAGAGGGATACAGTAAACCTGGAGTAAAGAATCGGAATCTATAACGAGTGTCACATGAATGGTTCAAAACATGGACAGTCAGAAGAGTCAGTTTTCTTGTACTCAAGTCGGCATTGTGCCTTTTGTATTTAATTCCGATGCAATTTCTGTGTTTCATCGTCAATAAGAAGGTCAGAGGGAAACAGTAAACCTGAAATGAAGCATCGGAATCTATAACTAGTGTCACAGGAATGGTTCAAATCATAGACAGTAAGAAAAGTCAGTTATCCTGTACTTAAGTCGGCATTGTGCCTTTTGTATTTAATTCCGAAGCAATTTCTGTGTTTCATCGTCAATAAGAAGGTCAGAGGCATACAGTAAACCTGGAGTAAAGAATCGGAATCTATAACGAGTGTCACATGAATGGTTCAAAACATGGACAGTCAGAAGAGTCAGTTTTCTTGTACTCAAGTCGGCATTGTGCCTTTTGTATTTAATTCCGATGCAATTTCTGTGTTTCATCGTCAGTAAGAAGGTCAGAGGGATACAGTAAACCTGAAGTGAAGCATCGGAATCTATAACTAGTGTCACAGGAATGGTTCAAACCACAGACAGTAAGAAGAGTCTGTTTTCTTGTACTTAAGTCGGCATTGTGCCTTTTATATTTAATTCCGATGCAATTTCTGTGTTTCATCGTCAATAAGAAGGTCAGAGGGAAACAGTAAACCTGAAGTGAAGCATCGGAATCTATAACTAGTGTCACAGGAATGGTTCAAATGATAGACAGTAAGAAGAGTCAGTTTTCTTGTACTTAAGTCTTCATTGTGCCGTTTATATTTAATTCCGAAGCAATTTCTGTGTTTCATTGTCAATTAGAAGGTCAGAGGGATAGAGTAAACCTGAAGTGAAGCATCGGAATCTATACCTAGTGTCACAGGAATGGTTCAAACATAGACAGTAACAAGAGTCAGTTTTCTTGTACTTAAGTCGGCATTGTGCCTTTTGTATTTAAATCCGATGCAATACCTGTGTTTCATCGTCAATAAGAAAGTCAGAGGGATACAGTAAAATTGAAGTGAAGCATCGGAATCTATAAGTAGTGTCACAGGACTGGTTCAAAACATAGACTGCAAGAAGAGTCAGTTTTCTTGTACTTACGTCGGCATTGTGCATTTTGTATTTAATTCCGATGCAATTTCTGTGTTTCATCGTCAATCAGAAGGTCAGTGGGATACAGTAAACCTGAAGTTAAGCATTGGAATCTGTAACTAGTGTCACAGGAATGGTTCAAAGCATAGACTGTAAGAATAGTCAGTTTTCTTGTACTTAAGTCGGCATAGTGCCTTTTGTATTTAATTCCGATGCAATATCTGTGTTTTATCGTGAATAAGAAGGTCAGGGGGATACACTAAATCTGAAGTGAAGCATCGGAATCTATAACTAGTGTAACAGGAATGGTTCAAACATAGACAGCTAGAAAAGTTAGTTTTCTTGTACTTAAGATCACATTGTGCCTTTTCTATTTAATTCCGATGCAATTTCTATGTTTCATCGTCAATAAGAAGGTCAGAGGGATACAGTAAACCTGAAGTGAAGCATCGGAATCAATAACTAGTGTCACAGGAATGGTTCAAAACATAGACAGTAAGAAGAGTCAGTTTTCATGTACTTAAGACGGCATTGTGCCTTTTAGATTTAATTCCGATGCATTATCTGTGTTTCATCGTCAATAAGAACGTCAGAGGGATACAGTAAACCTAAAGTGAAGCATCGGAATCTATAACTAGTGTAGGAGGAATGGTTTAAACATAGACAGTAAGAAGAGTTAGTTTTCTTGTACTTAAGTCGGCATTGTGCCTTTTCAATCTAATTCCGATGCAATTTCTATGTTTCATCGTCAATAAGAAGGTCAGAGGGATACACTAAACCTGAAGTGAAGCATCGGAATCAATAACTAGTGTCACAGGAATGGTTCAAAACATAGACAATAAGAATAGTTAGGTTTCTTGTACTTAAGTCGGCATAGTGCCTTTTGTAATTAATTCCGATGCAATATCTGTGTTTCATCGTCAATAAGAAGGTCAGAGGGATACAGTAAACCTGAAGTGAAGCATCGGAATCTATATCTAGTATAACAGGAATGGTTCAAACATAGACAGTTAGAAGAGTTAGTTTTCTTGTACTTAAGTCGTCATTGTACCTTTTCCATTTAATTCCGATGCAATTTCTATGTTCCATCGTCAATAAGAAGGTCAGAGGCATACAGTAAACCTGAAGTGAAGCATCGGAATCTATAACTAGTGAAACAGGAATGGTTCAAACCACAGACAGTGAGAAGAGTCAGTTATCTTGTACTTAAGTCGGCATTATGCCTTTTGTATTTAATTCCGAAGCAAATTCTGTGTTTCATCGTCAATAAGAAGGTCAGAGGGACTCAGTAAACCTGAAGTAAAGCATCGTAATCTATAACGAGTGTCACATGAGTGGTTCAAAACGTAGACAGTAAGAAGAGTCAGTTTTCTTGTGCTTACGTCGGCATTGTACCGTTTGTATTAATTCGGATGCAATCTCTGTGTTTCGTCGTCAATAAGAAGGTCAGAGGGATTCTGTAAACCTTAAGTGAAGCATCGGAATCTATAACTAGTGTCACAGGAATGGTTCAAATCATAGACAGTAAGAAGAGTCGGTTTTCTTGTACTTAAGTCGGCATTGAGCCTTTTGTATTTAATTCCGATGCTATTTCTGTGTTTCATCGTAAATAAGAAGGGCAGAGGGATACAGTAAACCTGAAGTGAAGCATCGGGATCTATAACTAGTGTCACAGGTATGGTTCTAAACATAGACAGTAAGTAGAGTCAGCTTTCTTGTACTTAAGTCGGCATTGTGCTTTTTATATTTAATTCCGATGCAATTTCTGTGTTTCATCGTCAATAAGAACTTCAGAGGGAAACAGTAAACCTGAAGAAAAGCATCGGAATCTATAACTAGTGTCACAGGAATGGCTCAAATCATAGACAGTAAGAAGAGTCAGTTTTCTTGTACTTAGGTGTTCATTGTGCGTTTTGTATTTAATTTCGAAGCAATTTCTGTGTTTCATCGTCAATAAGAAGGTCAGAGGGATACAGTAAACCTGAAGTAAAGCATCGGAATCTATAACGAGGGTCACATGAATGGTTCAGAGCATAGACAGTAAGAAGGGTCAGTATTCTTGTAATTAAGACGGCATTGTGCCTTTTGTATTTAATTCCGATGCAATTTCTGTGTTTCATCGTCAATAAGGAGGTCAGAGGGTTACAGTAAACCTGAAGTGAAGCATCAGAATTGATAACTAGTGTCACAGGAATGGTTCAAAACATAGGCAGTAAGAAGTGTCAGTTTTCTTGTACTTAAGTCTGCAATGTGTCTTTTGTATTTAATTCCGATGCAATTTCGGTGTTTCATCGTCAATAAGAAGGTCAGAGGGATACAGTAAACCTGAAGTGAAACATTGGAATCTATAACTAGTGTCACAGGAATGGTTCCAAACATAGACAGTAAGAAGAGTCAGTTTTCTTGTACTTATGTCGGCATTGTGCCTTTTGTATTTAATTCCGAAGCAATTTCTGTGTTTCATTGTCAATAAGACGGTCAGAGGGATACAGTAAACCTGAAGTGAGGCATCGGAATCCATACCTAGTGTCACAGGAATGGTTCAAATTATAGACGGTAAGAAGAGTCAGTTTTCTTGTACTTAAGTCGGCATTGTGCCTTTTGTACTTAATTCCGATGCAATTTCTGTGATTCATCGTCAATAAGAAGGTCAGAGGGATACAGTAAACCTGAAGTGAAACATCGGAATCAATAACTAGTGTCACAGGAATGGTTCAAACATAGACAGTAACAAGAGTCAGTTTTCTTGTACTTAAGTCGGCATTGTGCCTTTTGTATTTAATTCCGATGCAATACCTGTGTTTCATCGTCAATAAGAAGGTCAGAGGGATACAGTAAAAATGAAGTGAAGCATCGGAATCTATAACTAGTGTAACAGGAATGGTTCAAACATAGACAGTAAGAAGAGTTAGTTTTCTTGTACTTAAGTCGGCATTGTGCCTTTTCTATTTAATTCCGATGCAATTTCTATGTTTCATCGTCAATAAGAAGGTCAGAGGGATACAGTAAACCTGAAGTGAAGCATCGGAATCAATAACTAGTGTCACAGGAATGGTTCAAAACATAGACAGTAAGTATAGTTAGTTTTCTTGTACTTAAGTCGGCATAATGCCTTTTGTATTTAATTCCGATGCAATATCTGTGTTTCATCGTCAATAAGAAGGTCAGAGGGATACAGTAAACCTGAAGTGAAGCATTGGAATCTATAACTAGTATAACAGGAATGGTTCAAACATAGACAGTTAGAAGAGTTAGTTTTCTTGTACTTAAGTCGTCATTGTGCCTTTTCTATTTAATTCCGATGCCATTTCTATGTTCCATCGTCAATAAGAAGGTCAGAGGCATACAGTAAACCTGAGGTGAAGCATCGGAATCTATAACTAGTGCAACAGGAATGGTTCAAACCACAGACAATAAGAAGAGTCAGTTATCTTGTACTTAAATCGGCATTGTGCCTTTTGTATTTAATTCCGAAGCAAATTCTGTGTTTCATCGTCAATAAGAAGGTCAGAGGGATACAGTAAACCTGAAGTAAAGCATCGTAATCTATAACGAGTGTCACATGAATGGTTCAAACATAGACAGTAAGAAGAGTCAGTTTTCTTGTGCTTAAGTCGGCATTCTACCTTTTGTATTAATTCGGATGCAATCTCTGTGTTTCATCGTCAATAAGAAGGTCAGAGGGATACAGTAAACTTTAAGTGAAGCATCGGAATCTATAACTAGTGTCACAGGAATGGTTCAAAACATAGACAGTAAGAAGAGTCAGTTTTCTTGTACTTAAGTCGGCAATGTGCATTTTGCATTTAATTCCGATGCAATTTCTGTGTTTCATCGTCAATAAGAAGGTCAGTGGGATACAGTAAACCTGAAGTTAAGCATTGGAATCTATAACTAGTGCCACAAGGATGGTTTAAAACATAGACTGTAAGAATAGTCAGTTTTCTTGTACTTAAGTAGGCATAGTGCCTTTCGTATTTAACTCCGATGCAATATCTGTGTTTCATCGTCAATAAGAAGGGCAGGGGGATACAGTAAACCTGAAGTGAAACATCGGAATCTATAACTAGTGTAACAGGAATGGTTCAAACATAGACAGTTAGAAGAGTTAGTTTTCTTGTACTTAAGACGGCTTTGTGCCTTTTCTATTTAATTCCGATGCAATTTCTATGTTTCATCGTCAATAAGAATGTCCGAGGGATACAGTAATCCTTAAGTGAAGCATCGGAATCAATACTAGTGTCACAGGAATGGTTCAAAACATAGACAGTAAAAAGAGTCAGCTTTCTTGTACTTCAGTCGGCATTGAGCCTTTTGTATTTAATTCCGATGCAATATCTGTGTTTCATCGTCAATAAGAAGGTCAGAGAGATACAGTACACCTGAAGTGAAGCATCGGAATCTATAACTAGTGTAACAGGAATGGTTCAAACATAGACAGTAAGAAGAGTCAGTTTTCTTGTACTTAAGTCGGCATTGTGCCTTTTCTATTTAATTCCGATGCAATTTCTATGTTTCATCGTCAATAAGAAGGTCAGAGGGATGCAGTAAACCTGAAGTGAAGCATCGGAATCAATAACTAGTGTCACAGGAATGGTTCAAAACTTTGACAGTAAGTATAGTTAGTTTTCTTGTACTTAAGTCGGCATAATGCCTTTTGTATTTAATTCCGATGCAATATCTGTGTTTCATCGTCAATAAGAAGGTCAGAGGGATACAGTAAACCTGAAGTGAAACATCGGAATCTATAACTAGTATAACAGGAATGGTTCAAACATAGACAGTTAGAAGAGTTAGTTTTCTTGTACTTAAGTCGTCATTGTGCCTTTTCTATTTAATTCCGATGCCATTTCTATGTTCCATCGTCAATAAGAAGGTCAGAGGCATACAGTAAACCTGAGGTGAAGCATCGGAATCTATAACTAGTGCAACAGGAATGGTTCAAACCACAGACAATAAGAAGAGTCAGTTATCTTGTACTTAAATCGGCATTGTGCCTTTTGTATTTAATTCCGAAGCAAATTCTGTGTTTCATCGTCAATAAGAAGGTCAGAGGGATACAGTAAACCTGAAGTAAAGCATCGTAATCTATAACGAGTGTCACATGAATGGTTCAAACATAGACAGTAAGAAGAGTCAGTTTTCTTGTGCTTAAGTCGGCATTCTACCTTTTGTATTAATTCGGATGCAATCTCTGTGTTTCATCGTCAATAAGAAGGTCAGAGGGATACAGTAAACTTTAAGTGAAGCATCGGAATCTATAACTAGTGTCACAGGAATGGTTCAAAACATAGACAGTAAGAAGAGTCAGTTTTCTTGTACTTAAGTCGGCAATGTGCATTTTGCATTTAATTCCGATGCAATTTCTGTGTTTCATCGTCAATAAGAAGGTCAGTGGGATACAGTAAACCTGAAGTTAAGCATTGGAATCTATAACTAGTGTCACAAGGATGGTTTAAAACATAGACTGTAAGAATAGTCAGTTTTCTTGTACTTAAGTAGGCATAGTGCCTTTCGTATTTAACTCCGATGCAATATCTGTGTTTCATCGTCAATAAGAAGGGCAGGGGGATACAGTAAACCTGAAGTGAAACATCGGAATCTATAACTAGTGTAACAGGAATGGTTCAAACATAGACAGTTAGAAGAGTTAGTTTTCTTGTACTTAAGACGGCTTTGTGCCTTTTCTATTTAATTCCGATGCAATTTCTATGTTTCATCGTCAATAAGAATGTCCGAGGGATACAGTAATCCTTAAGTGAAGCATCGGAATCAATACTAGTGTCACAGGAATGGTTCAAAACATAGACAGTAAAAAGAGTCAGCTTTCTTGTACTTCAGTCGGCATTGAGCCTTTTGTATTTAATTCCGATGCAATATCTGTGTTTCATCGTCAATAAGAAGGTCAGAGAGATACAGTACACCTGAAGTGAAGCATCGGAATCTATAACTAGTGTAACAGGAATGGTTCAAACATAGACAGTAAGAAGAGTCAGTTTTCTTGTACTTAAGTCGGCATTGTGCCTTTTCTATTTAATTCCGATGCAATTTCTATGTTTCATCGTCAATAAGAAGGTCAGAGGGATGCAGTAAACCTGAAGTGAAGCATCGGAATCAATAACTAGTGTCACAGGAATGGTTCAAAACATTGACAGTAAGTATAGTTAGTTTTCTTGTACTTAAGTCGGCATAATGCCTTTTGTATTTAATTCCGATGCAATATCTGTGTTTCATCGTCAATAAGAAGGTCAGAGGGATACAGTAAACCTGAAGTGAAACATCGGAATCTATAACTAGTATAACAGGAATGGTTCAAACATAGACAGTTAGAAGAGTTAGTTTTCTTGTACTTAAGTCGTCATTGTGCATTTTCTATTTAATTCCGATGCAATTTCTATGTTCCATCGTCAATAAGAAGGTCAGAGGCATACAGTAAACCTGAGGTGAAGCATCGGAATCTATAACTAGTGCAACAGGAATGGTTCAAACCACAGACAATAAGAAGAGTCAGTTATCTTGTACTTAAATCGGCATTGTGCCTTTTGTATTTAATTCCGAAGCAAATTCTGTGTTTCATCGTCAATAAGAAGGTCAGAGGGATACAGTAAACCTGAAGTAAAGCATCGTAAACTATAACGAGTGTCACATGAATGGTTCAAACATAGACAGTAAGAAGAGTCAGTTTTCTTGTACTTAAGTCGGCATTCTACCTTTTGTATCAATTCGGTTGCAATCTCTGTGTTTCATCGTCAATAAGAAGGTCAGAGGGATACAGTAAACTTTAAGTGAAGCATCGGAATCTAAAACTAGTGTCACAGGAATGGTTCAAAACATAGACAGTAAGAAGAGTCAGTTTTCTTGTACTTAAGTCGGCAGTGTGCCTTTTGTATTTAATTCCGATGCTATTTCTCAGTTTCATCGTCAATAAGAAGGACAGAGGGATACAGTAAACCTGAAGTGAAGCATCGGAGTCTCTAACTAGTGTCACAGGAATGGTTCAAAACATAGACAGTAAGAAGAGTCAGTTTTCTTGTACTTAAGTCGGCATTGTGCCTTTTGTATTTAATTCCGATGCAATTTCTGTATTTCATCGTCAATAAGAAGGTCAGAGGGATACATTAAACCTGAAGTAAAGCATCGGAATCTATAACGATTGTCACATGAATGGTTCAAAACATAGACAGTAAGAAGAGTCAGTTTTCTTGTACTTAAGTCGGCTTTGTGCCTTTTGTATTTTATTCCGATGCAATTTCTGTGTATCATCGTCAATAAGAAGGTCAGAGATATACAGTAAACCTCAAGTGAAGCATCGGAATCTATAACTTGTGTCACAGGAATGGTTCAAAACATAGACAGTAAGAAGGGTCAGTTTTCTTGTAGTTAAGTCTGCATTGTGCCTTTTGTATTTAATTCCGATGCAATTTCAATGTTTCATAGTCAATAAGAAAGTCAGAGGCATACAGTAAACATGAAGTGTAGCTTCGGAATCTATAACTAGTGTCACAGGAATGGTTCAAAACGTAGACAGTAAGAAGAGCCAGTTTTCTTGTACTTATGTCGGCATTGTGCCTTTTGTATTTAATTCCGATGCAATTTCGGTGTTTCATCGTCAATAAGAAGGTCAGAGGAATACAGTGAACCTGAGGTGAAGCATCGGAATCTATAAGTAGTGTCACAGGAATGGTTCAAACATAGACAGTAACAAGAGTCAGTTTTCTTGTACTTAAGTCGGCATTGTGCCTTTTGTATTTAATTCCGATGCAATACCTGTGTTTCATCGTCAATAAGATGGTCAGAGGGATACAGTAAAAATGAAGTGAAGCATCGGAATCTATAAGTAGTGTCACAGGAATGGTTCAAAACATAGACTGCAAGAAGAGTCAGTTTTCTTGTACTTAAGTCAGCATTGTGCATTTTGTATTTAATTCCGATGCAATTTCTGTGTTTCATCGTCAATAAGAAGGTCAGTGGGATACAGTAAACCTGAAGTTAAGCATTGGAATCTGTAACTAGTGTCACAGGAATGGTTCAAAGCATAGACTGTAAGAATAGTCAGTTTTCTTGTACTTAAGTCGGCATAGTGCCTTTTGTATTTAATTCCGATGCAATATCTGTGTTTCATCGTGAATAAGAGGGTCAGGGGGATACACTAAACCTGAAGTGAAGCATCGGAATCTATAACTAGTGTAACAGGAATGGTTCAAACATAGACAGTTAGAAGAGTTAGTTTTCTTGTACTTAAGACAACATTGTGCCTTTTATATTTAATTACGATGCAATTTCTATGTTTCATCGTCAATAAGAAGGTCAGAGGGATACAGTAAACCTGAAGTGAAGCATCGGAATCAATAACTAGTGTCACAGGAATGGTTCAAACCATAGACAGTAAGAAGAGTCAGTTTTCTTGTACTTAAGACGGCATTGTGCCTTTTGGATTTAATTCCGATGCATTATCTGTGTTTCATCGTCAATAAGAAGGTCAGAGGGATACAGTAAACCTGAAGTAAAGCATCGGAATCTATAACGAGGGTCACATGAATGGTTCAGAGCATAGACAGTAAGGAGTGTCAGTATTCTTGTAATTAAGACGGCATTGTGCCTTTTGTATTTAATTCCGATGCAATTTCTGTGTTTCATCGTCAATAAGGAGTTCAGAGGGTTACAGTAAACCTGAAGTGAAGCATCAGAATTGATAACTAGTGTCACAGGAATGGTTCAAAACATAGGCAGTAAGAAGAGTCAGTTTTCTTGTACTTAAGTCGGCAATGTGCATTTTGTATTTAATTCCGATGCAATTTCTGTGTTTCATCGTCAATAAGAAGGTCAGTGGGATACAGTAAACCTGAAGTTAAGCATTGGAATCTATAACTAGTGTCACAAGGATGGTTCAAAACATAGACTGTAAGAATAGTCAGTTTTCTTGTACTTAAGTCGGCATAGTGCCTTTCGTATTTAACTCCGATGCAATATCTGTGTTTCATCGTCAATAAAAAGGGCAGGGGGATACAGTAAACCTGAAGTGAAGCATCGGAATCTATAACTAGTGTAACAGGAATGGTTCAAACATAGACAGTTAGAAGAGTTAGTTTTCTTGTACTTAAGACGGCATTGTGCCTTTTCTATTTAATTCCGATGCAATTTCTATGTTTCATCGTCAATAAGAATGTCCGAGGGATACAGTAATCCTGAAGTGAAGCATCGGAATCAATAACTAGTGTCACAGGAATGGTTCAAAACATAGACAGTAAAAAGAGTCAGTTTTCTTGTACTTCAGTCGGCATTGAGCCTTTTGTATTTAATTCCGATGCAATATCTGTGTTTCATCGTCAATAAGAAGGTCAGAGAGATACAGTAAACCTGAAGTGAAGCATCGGAATCTATAACTAGTGTAACAGGAATGGTTCAAACATAGACAGTAAGAAGAGTTAGTTTTCTTGTACTTAAGCCGGCATTGTGCCTTTTCTATTTAATTCCGATGCAATTTCTATGTTTCATCGTCAATAAGAAGGTCAGAGGGATACAGTAAACATGAAGTGAAGCATCGGAATCAATAACTAGTGTCACAGGAATGGTTCAAAACATAGACAGTAAGTATATTTAGTTTTCTTGTACTTAAGTCGGCATAATGCCTTTTGTATTTAATTCCGATGCAATATCTGTGTTTCATCGTCAATAAGAAGGTCAGAGGGATACAGTAAACCTGAAGTGAAGCATCGGAATCTATAACTAGTATAACAGGAATGGTTCAAACATAGACAGTTAGAAGAGTTAGTTTTCTTGTACTTAAGTCGTCATTGTGCCTTTTCTATTTAATTCCGATGCAATTTCTATGTTCCATCGTCAATAAGAAGGTCAGAGGAATACAGTAAACCTGAGGTGAGGCATCGGAATCTATAACTAGTGTAACAGGAATGGTTCAAACCACAGACAATAAGAAGAGACAGTTATCTTGTACTTAAATCGGCATTGTGCCTTTTGTATTTAATTCCGAAGCAAATTCTGTGTTTCATCGTCAATAAGTAGGTCAGAGGGATACAGTAAACCTGAAGTGAAGCATCGTAATCTATAACGAGTGTCACATGAATGGTTCAAAACATAGACAGTAAGAAGAGTCAGTTTTCTTGTACTTAAGTCGGCAGTGTGCCTTTTGTATTTAATTCCGATGCTATTTCTCAGTTTCATCGTCAATAAGAAGGACAGAGGGATACAGTAAACCTGAAGTGAAGCATCGGAGTCTATAACTAGTGTCACAGGAATGGTTCAAAACATAGACAGTAAGAAGAGTCAGTTTTCTTGTACTTAAGTCGGCAGTGTGCCTTTTGTATTTAATTCCGATGCTATTTCTCAGTTTCATCGTCAATAAGAAGGACAGAGGGATACAGTAAACCTGAAGTGAAGCATCGGAGTCTATAACTAGTGTCACAGGAATGGTTCAAAACATAGACAGTAAGAAGAGTCAGTTTTCTTGTACTTAAGTCGGCATTGTGACTTTTGTATTTAATTCCGATGCAATTTCTGTATTTCATCGTCAATAAGAAGGTCAGAGGGATACAGTAAACCTGAAGTAAAGCATCGGAATCTATAACGATTGTCACATGAATGGTTCAAAACATAGACAATAAGAAGAGTCAGTTTTCTTGTACTTAAGTCGGCTTTGTGCCTTTTGTATTTTATTCCGATGCAATTTCTGTGTATCATCGTCAATAAGAAGGTCAGAGATATACAGTAAACCTCAAGTGAAGCATCGGAATCTATAACTAGTGTCACAGGAATGGTTCAAAACATAGAGAGTAAGAAGGGTCAGTTTTCTTGTAGTTAAGTCTGCATTGTGCCTTTTGTATTTAATTCCGATGCAATTTCAATGTTTCATAGTCAATAAGAAAGTCAGAGGCATACAGTAAACATGAAGTGTAGCATCGGAATCTATAACTAGTGTCACAGGAATGGTTCAAAACGTAGACAGTAAGAAGAGCCAGTTTTCTTGTACTTATGTCGGCATTGTGCCTTTTGTATTTAATTCCGATGCAATTTCGGTGTTTCATCGTCAATAAGAAGGTCAGAGGAATACAGTGAACCTGAAGTGAAGCATCGGAATCTATAAGTAGTGTCACAGGAATGGTTCAAACATAGACAGTAACAAGAGTCAGTTTTCTTGTACTTAAGTCGGCATTGTGCCTTTTGTATTTAATTCCGATGCAATACCTGTGTTTCATCGTCAATAAGAAGGTCAGAGGGATACAGTAAAAATGAAGTGAAGCATCGGAATCTATAAGTAGTGTCACAGGAATGGTTCAAAACATAGACTGCAAGAAGAGTCAGTTTTCTTGTACTTAAGTCGGCAGTGTGCATTTTGTATTTAATTCCGATGCAATTTCTGTGTTTCATCGTCAATAAGAAGGTCAGTGGGATACAGTAAACCTGAAGTTAAGCATTGGAATCTGTAACTAGTGTCACAGGAATGGTTCAAAGCATAGACTGTAAGAATAGTCAGTTTTCTTGTACTTAAGTCGGCATAGTGCCTTTTGTATTTAATTCCGATGCAATATCTGTGTTTCATCGTGAATAAGAGGGTCAGGGGGATACACTAAACCTGAAGTGAAGCATCGGAATCTATAACTAGTGTAACAGGAATGGTTCAAACATAGACAGTTAGAAGAGTTAGTTTTCTTGTACTTAAGACAACATTGTGCCTTTTATATTTAATTACGATGCAATTTCTATGTTTCATCGTCAATAAGAAGGTCAGAGGGATACAGTAAACCTGAAGTGAAGCATCGGAATCAATAACTAGTGTCACAGGAATGGTTCAAAACATAGACAGTAAGAAGAGTCAGTTTTCTTGTACTTAAGACGGCATTGTGCCTTTTGGATTTAATTCCGATGCATTATCTGTGTTTCATCGTCAATAAGAAGGTCAGAGGTATACAGTAAACCTGAAGTAAAGCATCGGAATCTATAACGAGGGTCACATGAATGGTTCAGAGCATAGACGGTAAGAAGTGTCAGTATTCTTGTAATTAAGACGGCATTGTGCCTTTTGTATTTAATTCCGATGCAATTTCTGTGTTTCATCGTCAATAAGGAGTTCAGAGGGTTACAGTAAACCTGAAGTGAAGGGTCAGAATTGATAACTAGTGTCACAGGAATGGTTCAAAACATAGGCAGTAAGAAGAGTCAGTTTTCTTGTACTTAGGTCGGCAATGTGCATTTTGTATTTAATTCCGATGCAATTTCTGTGTTTCATCGTCAATAAGAAGGTCAGTGGGATACAGTAAACCTGAAGTTAAGCATTGGAATCTATAACTAGTGTCACAAGGATGGTTCAAAACATAGACTGTAAGAATAGTCAGTTTTCTTGTACTTCAGTCGGCATAGTGCCTTTCGTATTTAACTCCGATGCAATATCTGTGTTTCATCGTCAATAAAAAGGGCAGGGGGATACAGTAAACCTGAAGTGAAGCATCGGAATCTATAACTAGTGTAACAGGAATGGTTCAAACATAGACAGTTAGAAGAGTTAGTTTTCTTGTACTTAAGACGGCATTGTGCCTTTTGTATTTAATTCCGATGGAATTTCAGTGATGCATCGTCAATAAGTAGGTCACAGGGATACAGTGAAACTGAAGTGAAGCATCGGAATCTCTAACTAGTGTCACAGAAATGGTTCAAAACATAGACAGTAAGAAGAGTCAGTTTTCTTGTACTTAAGTCGGCATTGTGCCTTTTGTATTTAATTCCGATGCAATTTCTGTGTTTCATCGTCAATAAGAAGATCAGAGGGATACAGTAAACCTGAAGTGAAGCATCGCAATCTATAAGTAGTGTCACAGGAAAAGTTCAAAGCATAGAATGTAAGAAGAGTCAGTCTTCTTGTACTTAAGTCGGCATTGTGCCTTTTGTATTTAATTCCGATGCAATTTCTGTGTTTCATCGTCAATTATAAGGTCAGAGGGAAACAGTAAACCTGAAATGAAGCATCGGAATCTATAACTAGTGTCACAGGAATGGTTCAAATCATAGACAGTAAGAAGAGTCAGTTATCCTGTGGTTAAGTCGGCATTGTGCCTTTTGTATTTAATTCCGAAGCAATATCTGTGTTTCATCGTCAAAAAGGTCAGAGGGATACAGTAAACCTGAAGTAAAGCATCGGAATCTATAACGAGTGTCACATGAATGGTTCAAAACCACGACAGTAAGAAGAGTCAGTTTTCTTGTACTTAAGTCGGCATTGTGCCATTTGTATTTAAATCCGATGCAATTTCTGTGTTTCATCGTCAATATGGAGGTCAGAGGGATACAGTAAACCTGAAGTGAAGCATCAGAATCTATAACTTGTGTCACAGGAATGGTTCAAAACATAGACAGCAAGAAGAGCCACTTTTCTTGTACTTAAGTCGGCATTGTGCCTTTTGTAATTATTTCCGATGCAATTTCGGTGTTTCATCGTCAATAAGAAGGTCAGAGGGATACAGTGAACCTGACGTGAAGCATCGGAATCTATTAGTAGTGTCACAGGAATGGTTCAAGTCATAGACAGTAAGAAGAGTCAGTTTTCTGGTACTTAAGTCGGCATTGTGCCCTTTGTATTTAATTCCGAAGCAAATTCTGTGTTTCATCGTCACTAAGAAGGTGAGAGGCATAGAGTAAACCTGAAGTGAAGCATCGGAATCTATAACTAGTGTCACAGGAATAGTTCAAATCATAGACAGAAAGAAGTGTCAGTTTTCTTGTACTTAAGTCGGCATTGTGCCTTTTGTATTTAATTCCGATGGAATATCAGTGTTTCATCGTCAATATGAAGGTCAGAGGGATAAAGTAAACCTGAAGTGAAGCATCGCAATCTATAACTAGTGTCACAGGAATGGTTCAAATAATAGACAGTTAGAAGAGTCAGTTTTCTTGTACTTAAGTCTTCATTGTGTCTTTTGTATTTAATTCCGAAGCAATTTCTGTGTTTCATTGTCAATAAGAAGGTCAGAGGGATACAGTAAACCTGAAGTGAAGTACGGAATCTATACCTAGTGTCACAGGAATGGTTCAAAACATAGACGGTAAGAAGAGTCAGTTTTCTTGTACTTAAGTCGGCATTGTGCCTTTTGTATTTAATTCCGATGCAATTTCTTTGATTCATCGTCAATAAGAAGGTCAGAGGGATACAGTAAACCTGAAGTGAAACATCGGAATCAATAACTAGTGTCACAGGAATGGTTCAAACATTGACAGTAGCAAGAGTCAGTTTTCTTGTACTTAAGTCGGCATAGTGCCTTTCGTATTTAATTCCGATGCAATATCTGTGTTTCATCGTCAATAAGAAGGCCAGGGGGATACAGTAAACCTGAAGTGAAGCAACGGAATCTATAACTAGTGTAACAGGAGTGGTTCAAACATAGACAGTTAGAAGAGTTAGTTTTCTTGTACTTAAGACGGCATTGTGCCTTTTCTATTTAATTCCGATGCAATTTCTATGTTTCATCGTCAATAAGAATGTCCGAGGGATACAGTAATCCTGAAGTGAAGCATCGGAATCAATAACTAGTGTCACAGGAATGGTTCAAAACATAGACAGAAAAAAGAGTCAGTTTTCTTGTACTTCAGTCGTCATTGGGCCTTTTGTATTTAATTCCGATGCAATATCTGTGTTTCATCGTCAATAAGAAGGTCAGAGGGATACAGTAAACCTGAAGTGAAGCATCGGAATCTATAACTAGTGTAACAGGAATGGTTCAAACATAGACAGTAAGAAAAGTTAGTTTTCATGTACTTAAGTCTGGATAGTGCCTTTTGTATTTAATTCCGATGCAATATCTGTGTTTCATCGTCAATAAGAAGGTAAGAGGGATACAGTAAACCTGAAGTGAAGCATCGGAATCTATAACTAGTATAACAGGAATGGTTCAAACATAGACAGTTAGAAGAGTTAGTTTTCTTGTACTTAAGACGGCATTGTGCCTTTTCTATTTAATTCCGATGCAATTTCTATGTTTCATCGTCAATAAGAATGTCCGAGGGATACAGTAATCCTGAAGTGAAGCATCGGAATCAATAACTAGTGTCAGAGGAATGGTTCAAAACATAGACAGAAAAAAGAGTCAGTTTTCTTGTACTTCAGTCGTCATTGCGCCTTTTCTATTTAATTCCGATGCAATTTCTATGTTCCATCGTCAATAAGAAGGTCAGAGGCATACAGTAAACCTGAGGTGAAGCATCGGAATCTATAACTAGTGCAACAGGAATGGTTCAAACCACAGACAATAAGAAGAGTCAGTTATCTTGTACTTAAATCGGCATTGTGCTTTTTGTATTTAATTCCGATGCAATTTCTGTATTTCATCGTCAATAAGAAGGTCAGAGGGATACAGTAAACCTGAAGTAAAGCATCGGAATCTATAACGAGTGTCACATGAATGGTTCAAAACATAGACAGTAAGAAGAGTCAGTTTTCTTGTACTTAAGTCGGCTTTGTGACTTTTGTATTTTATTCCGATACAATTTCTGTGTATCATCGTCAATAAGAGGGTCAGAGATATACAGTAAACCTCAAGTGAAGCATCGGAATCTATAACTAGTGTCACAGGAATGGTTTAAAACATAGACAGTAAGAAGGGTCAGTTTTCTTGTAGTTAAGTCTGCATTGTGCCTTTTGTATTTAATTCCGATGCAATTTCAATGTTTCATAGTCAATAAGAAAGTCAGAGGCATACTGTAAACATGAAGTGAAGCTTCGGAATCTATAACTAGTGTCACAGGAATGGTTCAAAACGTAGACATTAAGAAGAGCCAGTTTTCTTGTACTTTTGTCGGCATTGTGCCTTTTGTATTTAATTCCGATGCAATTTCGGTGTTTCATCGTCAATATGAAGGTCAGAGGGATACAGTGAACCTGAAGTGAAGCATCGGAATCAATAAGCAGTGTCACAGGAATGGTTCAAACATAGACAGTAAGAAGAGTCAGTTTTCTGGTACTTAAGTCGGCATTGTGCCCTTTGTATTTAATACCGAAGCAAATTCTGTGTTTCATCGTCACTAAGAAGGTCAGAGGCATACAGTAATCCTGAAGTGAAGCATCGGAGTCTATAACTAGTGTCACAGGAATGGTTCAAAGCATAGGCAGTAAGAAGAGTCAGTTTTCTTGTACTTATGGCGGCCTAGTGCCTTTTGTATTTAATTCCGATGCAATTTCTGTGTTTCATCGTCAATAAGAAGGTCAGAGGGAAACAGCAAACCTGAAGTGAAGCATCGGAATCTATAACTAGTGTCACAGGAATGGTTCAAATGATAGACAGTAAGAAGAGTCAGTTTTCTTGTACTTAAGTCTTCATTGTGCCTTTTGTGTTTAATTCCGAAGCAATTTCTGTGTTTCATTGTCAATAAGAAGGTCAGAGGGATAGAGTAAACCTGAAGTGAAGCATCGGAATCTATACCTAGTGTCACAGGAATGGTTCAAAACATAGACGGTAAGAAGAGTCAGTTTTCTTGTACTTAAGTCGGCATTGTGCCTTTTGTATTTAATTCCGATGCAATTTCTGTGATTCATCGTCAATAAGAAGGTCAGAGGGATACAGTAAACCTGAAGTGAAACATCGGAATCAATAACTAGTGTCACAGGAATGGTTCTAACATAGACAGTCACAAGAATCAGTTTTCTTGTACTTAAGTCGGCATTGTGCCTTTTGTATTTAATTCCGATGCAATACCTGTGTTTCATCGTCAATAAGAAGGTCAGAGGGATACAGTAAAAATGAAGTGAAGCATCGGAATCTATAAGTAGTGTCACAGGAATGGTTCAAAACATAGACTGCAAGAAGAGTCAGTTTTCTTGTACTTAAGTCGGCATTGTGCATTTTGTATTTAATTCCGTTGCAATTTCTGTGATTCATCGTCAATATGCAGGTCAGTGGGATACAGTAAACCTGAAGTTAAGCATTGGAATCTGTAACTAGTGTCACAGGAATGGTTCAAAGCATAGACTGTAAGAATAGTCAGTTTTCTTGTACTTAAGTCGGCATAGTGCCTTTTGTATTTAATTCCGATGCAATATCTATGTTTCATCGTGAATAAGAAGGTCAGGGGGATACACTAAACCTGAAGTGAAGCATCGGAATCTATAACTAGTGTAACAGGAATGGTTCAAACACAGACAGTTAGAAGAGTTAGTTTTCTTGTACTTAAGACAACATTGTGCCTTTTCTATTTAATTCCGATGCAATTTCTATGTTTCATCGTCAATAAGAAGGTCAGAGGGATACAGTAAACCTGAAGTGAAGCATCGGAATCAATAACTAGTGTCACAGGAATGGTTCAAAACATAGACAGTAAGAAGAGTCAGTCTTCTTGTACTTAAGACGGCATTGTGCCTTTTGGATTTATTTCCGAAGCATTATCTGTGTTTCATCGTCAATAAGAAGGTCAGAGGGATACAGTAAACCTAAAGTGAAGCATCGGAATCTATAACTAGTGTAACAGGAATGGTTCAAACATAGACAGTAAGAAGAGTTAGTTTTCTTGTACTTAAGTCGGCATTGTGCCTTTTCAATCTAATTCCGATGCAATTTCTATGTTTCATCGTCAATAAGAAGGTCAGAGGGATACACTAAACCTGACGTGAAGCATCGGAATCAATAACTAGTGTCACAGGAATGGTTCAAAACATAGACAATAAGAATAGTTAGGTTTCTTGTACTTAAGTCGGCATAGTGCCTTTTGTAATTAATTCCGATGCAATATCTGTGTTTCATCGTCAATAAGAAGGTCAGAGGGCTACAGTAAACCTGAAGTGAATCATCGGAATCTATATCTAGTATAACAGGAATGGTTCAAACATAGACAGTTAGAAGAGTAAGTTTTCTTGTACTTAAGTCGTCATTGTGCCTTTTCTATTTAATTCCGATGCAATTTCTATGTTCCATCGTCAATAAGAAGGTCAGAGGCATACAGTAAACCTGAAGTGAAGCATCGGAATCTATAACTAGTGCAACAGGAATGGTTAAAACCACAGACAGTAAGAAGAGTCAGTTTTCTTGTACTTAAGTCGGCATTATGCCTTTTGTATTTAATTCCGAAGCAAATTCTGTGTTTCATCGTCAATAAGAAGGTCAGAGGGATACAGAAAACCTGAAGTAAAGCAACGTAATCTATAACGAGTGTCACATGAGTGGTTCAAAACATAGACAGTAAGAAGAGTCAGTTTTCTTGTACTTACGTCGGCATTGTACCGTTTGTATTAATTCGGATGCAATCTCTGTGTTTCGTCGTCAATAAGAAGGTCAGAGGGATTCTGTAAACCTTAAGTGAAGCATCGGAATCTATAACTAGTGTCACAGGAATGGTTCAAATCATAGACAGTAAGAAGAGTCGGTTTTCTTGTACTTAAGTCGGCATTGAGCCTTTTGTATTTAATTCCGATGCTATTTCTGTGTTTCATCGTCAATAAGAAGGGCAGAGGGATACAGTAAACCTGAAGTGAAGCATCGGAATCTATAACTAGTGTCACAGGAATGGTTCTAAACATAGACAGTAAGAAGAGTCAGCTTTCTTGTACTTAAGTCGGCATTGTGCTTTTTAAATTTAATTCCGATGCAATTTCTGTGTTTCATCGTCAATAAGAACTTCAGAGGGAAACAGTAAACCTGAAGAAAAGCATCGGAATCTATAACTAGTGTCACAGGAATGGCTCAAATCATAGACAGTAAGAAGAGTCAGTTTTCTTGTACTTAGGTTTCATTGTGCGCTTTGTATTTAATTTCGAAGCAATTTCTGTGTTTCATCGTCAATAAGAAGGTCAGAGGGATACAGTAAACCTGAAGTAAAGCATCGGAATCTATAACGAGGGTCACATGAATGGTTCAGAGCATAGACAGTAAGAAGTGTCAGTATTCTTGTAATTAAGACGGCATTGTGCCTTTTGTATTTAATTCCGATGCAATTTCTGTGTTTCATCGTCAATAAGGAGGTCAGAGGGTTACAGTAAACCTGAAGTGAAGCATCAGAATTGATAACTAGTGTCACAGGAATGGTTCAAAACATAGAGAGTAAGAAGAGTCAGTTTTCTTGTACTTAAGTCGGCAATGTGCCTTTTGTATTTAATTCCGATGCAATTTCGGTGTTTCATCGTCAATAAGAAGGTCAGAGGGATACAGTAAACCTGAAGTGAAACATTGGAATCTATAACTAGTGTCACAGGAATGGTTCAAAACATAGACAGTAAGAAGAGTCAGTTTTGTTGTACTTATGTCGGCATTGTGCCTTTTGTATTTAATTCCGAAGCAATTTCTGTGTTTCATTGTCAATATGACGGTCAGAGGGATACAGTAAACCTGAAGTGAGGCATCGGAATCTATAACGAGTGTCACATGAATGGTTCAAAACATAGACAGTAAGAAGAGTCAGTTTTCTTGTACTTAAGTCGGCTTTGTGCCTTTTGTATTTTATTCCGATGCAATTTCTGTGTGTCATCGTCAATAAGAAGGTCAGAGATATACAGTAAACCTCAAGTGAAGCATCGGAATCTATAACAAGTGTCACAGGAATGGTTCAAAACATAGACAGTAAGAAGGGTCAGTGTCCTTGCAGTTAAGTCTGCATTGTGCCTTTTGCATTTAATTCCGATGCAATTTCAATGTTTCATAGTCAATAAGAAAGTCAGAGGCATACTGTAAACATGAAGTGTAGCTTCGGAATCTATAACTAGTGTCACAGGAATGGTTCAAAACGTAGACATTAAGAAGAGCCAGTTTTCTTGTACTTATGTTGGCATTGTGCCTTTTGTATTTAATTCCGATGCAATTTCGGTGTTTCATCGTCAATAAGAAGGTCAGAGGGATACAGTAAACCTGAAGTGAAACATCGGAATCTATAACTAGTTTCACAGGAATGGTTCAAACATAGACAGTAACGAGAGTCAGTTCTCTTGCACTTAAGTCGGCATTGTGCCTTTTGTATTTAATTCCGATGCTATATCTGTGTTTCATCGTCAATATGAAGGTCAGAGGGATACAGTAAACCTGAAGTGAAGCATCGCAATCTATAAGTAGTGTCACAGGAATGGTTCAAAACATAGAATGTAAGAAGAGTCAGTCTTCTTGTACTTAAGTCAGCATTGTGCCTTTTGTATTTAATTTCGATGCAATTTCCATGTTTCATCGTCAATAAGAAGGTCAGTGGGATACCGTAATCCTGAAGTTAAGCATTGGAATCTATAACTAGTGTCACAGGACTGGTTCAAATCATAGACAGTAAGAAGAGTCCGTTTTCTTGTACTTAAGTCGGCATAGAGACTTTTGTATTTAATTCCGATGCAATATCTGTGTTTCATCGTCAATAAGAAGGTCAGAGGGAGACAGTAAACCTGAAGTGAAGCATCGGAATCTATAAGTAGTGTAACAGGAATGATTCAAACCACAGACAGTAAGAAGAGTCAGTTATCTTGTACTTAAGTCGGCATTGTGCCTTTTGTATTTAATTACGAAGCAATTTCTGTGTTTCATCGTCAATAGGAAGGTCAGAGGGATACAGTAAACCTGGAGTAAAGAATCGGAATCTATAACGAGTGTCACATGAGTGGTTCAAAACATGGACAGTCAGAAGAGTCAGTTTTCTTGTACTTAAGTCGGCATTGTGCCTTTTGTATTTAATTCCGATGCAATTTCTGTGTTTCATCGTCAGTAAGAAGGTCAGAGGGATACAGTAAACCTGAAGTAAAGCATCGGAATCTATAACTAGTGTCACAGGAATGGTTCAAAACACAGACAGTAAGAAGAGTCAGTTTTCTTGTACTTAAGTCGGCATTGTGCCTTTTATATTTACTTCCGATGCAATTTCTGTGTTTCATCGTCAATAATAAGGTCAGAGGGAAACAGTAAACCTGAAGTGAAGCATCGGAATCTATAACTAGTGTCACAGGAATGGTTCAAATGATAGACAGTAAGAAGAGTCAGTTTTCTTGTACTTAAGTCTTCATTGTGCCTTTTGTATTTAATTCCGAAGGAATTTCTGTGTTTCATTGTCAATAAGAAGGTCAGAGGGATAGAGTAAACCTGAAGTGAAGCATCGGAATCTATACCTAGTGTCACAGGAATGGTTCAAAACATAGACGTTAAGAAGAGTCAGTTTTCTTGTACTTAAGTCGGCATTGTGCCTTTTGTATTTAATTCCGATGCAATTTCTGTGATTCATCGTCAATAAGAAGGTCAGAGGGATACAGTAAACCTGAAGTGAAACATCGGAATCAATAACTAGTGTCACAGGAATGGTTCAAACATAGACAGTAACAAGAGTCAGTTTTCTAGTACTTAAGTCGGCATTGTGCCTTTTGAATTTAATTCCGATGCAATACCTGTGTTTCATCGTCAATAAGAAGGTCATCGTCAATAAGAAGGTCAATAAGAAGGAATGTATAAGTAGTGTCACAGGAATGGTTCAAAACATAGACTGCAAGAAGAGTCAGTTTTCTTGTACTTAAGTCGGCATTGTGCATTTTGTATTTAATTCCGATGCAATTTCTGTGTTTCATCGTCAATAAGAAGGTCAGTGGGATACAGTAAACCTGAAGTTAAGCATTGGAATCTGTAACTAGTGGCACAGGAATGGTTCAAAGCATAGACTGTAAGAATAGTCAGTTTTCTTGTACTTAAGTCGGCATAGTGGCTTTTGTATTTAATTCCGATTTAATATCTGTGTTTCATCGTGAATAAGAAGGTCAGGGGGATACACTAAACCTGAAGTGAAGCATCGGAATCTATAACTAGTGTAACAGGAATGGTTCAAACATAGACAGTTAGAAGAATTAGTTTTCTTGCACTTAAGACAACATTGTGCCTTTTCTATTTAATTCCGATGCAATTTCTATGTTTCATCGTCAATAAGAAGGTCAGAGGGATACAGTAAACCTGAAGTGAAGCATCGGAATCAATAACTAGTGTCACAGGAATGGTTCAAAACATAGACAGTAAGAAGAGTCAGTTTTCTTGTACTTAAGACGGCATTGTGCCTTTTGGATTTAATTCCGATGCATTATCTGTGTTTCATCGTCAATAAGAAGGTCAGAGGGATACAGTAAACCTTAAGTGAAGCATCGGAATCTATAACTAGTGTAACAGGAATGGTTCAAACATAGACAGTAAGAAGAGTTAGTTTTCTTGTACTTATGTCGGCATTGTGCCTTTTCAATCTAATTCCGATGCAATTTCTATGTTTCATCGTCAATAAGAAGGTCAGAGGGATTCACTACACCTGAAGTGAAGCATCGGAATCAATAACTAGTGTCACAGGAATGGTTCAAAACATAGACAATAAGAATAATTAGGTTTCTTGTACTTAAGACGGCATAGTGCCTTTTGTAATTAATTCCGATGCAATATCTGTGTTTCATCGTCAATAAGAAGGTCAGAGGGATACAGTAAACATGAAGTGAAGCATCGGAATCTATATCTAGTATAACAGGAATGGTTCAAACATAGACAGTTAGAAGAGTTAGTTTTCTTGTACTTAAGTCGTCATTGTGCCTTTTCTATTTAATTCCGATGCAATTTCTATGTTCCATCGTCAATAAGAAGGTCAGAGGCATACAGTAAACCTGAAGTGAAGCATCGGAATCTATAACTAGTGCAACAGGAATGGTTCAAACCACAGACAGTAAGAAGAGTCAGTTATCTTGTACTTAAGTCGGCATTATGCCTTTTGTATTTAATTCCGAAGCAAATTCTGTGTTTCATCGTCAATAAGAAGGTCAGAGGGATACAGTAAACCTGAAGTAAAGCATCGTAATCTATAACGAGTGTCACATGAGTGGTTCAAAACATAGACAGTAAGAAGAGTCAGTTTTCTTGTACTTACTTCGGCATTGTACCGTTTGTATTAATTCGGATGCAATCTCTGCGTTTCGTCGTCAATAACAAGGTCAGAGGGATTCTGTAACCCTTAAGTGAAGCATCGGAATCTATAACTAGTGTCACAGGAATGGTTCAAATCATAGACTGTAAGAAGAGTCGGTTTTCTTGTACTTAAGTCGGCATTGAGCCTTTTGTATTCAATTCCGATGCTATTTCTGTGTTTCATCGTCAATAAGAAGGGCAGAGGGATACAGTAAACCTGAAGTGAAGCATCGGAATGTATAACTAGTGTCACAGGAATGGTTCTAAACATAGAGAGTAAGAAAAGTCAGCTTTCTTGTACTTAAGTCGGCATTGTGCTTTTTAAATTTAATTCCGATGCAATTTCTGTGTTTCATCGTCAATAAGAACTTCAGAGGGAAACAGTAAACCTGAAGAAAAGCATCGGAATCTATAACTAGTGTCACAGGAATGGCTCAAATCATAGACAGTAAGAAGAGTCAGTTTTCATGTACTTAGGTCTTCATTGTGCGTTTTGTATTTAATTTCGAAGCAATTTCTGTGTTTCATCGTCAATAAGAAGGTCAGAGGGATACAGTAAACCTGAAGTAAAGCATCGGAATCTATAACGAGGGTCACATGAATGGTTCAGAGCATAGACAGTAAGAAGGGTCAGTATTCTTGTAATTAAGTCGGCATTGTGCCTTTTGTATTTAATTCCGATGCAATACCTGTGTTTCATCGTCAATAAGAAGGTCAGAGGGATACAGTAAAAATGAAGTGAAGCATCGGAATCTATAAGTAGTGTCACAGGAATGGTTCAAAACATAGACTGCAAGAAGAGTCAGTTTTCTTGTACTTAAGTCGGCATTGTGCATTTTGTATTTAATTCCGATGCAATTTCTGTGTTTCATCGTCAATAAGAAGGTCAGAGGGATACAGTAAACCTGAAGTGAAGCATCGGAATCTATATCTAGTATAACAGGAATAATTCAAACATAGACAGTTAGAAGAGTTAGTTTTCTTTTACTTAAGTCGTCATTGTACCTTTTCTATTTAATTCCGATGCAATTTCTATGTTCCATCGTCAATAAGTAGGTCAGAGGCATACAGTAAACCTGAAGTGAAGCATCGGAATCTATAACTAGTGCAACAGGAATGGTTGAAACCACAGACAGTTAGAAGAGTCAGTTATCTTGTACTTAAGTCGGCATTATGCTTTTTGTATTTAATTCCGAAGCAAATTCTGTGTTTCATCGTCAATAAGAAGGTCAGAGGGATACTGTAAGCCTGAAGTAAAGCATCGTAATCTATAACGAGTGTCACATGTGTGGTTCAAAACATAGACAGTAAGAAGTGTCAGTTTTCTTGTACTTACGTCCGCATTGTACCGTCTGTATTAATTCGGATGCAATCTCTGTGTTTCGTCCTCAATAAAAAGGTCAGAGGGATCCTGTAAACCTGATGTGAAGCATCGGAATCTATAACTAGTGTCACAGGAATGGTTCAAAGCATAGACAGTAAGAAGAGTCGGTTTTCTTGTACTTAAGTCGGCATTGAGCCTTTTGTATTTAATTCCGATGCTATTTCTGTGTTTCATCGTCAATAAGGAGGTCAGAGGGTTACAGTAAACCTGAAGTGAAGCATCAGAATTGATAACTAGTGTCACAGGAATAGTTCAAAATATAGGCAGTAAGAAGAGTCAGTTTTCTTGTACTTAAGTCGGCAATGTGCCTTTTGTATTTATTTCCGATGCAATTTCCGTGTTTCATCGTCAATAAGAAGATCAGAGGGATACAGTAAACCTGAAGTGAAACATTGGAATCTATAACTAGTGTCACAGGAATGGTTCAAAACATAGACAGTAAGAAGAGTCAGTTTTCTTGTACTTATGTCGGCATTGTGCCTTTTGTATTTAATTCCGAAGCAATTTCTGTGTTTCATTGTCAATAAGACGGTCAGAGGGATACAGTAAACCTGAAGTGAGGCATCGGAATCTATACCTAGTGTCACAGGAATGGTCCAAATCATAGACGGTAAGAAGAGTCAGTTTTCTTGTACTTATGTCGGCATTGTGCCTTTTGTATTTAATTCCGATGCAATTTCTGTGATTCATCGTCAATAAGAAGGTCAGAGGGATACAGTAAACCTGAAGTGAAACATCGGAATCAATAACTAGTGTCACAGGAATGGTTCAAACGTAGACAGTAACAAGAGTCAGTTTTCTTGTACTTAAGTCGGCATTGTGCTTTTTGTATTAAATTCCGATGCAATATCTGTGCTTCATCGTCAATAAGAAGGTCAGAGGGATACAGTAAACCTGAAGTGAAGCATCGGAATCTATAAGTAGTGTCACAGGAATGGTTCAAAACATAGACTGTAAGAAGAGTCAGTTTTCTTGTAGTTAAGTCGGCATTGTGCATTTTGTATTTAATTCCGAATGCAATTTCTGTGTTTCATCGTCAATAAGGAGGTCAGAGGGTTACAGTAAACCTGAAGTGAAGCATCAGAATTGATAACTAGTGTCACAGGAATGGTTCAAAACATAGAGAGTAAGAAGAGTCAGTTTTCTTGTACTTAAGTCGGCAATGTGCCTTTTGTATTTAATTCCGATGCAATTTCGGTGTTTCATCGTCAATAAGAAGGTCAGAGGTATACAGTAAACCTGAAGTGAAACATTGGAATCTATAACTAGTGTCACAGGAATGGTTCAAAACATAGACAGTAAGAAGAGTCAGTTTTCTTGTACTTATGTCGGCATTGTGCCTTTTGTATTTAATTCCGAAGCAATTTCTGTGTTTCATTGTCAATAAGACGGTCAGAGGGATACAGTAAACCTGAAGGGAGGCATCGGAATCTATACCTAGTGTCACAGGAATGGTTCAAATCATAGACGGTAAGAAGAGTCAGTTTTCTTGTACTTAAGTCGGCATTGTGCCTTTTGTATTTAATTCCGATGCAATTTCTGTGATTCATCGACAATAAGAAGGCAGAGGGATACAGTAAACCTGAAGTGAAACATCGGAATCAATAACTAGTGTCACAGGAATGGTTCAAACATAGACAGTAACAAGAGTCAGTTTTCTTGTACTTAAGTCGGCATTGTGCCTTTTGTATTTAATTCCGATGCAATACCTGGGTTTCATCGTCAATAAGAAGGTCAGAGGGATACAGTAAAAATGAAGTGAAGCATCGGAATCTATAAGTAGTGTCACAGGAATGGTTCAAAGCATAGACTGCAAGAAGAAACAGTTTTCTTGTACTTAAGTCGGCATTGTGCATTTTGTATTTAATTCCGATGCAATTTCTGTGTTTCATCGTCAATAAGAAGGTCAGAGGGATACAGTAAACCTAAAGTGAAGCATCGGAATTTATAACTAGTGTAACAGGAATGGTTCAAACATAGACAGTAAGAAGAGTTAGTTTTCTTGTACCTAAGTCGGCATTGTGCCTTTTCAATCTAATTCCGATGCAATTTCTATGTTTCATCGTCAATAAGAAGGTCAGAGGGATACACTAAACCTGAAGTGAAGCATCGGAATCAATAACTAGTGTCACAGGAATGGTTCAAAACATAGACATTAAGAATAGTTAGGTTTCTTGTACTTAAGTCGGCATAGTGCCTTTTGTAATTAATTCCGATGCAATACCTGTGTTTCATCGTCAATAAGAAGGTCAGAGGGATACAGTAAACCTGAAGTGAAGCATCGCAATCTATATCTAGTATAACAGGAATGGTTCAAACATAGACAGTTAGAAGAGTTAGTTTTCTTGTACTTAAGTTGTCATTGTGCCTTTTCCATTTAATTCCGATGCAATTTCTATGTTCCATCGTCAATTAGAAGGTCAGAGGCATACAGTAAACCTGAAGTGAAGCATCGGAATCTATAACTAGTGCAACAGGAATGGTTCAAACCACAGACAGTAAGAAGAGTCAGTTATCTTGTACTTAAGTCGGCATTATGCCTTTTGTATTTAATTCCGAAGCAAATTCTGTGTTTCATCGTCAACAAGAAGGTCAGAGGGATACAGTAAACCTGAAGTAAAGCTTCGTAATCTATAACGAGTGTCACATGAGTGGTTTAAAACATAGACAGTAAGAAGAGTCAGTTTTCTTGTACTTACGTCGGCATTGTACCGTTTGTATTAATTCGGATGCAATCTCTGCGTTTCGTCGTCAATAAGAAGGTCAGAGGGATTCTGTAATCCTTAAGTGAAGCATCGGAATCTATAACTAGTGTCACAGGAATGGTTCAAATCATAGACAGTAAGAAGTGTCGGTTTTCTTGTACTTAAGTCGGCATTGAGCCTTTTGTATTTAATTCCGATGCTATTTCTGTGTTTCATCGTCAATAAGAAGGGCAGAGGGATACAGTAAACCTGAAGTGAAGCATCGGAATCTATAACTAGTGTCACAGGAATGGTTCTAAACATAGACAGTAAGAAAAGTCAGCTTTCTTGTACTTAAGTCGGCATTGTGCTTTTTAAATTTAATTCCGATGCAATTTCTGTGTTTCATCGTCAATAAGAACTTCAGAGGGAAACAGTAAACCTGAAGAAAAGCATCGGAATCTATAACTAGTGTCACAGGAATGGCTCAAATCATAGACAGTAAGAAGAGTCAGTTTTCATGTACTTAGGTCTTCATTGTGCGTTTTGTATTTAATTTCGAAGCAATTTCTGTGTTTCATCGTCAATAAGAAGGTCAGAGGGATACAGTAAACCTGAAGTAAAGCATCGGAATCTATAACGAGGGTCACATGAATGGTTCAGAGCATAGACAGTAAGAAGGGTCAGTATTCTTGTAATTAAGACGGCATTGTGCCTTTTGTATTTAATTCCGATGCAATTTCTGTGTTTCATCGTCAATAAGGAGGTCAGAGGGTTACAGTAAACCTGAAGTGAAGCATCAGAATTGATAACTAGTATCACAGGAATGGTTCAAAACATAGAGAGTAAGAAGAGTCAGTTTTCTTGTACTTAAGTCGGCAATGTGCCTTTTGTATTTAATTCCGATGCAATTTCGGTGTTTCATCGTCAATAAGAAGGTCAGAGGGATACAGTAAACCTGAAGTGAAACATTGGAATCTATAACTAGTGTCACAGGAATGGTTCAAAACATAGACAGTAAGAAGAGTCAGTTTTACTTGTACTTATGTCGGCATTGTGCCTTTTGTATTTAATTCCGAAGCAATTTCTGTGTTTCATCGTCAATAAGAAAGTCAGAGGGATACAGTAAAAATGAAGTGAAGCATCGGAATCTATAAGTAGTGTCACAGGAATGGTTCAAAACATAGACTGCAAGAAGAGTCAGTTTTCTTGTACTTAAGTCGGCATTGTGCATTTTGTATTTAATTCCGATGCAATTTCTGTGTTTCATCGTCAATAAGAAGGTCAGTGGGATACAGTAAACCTGAAGTTAAGCATTGGAATCTGTAACTAGTGGCACAGGAATGGTTCAAAGCATAGACTGTAAGAATAGTCAGTTTTCTTGTACTTAAGTCGGCATAGTGGCTTTTGTATTTAATTCCGATTTAATATCTGTGTTTCATCGTGAATAAGAAGGTCAGGGGGATACACTAAACCTGAAGTGAAGCATCGGAATCTATAACTAGTGTAACAGGAATGGTTCAAACATAGACAGTTAGAAGAATTAGTTTTCTTGCACTTAAGACAACATTGTGCCTTTTCTATTTAATTCCGATGCAATTTCTATGTTTCATCGTCAATAAGAAGGTCAGAGGGATACAGTAAACCTGAAGTGAAGCATCGGAATCAATAACTAGTGTCACAGGAATGGTTCAAAACATAGACAGTAAGAAGAGTCAGTTTTCTTGTACTTAAGACGGCATTGTGCCTTTTGGATTTAATTCCGATGCATTATCTGTGTTTCATCGTCAATAAGAAGGTCAGAGGGATACAGTAAACCTTAAGTGAAGCATCGGAATCTATAACTAGTGTAACAGGAATGGTTCAAACATAGACAGTAAGAAGAGTTAGTTTTCTTGTACTTATGTCGGCATTGTGCCTTTTCAATCTAATTCCGATGCAATTTCTATGTTTCATCGTCAATAAGAAGGTCAGAGGGATACACTACACCTGAAGTGAAGCATCGGAATCAATAACTAGTGTCACAGGAATGGTTCAAAACATAGACAATAAGAATAATTAGGTTTCTTGTACTTAAGACGGCATAGTGCCTTTTGTAATTAATTCCGATGCAATATCTGTGTTTCATCGTCAATAAGAAGGTCAGAGGGATACAGTAAACATGAAGTGAAGCATCGGAATCTATATCTAGTATAACAGGAATGGTTCAAACATAGACAGTTAGAAGAGTTAGTTTTCTTGTACTTAAGTCGTCATTGTGCCTTTTCTATTTAATTCCGATGCAATTTCTATGTTCCATCGTCAATAAGAAGGTCAGAGGCATACAGTAAACCTGAAGTGAAGCATCGGAATCTATAACTAGTGCAACAGGAATGGTTCAAACCACAGACAGTAAGAAGAGTCAGTTATCTTGTACTTAAGTCGGCATTATGCCTTTTGTATTTAATTCCGAAGCAAATTCTGTGTTTCATCGTCAATAAGAAGGTCAGAGGGATACAGTAAACCTGAAGTAAAGCATCGTAATCTATAACGAGTGTCACATGAGTGGTTCAAAACATAGACAGTAAGAAGAGTCAGTTTTCTTGTACTTACTTCTGCATTGTACCGTTTGTATTAATTCGGATGCAATCTCTGCGTTTCGTCGTCAATAACAAGGTCAGAGGGATTCTGTAACCCTTAAGTGAAGCATCGGAATCTATAACTAGTGTCACAGGAATGGTTCAAATCATAGACTGTAAGAAGAGTCGGTTTTCTTGTACTTAAGTCGGCATTGAGCCTTTTGTATTCAATTCCGATGCTATTTCTGTGTTTCATCGTCAATAAGAAGGGCAGAGAGATACAGTAAACCTGAAGTGAAGCATCGGAATCTATAACTAGTGTCACAGGAATGGTTCTAAACATAGAGAGTAAGAAAAGTCAGCTTTCTTGTACTTAAGTCGGCATTGTGCTTTTTAAATTTAATTCCGATGCAATTTCTGTGTTTCATCGTCAATAAGAACTTCAGAGGGAAACAGTAAACCTGAAGAAAAGCATCGGAATCTATAACTAGTGTCACAGGAATGGCTCAAATCATAGACAGTAAGAAGAGTCAGTTTTCATGTACTTAGGTCTTCATTGTGCGTTTTGTATTTAATTTCGAAGCAATTTCTGTGTTTCATCGTCAATAAGAAGGTCAGAGGGATACAGTAAACCTGAAGTAAAGCATCGGAATCTATAACGAGGGTCACATGAATGGTTCAGAGCATAGACAGTAAGAAGGGTCAGTATTCTTGTAATTAAGACGGCATTGTGCCTTTTGTATTTAATTCCGATGCAATACCTGTGTTTCATCGTCAATAAGAAGGTCAGAGGGATACAGTAAAAATGAAGTGAAGCATCGGAATCTATAAGTAGTGTCACAGGAATGGTTCAAAACATAGACTGCAAGAAGAGTCAGTTTTCTTGTACTTAAGTCGGCATTGTGCATTTTGTATTTAATTCCGATGCAATTTCTGTGTTTCATCGTCAATAAGAAGGTCAGAGGGATACAGTAAACCTGAAGTGAAGCATCGGAATCTATATCTAGTATAACAGGAATAATTCAAACATAGACAGTTAGAAGAGTTAGTTTTCTTTTACTTAATTCGTCATTGTACCTTTTCTATTTAATTCCGATGCAATTTCTATGTTCCATCGTCAATAAGTAGGTCAGAGGCATACAGTAAACCTGAAGTGAAGCATCGGAATCTATAACTAGTGCAACAGGAATGGTTCAAACCACAGACAGTTAGAAGAGTCAGTTATCTTGTACTTAAGTCGGCATTATGCTTTTTGTATTTAATTCCGAAGCAAATTCTGTGTTTCATCGTCAATAAGAAGGTCAGAGGGATACTGTAAGCCTGAAGTAAAGCATCGTAATCTATAACGAGTGTCACATGTGTGGTTCAAAACATAGACAGTAAGAAGTGTCAGTTTTCTTGTACTTACGTCCGCATTGTACCGTCTGTATTAATTCGGATGCAATCTCTGTGTTTCGTCGCCAATAAAAAGGTCAGAGGGATCCTGTAAACCTGATGTGAAGCATCGGAATCTATAACTAGTGTCACAGGAATGGTTCAAAGCATAGACAGTAAGAAGAGTCGGTTTTCTTGTACTTAAGTCGGCATTGAGCCTTTTGTATTTAATTCCGATGCTATTTCTGTGTTTCATCGTCAATAAGGAGGTCAGAGGGTTACAGTAAACCTGAAGTGAAGCATCAGAATTGATAACTAGTGTCACAGGAATAGTTCAAAATATAGGCAGTAAGAAGAGTCAGTTTTCTTGTACTTAAGTCGGCAATGTGCCTTTTGTATTTATTTCCGATGCAATTTCCGTGTTTCATCGTCAATAAGAAGATCAGAGGGATACAGTAAACCTGAAGTGAAACATTGGAATCTATAACTAGTGTCACAGGAATGGTTCAAAACATAGACAGTAAGAAGAGTCAGTTTTCTTGTACTTATGTCGGAATTGTGCCTTTTGTATTTAATTCCGAAGCAATTTCTGTGTTTCATTCTCAATAAGACGGTCAGAGGGATACAGTAAACCTGAAGTGAGGCATCGGAATCTATACCTAGTGTCACAGGAATGGTCCAAATCATAGACGGTAAGAAGAGTCAGTTTTCTTGTACTTATGTCGGCATTGTGCCTTTTGTATTTAATTCCGATGCAATTTCTGTGATTCATCGTCAATAAGAAGGTCAGAGGGATACAGTAAACCTGAAGTGAAACATCGGAATCAATAACTAGTGTCACAGGAATGGTTCAAACGTAGACAGTAACAAGAGTCAGTTTTCTTGTACTTAAGTCGGCATTGTGCTTTTTGTATTAAATTCCGATGCAATATCTGTGCTTCATCGTCAATAAGAAGGTCAGAGGGATACAGTAAACCTGAAGTGAAGCATCGGAATCTATAAGTAGTTCACAGGAATGGTTCAAAACATAGACTGTAAGAAGAGTCAGTTTTCTTGTAGTTAAGTCGGCATTGTGCATTTTGTATTTAATTCCGAATGCAATTTCTGTGTTTCATCGTCAATAAGGAGGTCAGAGGGTTACAGTAAACCTGAAGTGAAGCATCAGAATTGATAACTAGTGTCACAGGAATGGTTCAAAACATAGAGAGTAAGAAGAGTCAGTTTTCTTGTACTTAAGTCGGCAATGTGCCTTTTGTATTTAATTCCGATGCAATTTCGGTGTTTCATCGTCAATAAGAAGGTCAGAGGTATACAGTAAACCTGAAGTGAAACATTGGAATCTATAACTAGTGTCACAGGAATGGTTCAAAACATAGACAGTAAGAAGAGTCAGTTTTCTTGTACTTATGTCGGCATTGTGCCTTTTGTATTTAATTCCGAAGCAATTTCTGTGTTTCATTGTCAATAAGACGGTCAGAGGGATACAGTAAACCTGAAGGGAGGCATCGGAATCTATACCTAGTGTCACAGGAATGGTTCAAATCATAGACGGTAAGAAGAGTCAGTTTTCTTGTACTTAAGTCGGCATTGTGCCTTTTGTATTTAATTCCGATGCAATTTCTGTGATTCATCGACAATAAGAAGGCAGAGGGATACAGTAAACCTGAAGTGAAACATCGGAATCAATAACTAGTGTCACAGGAATGGTTCAAACATAGACAGTAACAAGAGTCAGTTTTCTTGTACTTAAGTCGGCATTGTGCCTTTTGTATTTAATTCCGATGCAATACCTGGGTTTCATCGTCAATAAGAAGGTCAGAGGTATACAGTAAAAATGAAGTGAAGCATCGGAATCTATAAGTAGTGTCACAGGAATGGTTCAAAACATAGACTGCAAGAAGAAACAGTTTTCTTGTACTTAAGTCGGCATTGTGCATTTTGTATTTAATTCCGATGCAATTTCTGTGTTTCATCGTCAATAAGAAGGTCAGAGGGATACAGTAAACCTAAAGTGAAGCATCGGAATTTATAACTAGTGTAACAGGAATGGTTCAAACATAGACAGTAAGAAGAGTTAGTTTTCTTGTACCTAAGTCGGCATTGTGCCTTTTCAATCTAATTCCGATGCAATTTCTATGTTTCATCGTCAATAAGAAGGTCAGAGGGATACACTAAACCTGAAGTGAAGCATCGGAATCAATAACTAGTGTCACAGGAATGGTTCAAAACATAGACATTAAGAATAGTTAGGTTTCTTGTACTTAAGTCGGCATAGTGCCTTTTGTAATTAATTCCGATGCAATACCTGTGTTTCATCGTCAATAAGAAGGTCAGAGGGATACAGTAAACCTGAAGTGAAGCATCAGAATCTATATCTAGTATAACAGGAATAATTCAAACATAGACAGTTAGAAGAGTTAGTTTTCTTGTACTTAATGCGTCATTGTGCCTTTTCTATTTAATTCCGATGCAATTTCTATGTTCCATCGTCAACAAGAAGGTCAGAGGCATACAGTAAACCTGAAGTGAAGCATCGGAATCTATAACTAGTGCAACAGGAATGGTTCAAACCACAGACAGTTAGAAGAGTCAGTTATCTTGTACTTAAGTCGGCATTATGCTTTTTGTATTTAATTCCGAAGCAAATTCTGTGTTTCATCGTCAATAAGAAGGTCAGAGGGATACAGTAAGCCTGAAGTAAAGCATCGTAATCTATAACGAGTGTCACATGAGTGGTTCAAAACATAGACAGTAAGAAGAGTCAGTTTTCTTGTACTTACGTCGGCATTGTACCGTCTGTATTAATTCGGATGCAATCTCTGTGTTTCGTCGTCAATAAGAAGGTCAGAGGGATTCTGTAAACCTGAATTGAAGCATCGGAATCTATAACTAGTGTCACAGGAATGGTTCAAAGCATAGACAGTAAGAAGAGTCGGTTTTCTTGTACTTAAGTCGGCATTGAGCCTTTTGTATTTAATTCCGATGCTATTTCTGTGTTTCATCGTCAATAAGGAGGTCAGAGGGTTACAGTAAACCTGAAGTGAAGCATCAGAATTGATAACTAGTGTCACAGGAATAGTTCAAAACATAGGCAGTAAGAAGAGTCAGTTTTCTTGTACTTAAGTCGGCAATGTGCCTTTTGTATTTAATTCCGAAGCAATTTCGGTGTTTCATCGTCAATAAGAAGATCAGAGGGATACAGTAAACCTGAAGTGAAACATTGGAATCTATAACTAGTGTCAAAGGAATGGTTCAAAACATAGACAGTAAGAAGAGTCAGTTTTCTTGTACTTATGTCGGCATTGTGCCTTTTGTATTTAATTCCGAAGCAATTTCTGTGTTTCATTGTCAATAAGACGGTCAGAGGGATACAGTAAACCTGAAGTGAGGCATCGGAATCTATACCTAGTGTCACAGGAATGGTCCAAATCATAGACGGTAAGAAGAGTCAGTTTTCTTGTACTTATGTCGGCATTGTGCCTTTTGTATTTAATTCCGATGCAATTTCTGTGATTCATCGTCAATAAGAACGTCAGAGGGATACAGTAAACCTGAAGTGAAACATCGGAATCAATAACTAGTGTCACAGGAATGGTTCAAACGTAGACAGTAACAAGAGTCAGTTTCCTTGTACTTAAGTCGGCATTGTGCCTTTTGTATTTAATTCCGATGCAATATCTGTGTTTCATCGTCAATAAGAAGGTCAGAGGGATACAGTAAACCTGAAGTGAAGCATCGGAATCTATAAGTAGTGTCACAGGAATGGTTCAAAACATAGACTGTAAGAAGAGTCAGTTTTCTTGTACTTAAGTCGGCATTGTGCATTTTGTATTTAATTCCAAATGCAATTTCTGTGTTTCATCGTCAACACGAAGGTCAGTGGTATACAGTAATCCTGAAGTTAAGCATTGGAATCTATAACTAGTGTCACAGGAATGGTTCAAAACATAGACTGTAAGAATAGTCAGTTTTCTTGTACTTAAGTCGGCATTGTGACTTTTGTATTTAATTCCGATGCAATATCTGTGTTTCATCGTCAATAAGAAGGTCAGGGGATACAGTAAACCTGAAGTGAAGCATCGGAATCTATAACTAGTGTAACAGGAATGGTTCAAACATAGACAGTTAGAAGAGTTAGTTTTCTTGTACTTAAGACGGCATTGTGCCTGTTCTATTTAAATCCGATGCAATTTCTATGTTCCATCGTCAATAAGAAGGTCAGAGGGATACAGTAAACCTGAAGTGAAGCATCGGAATCAATAACTAGTGTCACAGGAATGGTTCAAAACATAGACAGTAAGAAGAGTCAGTTTTCTTGTACTTACGTCGGCATTGTGCCTTTTGTATTTAATTCCGATGCAATATCTGTGTTTCATCGTCAATAAGAAGGTCAGAGGGATACAGTAAACCTGAAGTGAAGCATCGGGATCTATACCTAGTGTCACAGGATTGGTTCAAAACATAGTCAGTAAGAAGAGTCAGTTTTCTTGTACTTAATTCGGCATTGTGCATTTTGTATTTAATTCCGATGAAATTTCTGTGTTTCATCGTCAATAAGAAGGTCAGTGGGATACAGTAAACCTGAAGTTTAGCATTGGAATCTGTAACTAGTGTCACAGGAATGGTTCAAAGCATAGACTGTGAGAATAGTCAGTTTTCTTGTACTTAAGTCGGCATAGTGCCTTTTGTATTTAATTCCGATGCAATATCTGTGTTTCATCGTGAATAAGAAGGTCAGGGGGATACACTAAACCTGAAGTGAAGCATCGGAATCTATAACTAGTGTAACAGGAATGGTTCAAACATAGACAGTTAGAAGAGTTAGTTTTCTTGTACCTAAGACAACATTGTGCCTTTTCTATTTAATTCCGATGCAATTTCTATGTTTCATCGTCAATAAGAAGGTCAGAGGGATACAGTGAACCTGAAGTGAAGCATCGGAATCAATAACTAGTGTCACAGGAATGGTTCAAAACATAGACAGTAAGAAGAGTCAGTTTTCTTGTACTTAAGACAGCATTGTGCCTTTTGGATTTAATTCCGATGCATTATCTGTGTTTCATCGTCAATAAGAAGGTCAGAGGGATACAGTAAACCTAAAGTGAAGCATCGGAATCTATAACTAGTGTAACAGGAATAGTTCAAACATAGACAGTAAGAAGAGTTAGTTTTCTTGTACTTAAGTCGGCATTGTGCCTTTTCAATCTAATTCCGATGCAATTTCTATGTTTCATCGTCAATAAGAAGGTCAGAGGGATACACTAAACCTGAAGTGAAGCATCGGAATCAATAACTAGTGTCACAGGAATGGTTCAAAACATAGACAATAAGAATAGTTAGGTTTCTTGTACTTAAGTCGGCATAGTGCCTTTTGTAATTAATTCCGATGCAATATCTGTGTTTCATCGTCAATAAGAAGGTCAGAGGGATACAGTAAACCTGAAGTGAAGCATCGGAATCTATATCTAGTATAACAGGAATGGTTCAAACATAGACAGTTAGAAGAGTTAGTTTTCTTGTACTTAAGTCGTCATTGTGCCTTTTCTATTTAATTCCGATGCAATTTCTATGTTCCATCGTCAATAAGAAGGTCAGAGGCATACAGTAAACCTGAAGTGAAGCATCGGAATCTATAACTAGTGCAACAGGAATGGTTCAAACCACAGACAGTAAGAAGAGTCAGTTATCTTGTACTTAAGTCGGCATTATGCTTTTTGTATTTAATTCCGAAGCAAATTCTGTGTTTCATCGTCAATAAGAAGGTCAGAGGGATACAGTAAGCCTGAAGTAAAGCATCGTAATCCATAACGAGTGTCACATGAGTGGTTCAAATCATACACAGTAAGAAGAGTCAGTTTTCTTGTACTTACGTCGGCATTGTACCGTCTGTATTAATTCGGATGCAATCTCTGTGTTTCGTTGTCAATAAGAAGGTCAGAGGGATTCTGTAAACCGTAAGTGAAGCATCGGAATCTATAACTAGTGTCACAGGAATGGATCAAAGCATAGACAGTAAGAAGAGTCGGTTTTCTTGTACTTAAGTCGGCATTGAGCCTTTTGTATTTAATTCCGATGCTATTTCTGTGTTTCATCGTCAATAAGAAGGGCAGAGGGATACAGTAAACCAGAAGTGAAGCATCGGAATCCATAACTAGTGTCACAGGAATGGTTCTAAACATAGACAGTAAGAAGAGTCAGCTTTCTTGTACTTATGTCGGCATTGTGCTTTTTATATTTAATTCCGATGCAATTTCTGTGTTTCATCGTCAATAAGAACTTCAGAGGGAAACAGTAAACCTGAAGAAAAGCATCGGAATCTATAACTAGTGTCACAGGAATGGCTCAAATCATAGACAGTTAGAAGAGTCAGTTTTCTTGTACTTAGGTCTTCATTGTGCGTTTTGTATTTAATTTCGAAGCAATTTCTGTGTTTCATCGTCAATAAGAAGGTCAGAGGGATACAGTAAACCTGAAGTAAAGCATCGGAATCTATAACGAGGGTCACATGAATGGTTCAGAGCATAGACAGTAAGAAGTGTCAGTATTCTTGTAATTAAGACGGCATTGTGCCTTTTGTATTTATTCCGATGCAATTTCTGTGTTTCATCGTCAATAAGGAGGTCAGAGGGTTACAGTAAACCTGAAGTGAAGCATCAGAATTGATAACTAGTGTCACAGGAATGGTTCAAAACATAGGCAGTAAGAAGAGTCAGTTTTCTTGTACTTAAGTCGGCAATGTGCCTTTTGTATTTAATTCCGATGCAATTTCGGTGTTTCATCGTCAATAAGAAGGTCAGAGGGATACAGTAAACCTGAAGTAAAGCATCGGAATCTATAACGATGGTCACATGAATGGTTCAGAGCATAGACAGTAAGAAGGGTCAGTATTTTTGTAATTAAGACGGCATTGTGCCTTTTGTATTTATTCCGATGCAATTTCTGTGTTTCATCGTCAATACGGAGGTCAGAGGGTTACAGTAAACCTGAAGTGAAACATCGGAATCAATAACTAGTGTCACAGGAATGGTTCAAACGTAGACAGTAACAAGAGTCAGTTTTCTTGTACTTAAATCGGCATTGTGCCTTTTGCTTTTAATTCCGAAGCAATATCTGTGTTTCATCGTCAATAAGAAGGTCAGAGAGATACAGTAAACCTGAAGTGAAGCATCGGAATCTATAAGTAGTGTCACAGGAATGGTTCAAAACATAGACTGTAAGAAGAGTCAGTTTTCTTGTACTTAAGTCGGCATTGTGCATTTTGTATTTAATTCCGAATGCAATTTCTGTGTTTCATCGTCAACACGAAGGTCATTGGGATACAGTAATCCTGAAGTTAAGCATTGGAATCTATAACTAGTGTCACAGGAATGGTTCAAAACATAGACTGTAAGAATAGTCAGTTTTCTTGTACTTAAGTCGGCTTTGTGACTTTTGTATTTAATTCCGATGCAATATCTGTGTTTCATCGTCAATAAGAAGGTCAGGGGATACAGTAAACCTGAAGTGAAGCATCGGAATCTATAACTAGTGTAACAGGAATGGTTCAAACATAGGCAGTTAGAAGAGTTAGTTTTCTTGTACTTAAGACGGCATTGTGCCTTTTCTATTTAATTCCGATGCAATTTCTATGTTTCATCGTCAATAAGAAGGTCAAAGGGATACAGTAAACCTGAAGTGAAGCATCGGAATCAATAACTAGTGTCACAGAAATGGTTCAAAACATAGACAGTAAGAAGAGTCAGTTTTCTTGTACTTAAGTCGGCATTGTGCCTTCTGTATTTAATTCCGATGCAATATCTGTGTTTCATCGTCAATAAGAAGGTCAGAGGGATACAGTAAACCTGAAGTGAAGCATCGGAATCTACAACTAGTATAACAGGAATGGTTCAAACAAAGACAGTTAGAAGAGTTAGTTTTCTTGTACTTAAGTCGTCATTGTGCCTTTTCTATTTTATTCCGATGCAATTTCTATGTTCCATCGTCAATAAGAAGGTCAGAGGCATACAATAAACCTGAAGTGAAGCATCGGAATCTATAACTAATGCAACAGGAATGGTTCAAACCACAGACAGTAAGAAGAGTCAGTTATCTTGTACTTAAGTCGGCATTGTGCCTTTTGTATTTAATTCCGAAGCAAATTCTGTGTTTCATCGTCAAAAAGAAGGTCAGAGGGATACAGTAAACCTAAAGTAAAGCATCGTAATCTATAACGAGTGTCACATGAATGGTTGAAATCATAGACAGTAAGAAGAGTCAGTTTTCTTGTACTTAAGTCGGCATTGTACCTTTTGTATTAATTCGGGTGCAATCTCTGTGTTTCATCGTCAATAAGAATGTCAGAGGGATACAGTAAACCTTAAGTGAAGCATCGGAATCTATAACTAGTGTCACAGGAATGGTTCTAAACATAGTCAGTAAAAGAGTCAGTTTTCTTGTTCTTAAGTGGGCATTGTGCCTTTTATAATTAATTCCGATGCAATTTCTGTGTTTCATCGTCAATAAGAACTTCAGAGGGAACAGTAAACCTGAAGTGAAGCATCGGAATCTATAACTAGTGTCACAGGAATGGTTCAAATCATAGACAGTAAGAAGAGTCAGTTTTCTTGTACTTAAGTCTTCATTGTGCCTTTTGTATTTAATTCCGAAGCAATTTCTGTGTTCCATCGTCAATAAGAAGGTCAGAGGGATACAGTAAACCTGAAGCGAAGCATCGGAATCTATAACGAGGGTCACATGAATGGTTCAAAGCATAGACAGTAAGAGGAGTCAGTTTTCTTGTACTTAGGACGGCATTGTGCCTTTTGTATTTAATTCCGATGCAATTTCTGTGTTTCATTGTCAATAAGGAGGTCAGAGGGTTACAAAAAACCTGAAGTGAAGCATCAGAATCGACAACTAGTGTCACAGGAATGGTTCAAAACATAGGCAGTAAGAAGAGTCAGTTTTCTTGTACTTAAGTCGGCATTGTGCCTTTTGTATTTAATTCCGATGCTATTTCTGTGTTTCATCGTCAATAAGAAGGTCAGAGGGATACAGTAAACCTGAAGTGAAGCATCGGAATCTACAACTTTTATAACAGGAATGGTTCAAACATAGACAGTTAGAAGAGTTAGTTTTCTTGTACTTAAGTCGGCATTGTACCTTTTGTATTAATTCGGGTGCAATCTCTGTGTTTCATCGTCAATAAGAATGTCAGAGGGATACAGTAAACCTTAAGTGAAGCATCGGAATCTATAACTAGTGTCACAGGAATGGTTCAAAACATAGACAGTAAGAAGAGTCAGTTTTCTTGTACTTAAGTCGGCATTGTGCCTTTTGTATTTAATTCCGATGCTATTTCTGTGTTTCATCGTCAATAAGAAGACAGAGGGATACAGTAAACCTGAAGTGAAGCATGAGAATCTATAACTAGTGTCACAGGAATGGTTCAAAAATAGACAGTAAGAAGAGTCAGTTTTCTTGTACTTAAGTCGGCATTGTGCCTTTTGTATTTAATTCCGATGCAATTTCTGTGTTTCATCGTCAATAAGAACTTCAGAGGGAACAGTAAACCTGAAGTGAAGCATCGGAATCTATAACTAGTGTCACAGGAATGGTTCAAATCATAGACAGTAAGAAGAGTCAGTTTTCTTGTACTTAAGTCTTCATTGTGCCTTTTGTATTTAATTCCGAAGCAATTTCTGTGTTTCATCGTCAATAAGAAGGTCAGAGGGATACAGTAAACCTGAAGCGAAGCATCGGAATCTATAACGAGGGTCACATGAATGGTTCAAAGCATAGACAGTAAGAGGAGTCAGTTTTCTTGTACTTAAGACAGCATTGTGCCTTTTGTATTAATTCGGGTGCAATCTCTGTGTTTCATCGTCAATAAGAATGTCAGAGGGATACAGTAAACCTTAAGTGAAGCATCGGAATCTATAACTAGTGTCACAGGAATGGTTCAAAACATAGACAGTAAGAAGAATCAGTTTTCTTGTACTTAAGTCGGCATTGTGCCTTTTGTATTTAATTCCGATGCTATTTCTGTGTTTCATCGTCAATAAGAAGACAGAGGGATACAGTAAACCTGAAGTGAAGCATCAGAATCTATAACTAGTGTCACAGGAATGGTTCAAAAATAGATAGTAAGAAGAGTCAGTTTTCTTGTACTTAAGTCGGCATTGCGCCTTTTGTATTTAATTCCGATGCAATTTCTGTGTTTCATCGTCAATAAGAACTTCAGAGGGGACAGTAAACCTGAAGTGAAGCATCGGAATCTATAACTAGTGTCACAGGAATGGTTCAAATCATAGACAGTAAGAAGAGTCAGTTTTCTTGTACTTATGTCTTCATTGTACCTTTTGTATTTAATTCCGAAGCAATTTCTGTGTTTCATCGTCAATAAGAAGGTCAGAGGGATACAGTAAACCTGAAGCGAAGCATCGGAATCTATAACGAGGGTCACATGAATGGTTCAAAGCATAGACAGTAAGAGGAGTCGGTTTTCTTGTACTTAAGACGGCATTGTGCCTTTTGTATTTAATTCCGATGATATTTCTGTGTTTCATCGTCAATACGAAGGTCAGAGGGATACAGTAAACCTGAAGTGAAGCATTGGAATCTATAACTAGTGTCACAGGAATGGTTCAAAAATAGACAGTAAGAAGAGTCAGTTTTCTTGTACTTACGTCGGCATTGTGCCTTTTGTATTTAATTCCGATGCAATTTCTGTGTTTCATCGTCAATTTGAAGGTCAGAGGGATACAGTAAACCTGAAGTGAAGCATCGGAATCTGTAACTAGTGTCACAGGAATGGTTCTAAACATAGACAGTAAGAAGAGTCAGTTTTCTTGTTCTTAAGTCGGCATTGTGCCTTTTATATTTAATTCCGATGCAATTTCTGTGTTTCATCGTCAATAAGATCTTCAGAGGGAAACTGTAAACCTGAAGTGAAGCATCGGAATCTATAACTAGTGTCACAGGAATGGATCAAAGCATAGACAGTAAGAAGAGTCGGTTTTCTTGTACTTAAGTCGGCATTGAGCCTTTTGTATTTAATTCCGATGCTATTTCTGTGTTTCATCGTCAATAAGAAGGGCAGAGGGATACAGTAAACCAGAAGTGAAGCATCGGAATCCATAACTAGTGTCACAGGAATGGTTCTAAACATAGACAGTAAGAAGAGTCAGCTTTCTTGTACTTATGTCGGCATTGTGCTTTTTATATTTAATTCCGATGCAATTTCTGTGTTTCATCGTCAATAAGAACTTCAGAGGGAAACAGTAAACCTGAAGAAAAGCATCGGAATCTATAACTAGTGTCACAGGAATGGCTCAAATCATAGACAGTTAGAAGAGTCAGTTTTCTTGTACTTAGGTCTTCATTGTGCGTTTTGTATTTAATTTCGAAGCAATTTCTGTGTTTCATCGTCAATAAGAAGGTCAGAGGGATACAGTAAACCTGAAGTAAAGCATCGGAATCTATAACGAGGGTCACATGAATGGTTCAGAGCATAGACAGTAAGAAGTGTCAGTATTCTTGTAATTAAGACGGCATTGTGCCTTTTGTATTTATTCCGATGCAATTTCTGTGTATCATCGTCAATAAGGAGGTCAGAGGGTTACAGTAAACCTGAAGTGAAGCATCAGAATTGATAACTAGTGTCACAGGAATGGTTCAAAACATAGGCAGTAAGAAGAGTCAGTTTTCTTGTACTTAAGTCGGCAATGTGCCTTTTGTATTTAATTCCGATGCAATTTCGGTGTTTCATCGTCAATAAGAAGGTCAGAGGGATACAGTAAACCTGAAGTAAAGCATCGGAATCTATAACGATGGTCACATGAATGGTTCAGAGCATAGACAGTAAGAAGGGTCAGTATTTTTGTAATTAAGACGGCATTGTGCCTTTTGTATTTATTCCGATGCAATTTCTGTGTTTCATCGTCAATACGGAGGTCAGAGGGTTACAGTAAACCTGAAGTGAAACATCGGAATCAATAACTAGTGTCACAGGAATGGTTCAAACGTAGACAGTAACAAGAGTCAGTTTTCTTGTACTTAAATCGGCATTGTGCCTTTTGCTTTTAATTCCGAAGCAATATCTGTGTTTCATCGTCAATAAGAAGGTCAGAGAGATACAGTAAACCTGAAGTGAAGCATCGGAATCTATAACTAGTGTCACAGGAATGGTTCAAAACATAGACTGTAAGAAGAGTCAGTTTTCTTGTACTTAAGTCGGCATTGTGCATTTTGTATTTAATTCCGAATGCAATTTCTGTGTTTCATCGTCAACACGAAGGTCATTGGGATACAGTAATCCTGAAGTTAAGCATTGGAATCTATAACTAGTGTCACAGGAATGGTTCAAAACATAGACTGTAAGAATAGTCAGTTTTCTTGTACTTAAGTCGGCTTTGTGACTTTTGTATTTAATTCCGATGCAATATCTGTGTTTCATCGTCAATAAGAAGGTCAGGGGATACAGTAAACCTGAAGTGAAGCATCGGAATCTATAACTAGAGTAACAGGAATGGTTCAAACATAGGCAGTTAGACGAGTTAGTTTTCTTGTACTTAAGACGGCATTGTGCCTTTTCTATTTAATTCCGATGCAATTTCTATGTTTCATCGTCAATAAGAAGGTCAAAGGGATACAGTAAACCTGAAGTGAAGCATCGGAATCAATAACTAGTGTCACAGAAATGGTTCAAAACATAGACAGTAAGAAGAGTCAGATTTCTTGTACTTAAGTCGGCATTGTGCCTTCTGTATTTAATTCCGATGCAATATCTGTGTTTCATCGTCAATAAGAAGGTCAGAGGGATACAGTAAACCTGAAGTGAAGCATCGGAATCTACAACTAGTATAACAGGAATGGTTCAAACAAAGACAGTTAGAAGAGTTAGTTTTCTTGTACTTAAGTCGTCATTGTGCCTTTTCTATTTAATTCCGATGCAATTTCTATGTTCCATCGTCAATAAGAAGGTCAGAGGCATACAATAAACCTGAAGTGAAGCATCGGAATCTATAACTAATGCAACAGGAATGGTTCAAACCACAGACAGTAAGAAGAGTCAGTTATCTTGTACTTAAGTCGGCATTGTGCCTTTTGTATTTAATTCCGAAGCAAATTCTGTGTTTCATCGTCAAAAAGAAGGTCAGAGGGATACAGTAAACCTAAAGTAAAGCATCGTAATCTATAACGAGTGTCACATGAATGGTTGAAAACATAGACAGTAAGAAGAGTCAGTTTTCTTGTACTTAAGTCGGCATTGTACCTTTTGTATTAATTCGGGTGCAATCTCTGTGTTTCATCGTCAATAAGAATGTCAGAGGGATACAGTAAACCTTAAGTGAAGCATCGGAATCTATAACTAGTGTCACAGGAATGGTTCTAAACATAGTCAGTAAAAGAGTCAGTTTTCTTGTTCTTAAGTGGGCATTGTGCCTTTTATAATTAATTCCGATGCAATTTCTGTGTTTCATCGTCAATAAGAACTTCAGAGGGAACAGTAAACCTGAAGTGAAGCATCGGAATCTATAACTAGTGTACAGGAATGGTTCAAATCATAGACAGTAAGAAGAGTCAGTTTTCTTGTACTTAAGTCTTCATTGTGCCTTTTCTATTTAATTCCGAAGCAATTTCTGTGTTCCATCGTCAATAAGAAGGTCAGAGGGATACAGTAAACCTGAAGCGAAGCATCGGAATCTATAACGAGGGTCACATGAATGGTTCAAAGCATAGACAGTAAGAGGAGTCAGTTTTCTTGTACTTAGGACGGCATTGTGCCTTTTGTATTTAATTCCGATGCAATTTCTGTGTTTCATCGTCAATAAGGAGGTCAGAGGGTTACAAAAAACCTGAAGTGAAGCATCAGAATCGACAACTAGTGTCACAGGAATGGTTCAAAACATAGGCAGTAAGAAGAGTCAGTTTTCTTGTACTTAAGTCGGCATTGTGCCTTTTGTATTTAATTCCGATGCTATTTCTGTGTTTCATCGTCAATAAGAAGGTCAGAGGGATACAGTAAACCTGAAGTGAAGCATCGGAATCTACAACTTTTATAACAGGAATGGTTCAAACATAGACAGTTAGAAGAGTTAGTTTTCTTGTACTTAAGTCGGCATTGTACCTTTTGTATTAATTCGGGTGCAATCTCTGTGTTTCATCGTCAATAAGAATGTCAGAGGGATACAGTAAACCTTAAGTGAAGCATCGGAATCTATAACTAGTGTCACAGGAATGGTTCAAAACATAGACAGTAAGAAGAGTCAGTTTTCTTGTACTTAAGTCGGCATTGTGCCTTTTGTATTTAATTCCGATGCTATTTCTGTGTTTCATCGTCAATAAGAAGACAGAGGGATACAGTAAACCTGAAGTGAAGCATGAGAATCTATAACTAGTGTCACAGGAATGGTTCAAAAATAGACAGTAAGAAGAGTCAGTTTTCTTGTACTTAAGTCGGCATTGTGCCTTTTGTATTTAATTCCGATGCAATTTCTGTGTTTCATCGTCAATAAGAACTTCAGAGGGAACAGTAAACCTGAAGTGAAGCATCGGAATCTATAACTAGTGTCACAGGAATGGTTCAAATCATAGACAGTAAGAAGAGTCAGTTTTCTTGTACTTAAGTCTTCATTGTGCCTTTTGTATTTAATTCCGAAGCAATTTCTGTGTTTCATCGTCAATAAGAAGGTCAGAGGGATACAGTAAACCTGAAGCGAAGCATCGGAATCTATAACGAGGGTCACATGAATGGTTCAAAGCATAGACAGTAAGAGAAGTCAGTTTTCTTGTACTTAAGACAGCATTGTGCCTTTTGTATTAATTCAGGTGCAATCTCTGTGTTTCATCGTCAATAAGAATGTCAGAGGGATACAGTAAACCTTAAGTGAAGCATCGGAATCTATAACTAGTGTCACAGGAATGGTTCAAAACATAGACAGTAAGAAGAATCAGTTTTCTTGTACTTAAGTCGGCATTGTGCCTTTTGTATTTAATTCCGATGCTTTTTCTGTGTTTCATCGTCAACAAGAAGACAGAGGGATACAGTAAACCTGAAGTGAAGCATCAGAATCTATAACTAGTGTCACAGGAATGGTTCAAAAATAGATAGTAAGAAGAGTCAGTTTTCTTGTACTTAAGTCGGCATTGCGCCTTTTGTATTTAATTCCGATGCAATTTCTGTGTTTCATCGTCAATAAGAACTTCAGAGGGGACAGTAAACCTGAAGTGAAGCATCGGAATCTATAACTAGTGTCACAGGAATGGTTCAAATCATAGACAGTAAGAAGAGTCAGTTTTCTTGTACTTATGTCTTCATTGTACCTTTTGTATTTAATTCCGAAGCAATTTCTGTGTTTCATCGTCAATAAGAAGGTCAGAGGGATACAGTAAACCTGAAGCGAAGCATCGGAATCTATAACGAGGGTCACATGAATGGTTCAAAGCATAGACAGTAAGAGGAGTCGGTTTTCTTGTACTTAAGACGGCATTGTGCCTTTTGTATTTATTTCCGATGATATTTCTGTGTTTCATCGTCAATAAGAAGGTCAGAGGGATACAGTAAACCTGAAGTGAAGCATTGGAATCTATAACTAGTGTCACAGGAATGGTTCAAAAATAGACAGTAAGAAGAGTCAGTTTTCTTGTACTTACGTCGGCATTGTGCCTTTTGTATTTAATTCCGATGCAATTTCTGTGTTTCATCGTCAATTTGAAGGTCAGAGGGATACAGTAAACCTGAAGTGAAGCATCGGAATCTGTAACTAGTGTCACAGGAATGGTTCTAAACATAGACAGTAAGAAGAGTCAGTTTTCTTGTTCTTAAGTCGGCATTGTGCCTTTTATATTTAATTCCGATGCAATTTTTGTGTTTCATCGTCAATAAGAACTTCAGAGGGAAACAGTAAACCTGAAGTGAAGCATCGGAATCTGTAACTAGTGTCACAGGAATGGTTCTAAACATAGACAGTAAGAAGAGTCGGTTTTCTTGTACTTAAGTCGGCATTGAGCCTTTTGTATTTAATTCCGATGCTATTTCTGTGTTTCATCGTCAATAAGAAGGGCAGAGGGATACAGTAAACCAGAAGTGAAGCATCGGAATCCATAACTAGTGTCACAGGAATGGTTCTAAACATAGACAGTAAGAAGAGTCAGCTTTCTTGTACTTATGTCGGCATTGTGCTTTTTATATTTAATTCCGATGCAATTTCTGTGTTTCATCGTCAATAAGAACTTCAGAGGGAAACAGTAAACCTGAAGAAAAGCATCGGAATCTATAACTAGTGTCACAGGAATGGCTCAAATCATAGGCAGTTAGAAGAGTCAGTTTTCTTGTACTTAGGTCTTCATTGTGCGTTTTGTATTTAATTTCGAAGCAATTTCTGTGTTTCATCGTCAATAAGAAGGTCAGAGGGATACAGTAAACCTGAAGTAAAGCATCGGAATCTATAACGAGGGTCACATGAATGGTTCAGAGCATAGACAGTAAGAAGTGTCAGTATTCTTGTAATTAAGACGGCATTGTGCCTTTTGTATTTATTCCGATGCAATTTCTGTGTTTCATCGTCAATAAGGAGGTCAGAGGGTTACAGTAAACGTGAAGTGAAGCATCAGAATTGATAACTAGTGTCACAGGAATGGTTCAAAACATAGGCAGTAAGAAGAGTCAGTTTTCTTGTACTTAAGTCGGCAATGTGCCTTTTGTATTTAATTCCGATGCAATTTCGGTGTTTCATCGTCAATAAGAAGGTCAGAGGGATACAGTAAACCTGAAGTAAAGCATCGGAATCTATAACGATGGTCACATGAATGGTTCAGAGCATAGACAGTAAGAAGGGTCAGTATTTTTGTAATTAAGACGGCATTGTGCCTTTTGTATTTATTCCGATGCAATTTCTGTGTTTCATCGTCAATACGGAGGTCAGAGGGTTACAGTAAACCTGAAGTGAAACATCGGAATCAATAACTAGTGTCACAGGAATGGTTCAAACGTAGACAGTAACAAGAGTCAGTTTTCTTGTACTTAAATCGGCATTGTGCCTTTTGCTTTTAATTCCGAAGCAATATCTGTGTTTCATCGTCAATAAGAAGGTCAGAGAGATACAGTAAACCTGAAGTGAAGCATCGGAATCTATAAGTAGTGTCACAGGAATGGTTCAAAACATAGACTGTAAGAAGAGTCAGTTTTCTTGTACTTAAGTCGGCATTGTGCATTTTGTATTTAATTCCGAATGCAATTTCTGTGTTTCATCGTCAACACGAAGGTCATTGGGATACAGTAATCCTGAAGTTAAGCATTGGAATCTATAACTAGTGTCACAGGAATGGTTCAAAACATAGACTGTAAGAATAGTCAGTTTTCTTGTACTTAAGTCGGCTTTGTGACTTTTGTATTTAATTCCGATGCAATATCTGTGTTTCATCGTCAATAAGAAGGTCAGGGGATACAGTAAACCTGAAGTGAAGCATCGGAATCTATAACTAGAGTAACAGGAATGGTTCAAACATAGGCAGTTAGACGAGTTAGTTTTCTTGTACTTAAGACGGCATTGTGCCTTTTCTATTTAATTCCGATGCAATTTCTATGTTTCATCGTCAATAAGAAGGTCAAAGGGATACAGTAAACCTGAAGTGAAGCATCGGAATCAATAACTAGTGTCACAGAAATGGTTCAAAACATAGACAGTAAGAAGAGTCAGTTTTCTTGTACTTAAGTCGGCATTGTGCCTTCTGTATTTAATTCCGATGCAATATCTGTGTTTCATCGTCAATAAGAAGGTCAGAGGGATACAGTAAACCTGAAGTGAAGCATCGGAATCTACAACTAGTATAACAGGAATGGTTCAAACAAAGACAGTTAGAAGAGTTAGTTTTCTTGTACTTAAGTCGTCATTGTGCCTTTTCTATTTAATTCCGATGCAATTTCTATGTTCCATCGTCAATAAGAAGGTCAGAGGCATACAATAAACCTGAAGTGAAGCATCGGAATCTATAACTAATGCAACAGGAATGGTTCAAACCACAGACAGTAAGAAGAGTCAGTTATCTTGTACTTAAGTCGGCATTGTGCCTTTTGTATTTAATTCCGAAGCAAATTCTGTGTTTCATCGTCAAAAAGAAGGTCAGAGGGATACAGTAAACCTAAAGTAAAGCATCGTAATCTATAACGAGTGTCACATGAATGGTTGAAAACATAGACAGTAAGAAGAGTCAGTTTTCTTGTACTTAAGTCGGCATTGTACCTTTTGTATTAATTCGGGTGCAATCTCTGTGTTTCATCGTCAATAAGAATGTCAGAGGGATACAGTAAACCTTAAGTGAAGCATCGGAATCTATAACTAGTGTCACAGGAATGGTTCTAAACATAGTCAGTAAAAGAGTCAGTTTTCTTGTTCTTAAGTGGGCATTGTGCCTTTTATAATTAATTCCGATGCAATTTCTGTGTTTCATCGTCAATAAGAACTTCAGAGGGAACAGTAAACCTGAAGTGAAGCATCGGAATCTATAACTAGTGTCACAGGAATGGTTCAAATCATAGACAGTAAGAAGAGTCAGTTTTCTTGTACTTAAGTCTTCATTGTGCCTTTTGTATTCAATTCCGAAGCAATTTCTGTGTTCCATCGTCAATAAGAAGGTCAGAGGGATACAGTAAACCTGAAGCGAAGCATCGGAATCTATAACGAGGGTCACATGAATGGTTCAAAGCATAGACAGTAAGAGGAGTCAGTTTTCTTGTACTTAGGACGGCATTGTGCCTTTTGTATTTAATTCCGATGCAATTTCTGTGTTTCATCGTCAATAAGGAGGTCAGAGGGTTACAAAAAACCTGAAGTGAAGCATCAGAATCGACAACTAGTGTCACAGGAATGGTTCAAAACATAGGCAGTAAGAAGAGTCAGTTTTCTTGTACTTAAGTCGGCATTGTGCCTTTTGTATTTAATTCCGATGCTATTTCTGTGTTTCATCGTCAATAAGAAGGTCAGAGGGATACAGTAAACCTGAAGTGAAGCATCGGAATCTACAACTTTTATAACAGGAATGGTTCAAACATAGACAGTTAGAAGAGTTAGTTTTCTTGTACTTAAGTCGGCATTGTACCTTTTGTATTAATTCGGGTGCAATCTCTGTGTTTCATCGTCAATAAGAATGTCAGAGGGATACAGTAAACCTTAAGTGAAGCATCGGAATCTATAACTAGTGTCACAGGAATGGTTCAAAACATAGACAGTAAGAAGAGTCAGTTTTCTTGTACTTAAGTCGGCATTGTGCCTTTTGTATTTAATTCCGATGCTATTTCTGTGTTTCATCGTCAATAAGAAGACAGAGGGATACAGTAAACCTGAAGTGAAGCATGAGAATCTATAACTAGTGTCACAGGAATGGTTCAAAAATAGACAGTAAGAAGAGTCAGTTTTCTTGTACTTAAGTCGGCATTGTGCCTTTTGTATTTAATTCCGATGCAATTTCTGTGTTTCATCGTCAATAAGAACTTCAGAGGGAACAGTAAACCTGAAGTGAAGCATCGGAATCTATAACTAGTGTCACAGGAATGGTTCAAATCATAGACAGTAAGAAGAGTCAGTTTTCTTGTACTTAAGTCTTCATTGTGCCTTTTGTATTTAATTCCGAAGCAATTTCTGTGTTTCATCGTCAATAAGAAGGTCAGAGGGATACAGTAAACCTGAAGCGAAGCATCGGAATCTATAACGAGGGTCACATGAATGGTTCAAAGCATAGACAGTAAGAGAAGTCAGTTTTCTTGTACTTAAGACAGCATTGTGCCTTTTGTATTAATTCGGGTGCAATCTCTGTGTTTCATCGTCAATAAGAATGTCAGAGGGATACAGTAAACCTTAAGTGAAGCATCGGAATCTATAACTAGTGTCACAGGAATGGTTCAAAACATAGACAGTAAGAAGAATCAGTTTTCTTGTACTTAAGTCGGCATTGTGCCTTTTGTATTTAATTCCGATGCTATTTCTGTGTTTCATCGTCAACAAGAAGACAGAGGGATACAGTAAACCTGAAGTGAAGCATCAGAATCTATAACTAGTGTCACAGGAATGGTTCAAAAATAGATAGTAAGAAGAGTCAGTTTTCTTGTACTTAAGTCGGCATTGCGCCTTTTGTATTTAATTCCGATGCAATTTCTGTGTTTCATCGTCAATAAGAACTTCAGAGGGGACAGTAAACCTGAAGTGAAGCATCGGAATCTATAACTAGTGTCACAGGAATGGTTCAAAAATAGACAGTAAGAAGAGTCAGTTTTCTTGTACTTACGTCGGCATTGTGCCTTTTGTATTTAATTCCGATGCAATTTCTGTGTTTCATCGTCAATTTGAAGGTCAGAGGGATACAGTAAACCTGAAGTGAAGCAACGGAATCTGTAACTAGTGTCACAGGAATGGTTCTAAACATAGACAGTAAGAAGAGTCAGTTTTCTTGTTCTTAAGTCGGCATTGTGCCTTTTATATTTAATTCCGATGCAATTTCTGTGTTTCATCGTCAATAAGAACTTCAGAGGGAAACAGTAAACCTGAAGTGAAGCATCGGAATCTATAACTAGTGTCACAGGAATGGTTCAAATCGTAGACAGTAAGAAGAGTCAGTTTTCTTGTACTTAAGTCTTCATTGTGCCTTTTGTATTTAATTCCGAAGCAATTTCTGTGTTTCATCGTCAATAAGAACGTCAGAGGGATACAGTAAACCTGAAGCGAAGCATCGGAATCTATAACGAGGGTCACATGAATGGTTCAAAGCATAGACAGTAAGAGGAGTCAGTTTTCTTGTACTTAAGACGGCATTGTGCCTTTTGTATTTAATTCCGATACAATTTCTGTGTTTCATCGTCAATAAGGAGGTCAGAGGGTTACAAAAAACCTGAAGTGAAGCATCAGAATCGATAACTAGTGTCACAGGAATGGTTCAAAACATAGGCAGTAAGAAGAGTCAGTTTTCTTGTACTTTAGTCGGCCATGTGCCTTTTGTATTTAATTCCGATGCAATTTCTGTGTTTCATCGTCAATAAGAAGGTCAGAGGGATATAGTAAACCTGAAGTGAAGCATCGGAATCAATAACTAGTGTCACAGGAATGGTTCAAAACATAGACAATAAGAATAGTTAGGTTTCTTGTACTTAAGTCGGCATACTGCCTTTTGTAATTAATTCCGATGCAATATCTGTGTTTCATCGTCAATAAGAAGGTCAGAGGGATACAGTAAACCTGAAGTGAAGCATCGGAATCTATATCTAGTATAACAGGAATGGTTCAAACATAGACAGTTAGAAGAGTTAGTTTTCTTGTACTTAAGTCGTCATTGTGCCTTTTCTATTTAATTCCGATGCAATTTCTATGTTCCATCGTCAATAAGAAGGTCAGAGGCATACAGTAAACCTGAAGTGAAGCATCGGAATCTATAACTAGTGCAACAGGAATGGTTCAAACCACAGACAGTAAGAAGAGTCAGTTATCTTGTACTTAAGTCGGCATTATGCTTTTTGTATTTAATTCCGAAGCAAATTCTGTGTTTCATCGTCAATAAGAAGGTCAGAGGGATACAGTAAGCCTGAAGTAAAGCATCGTAATCCATAACGAGTGTCACATGAGTGGTTCAAATCATACACAGTAAGAAGAGTCAGTTTTCTTGTACTTACGTCGGCATTGTACCGTCTGTATTAATTCGGATGCAATCTCTGTGTTTCGTTGTCAATAAGAAGGTCAGAGGGATTCTGTAAACCTTAAGTGAAGCATCGGAATCTATAACTAGTGTCACAGGAATGGATCAAAGCATAGACAGTAAGAAGAGTCGGTTTTCTTGTACTTAAGTCGGCATTGAGCCTTTTGTATTTAATTCCGATGCTATTTCTGTGTTTCATCGTCAATAAGAAGGGCAGAGGGATACAGTAAACCAGAAGTGAAGCATCGGAATCTATAACTAGTGTCACAGGAATGGTTCTAAACATAGACAGTAAGAAGAGTCAGCTTTCTTGTACTTATGTCGGCATTGTGCTTTTTATATTTAATTCCGATGCAATTTCTGTGTTTCATCGTCAATAAGAACTTCAGAGGGAAACAGTAAACCTGAAGAAAAGCATCGGAATCTATAACTAGTGTCACAGGAATGGCTCAAATCATAGACAGTTAGAAGAGTCAGTTTTCTTGTACTTAGGTCTTCATTGTGCGTTTTGTATTTAATTTCGAAGCAATTTCTGTGTTTCATCGTCAATAAGAAGGTCAGAGGGATACAGTAAACCTGAAGTAAAGCATCGGAATCTATAACGAGGGTCACATGAATGGTTCAGAGCATAGACAGTAAGAAGTGTCAGTATTCTTGTAATTAAGACGGCATTGTGCCTTTTGTATTTATTCCGATGCAATTTCTGTGTTTCATCGTCAATAAGGAGGTCAGAGGGTTACAGTAAACCTGAAGTGAAGCATCAGAATTGATAACTAGTGTCACAGGAATGGTTCAAAACATAGGCAGTAAGAAGAGTCAGTTTTCTTGTACTTAAGTCGGCAATGTGCCTTTTGTATTTAATTCCGATGCAATTTCGGTGTTTCATCGTCAATAAGAAGGTCAGAGGGATACAGTAAACCTGAAGTAAAGCATCGGAATCTATAACGATGGTCACATGAATGGTTCAGAGCATAGACAGTAAGAAGGGTCAGTATTTTTGTAATTAAGACGGCATTGTGCCTTTTGTATTTATTCCGATGCAATTTCTGTGTTTCATCGTCAATAAGGAGGTCAGAGGGTTACAGTAAACCTGAAGTGAAACATCGGAATCAATAACTAGTGTCACAGGAATGGTTCAAACGTAGACAGTAAGAAGAGTCAGTTTTCTTGTACTTAAGTCGGCATTGTGCATTTTGTATTTAATTCCGAATGCAATTTCTGTGTTTCATCGTCAACACGAAGGTCATTGGGATACAGTAATCCTGAAGTTAAGCATTGGAATCTATAACTAGTGTCACAGGAATGGTTCAAAGCATAGACTGTAAGAATAGTCAGTTTTCTTGTACTTAAGTCGGCATTGTGACTTTTGTATTTAATTCCGATGCAATATCTGTGTTTCATCGTCAATAAGAAGGTCAGGGGATACAGTAAACCTGAAGTGAAGCATCGGAATCTATAACTAGTGTAACAGGAATGGTTCAAACATAGGCAGTTAGAAGAGTTAGTTTTCTTGTACTTAAGACGGCATTGTGCCTTTTCTATTTCATTCCGATGCAATTTCTATGTTTCATCGTCAATAAGAAGGTCAAAGGGATACAGTAAACCTGAAGTGAAGCATCGGAATCAATAACTAGTGTCACAGAAATGGTTCAAAACATAGACAGTAAGAAGAGTCAGTTTTCTTGTACTTAAGTCGGCATTGTTCCTTCTGTATTTAATTCCGATGCAATATCTGTGTTTCATCGTCAATAAGAAGGTCAGAGGGATACAGTAAACCTGAAGCGAAGCATCGGAATCTATAACGAGGGTCACATGAATGGTTCAAAGCATAGACAGTAAGAGGAGTCGGTTTTCTTGTACTTAAGACGGCATTGTGCCTTTTGTATTTATTTCCGATGATATTTCTGTGTTTCATCGTCAATAAGAAGGTCAGAGGGATACAGTAAACCTGAAGTGAAGCATTGGAATCTATAACTAGTGTCACAGGAATGGTTCAAATCGTAGACAGTAAGAAGAGTCAGTTTTCTTGTACTTAAGTCTTCATTGTGCCTTTTGTATTTAATTCCGAAGCAATTTCTGTGTTTCATCGTCAATAAGAACGTCAGAGGGATACAGTAAACCTGAAGCGAAGCATCGGAATCTATAACGAGGGTCACATGAATGGTTCAAAGCATAGACAGTAAGAGGAGTCAGTTTTCTTGTACTTAAGACGGCATTGTGCCTTTTGTATTTAATTCCGATGCAATTTCTGTGTTTCATCGTCAATAAGGAGGTCAGAGGGTTACAAAAAACCTGAAGTGAAGCATCAGAATCGATAACTAGTGTCACAGGAATGGTTCAAAACATAGGCAGTAAGAAGAGTCAGTTTTCTTGTACTTTAGTCGGCCATGTGCCTTTTGTATTTAATTCCGATGCAATTTCTGTGTTTCATCGTCAATAAGAAGGTCAGAGGGATATAGTAAACCTGAAGTGAAGCATCGGAATCAATAACTAGTGTCACAGGAATGGTTCAAAACATAGACAATAAGAATAGTTAGGTTTCTTGTACTTAAGTCGGCATTATGCTTTTTGTATTTAATTCCGAAGCAAATTCTGTGTTTCATCGTCAATAAGAAGGTCAGAGGGATACAGTAAGCCTGAAGTAAAGCATCGTAATCCATAACGAGTGTCACATGAGTGGTTCAAATCATACACAGTAAGAAGAGTCAGTTTTCTTGTACTTACGTCGGCATTGTACCGTCTGTATTAATTCGGATGCAATCTCTGTGTTTCGTTGTCAATAAGAAGGTCAGAGGGATTCTGTAAACCTTAAGTGAAGCATCGGAATCTATAACTAGTGTCACAGGAATGGATCAAAGCATAGACAGTAAGAAGAGTCGGTTTTCTTGTACTTAAGTCGGCATTGAGCCTTTTGTATTTAATTCCGATGCTATTTCTGTGTTTCATCGTCAATAAGAAGGGCAGAGGGATACAGTAAACCAGAAGTGAAGCATCGGAATCTATAACTAGTGTCACAGGAATGGTTCTAAACATAGACAGTAAGAAGAGTCAGCTTTCTTGTACTTATGTCGGCATTGTGCTTTTTATATTTAATTCCGGTGCAATTTCTGTGTTTCTTCGTCAATAAGAACTTCAGAGGGAAACAGTAAACCTGAAGAAAAGCATCGGAATCTATAACTAGTGTCACAGGAATGGCTCAAATCATAGACAGTTAGAAGAGTCAGTTTTCTTGTACTTAGGTCTTCATTGTGCGTTTTGTATTTAATTTCGAAGCAATTTCTGTGTTTCATCGTCAATAAGAAGGTCAGAGGGATACAGTAAACCTGAAGTAAAGCATCGGAATCTATAACGAGGGTCACATGAATGGTTCAGAGCATAGACAGTAAGAAGTGACAGTATTCTTGTAATTAAGACGGCATTGTGCCTTTTGTATTTATTCCGATGCAATTTCTGTGTTTCATCGTCAATAAGGAGGTCAGAGGGTTACAGTAAACCTGAAGTGAAGCATCAGAATTGATAACTAGTGCCACAGGAATGGTTCAAAACATAGGCAGTAAGAAAAGTCAGTTATCTTGTACTTAAGTCGGCAATGTGCCTTTTGTATTTAATTCCGATGCAATTTCGGTGTTTCATCGTCAATAAGAAGGTCAGAGGGATACAGTAAACCTGAAGTAAAGCATCGGAATCTATAACGATGGTCACATGAATGGTTCAGAGCATAGACAGTAAGAAGGGTCAGTATTTTTGTAATTAAGACGGCATTGTGCCTTTTGTATTTATTCCGATGCAATTTCTGTGTTTCATCGTCAATAAGGAGGTCAGAGGGTTACAGTAAACCTGAAGTGAAACATCGGAATCAATAACTAGTGTCACAGGAATGGTTCAAACGTAGACAGTAAGAAGAGTCAGTTTTCTTGTACTTAAGTCGGCATTGTGCATTTTGTATTTAATTCCGAATGCAATTTCTGTGTTTCATCGTCAACACGAAGGTCATTGGGATACAGTAATCCTGAAGTTAAGCATTGGAATCTATAACTAGTGTCACAGGAATGGTTCAAAGCATAGACTGTAAGAATAGTCAGTTTTCTTGTACTTAAGTCGGCATTGTGACTTTTGTATTTAATTCCGATGCAATATCTGTGTTTCATCGTCAATAAGAAGGTCAGGGGATACAGTAAACCTGAAGTGAAGCATCGGAATCTATAACTAGTGTAACAGGAATGGTTCAAACATAGGCAGTTAGAAGAGTTAGTTTTCTTGTACTTAAGACGGCATTGTGCCTTTTCTATTTAATTCCGATGCAATTTCTATGTTTCATCGTCAATAAGAAGGTCAAAGGGATACAGTAAACCTGAAGTGAAGCATCGGAATCAATAACTAGTGTCACAGAAATGGTTCAAAACATAGACAGTAAGAAGAGTCAGTTTTCTTGTACTTAAGTCGGCATTGTGCCTTCTGTATTTAATTCCGATGCAATATCTGTGTTTCATCGTCAATAAGAAGGTCAGAGGGATACAGTAAACCTGAAGTGAAGCATCGGAATCTACAACTAGTATAACAGGAATGGTTCAAACAAAGACAGTTAGAAGAGTTAGTTTTCTTGTACTTAAGTCGTCATTGTGCCTTTTCTATTTAATTCCGATGCAATTTCTATGTTCCATCGTCAATAAGAAGGTCAGAGGCATACAATAAACCTGAAGTGAAGCATCGGAATCTATAACTAATGCAACAGGAATGGTTCAAACCACAGACAGTAAGAAGAGTCAGTTATCTTGTACTTAAGTCGGCATTGTGCCTTTTGTATTTAATTCCGAAGCAAATTCTGTGTTTCATCGTCAAAAAGAAGGTCAGAGGGATACAGTAAACCTGAAGTGAAGCATTGGAATCTATAACTAGTGTCACAGGAATGGTTCAAATCGTAGACAGTAAGAAGAGTCAGTTTTCTTGTACTTAAGTCTTCATTGTGCCTTTTGTATTTAATTCCGAAGCAATTTCTGTGTTTCATCGTCAATAAGAACGTCAGAGGGATACAGTAAACCTGAAGCGAAGCATCGGAATCTATAACGAGGGTCACATGAATGGTTCAAAGCATAGACAGTAAGAGGAGTCAGTTTTCTTGTACTTAAGACGGCATTGTGCCTTTTGTATTTAATTCCGATGCAATTTCTGTGTTTCATCGTCAATAAGGAGGTCAGAGGGTTACAAAAAACCTGAAGTGAAGCATCAGAATCGATAACTAGTGTCACAGGAATGGTTCAAAACATAGGCAGTAAGAAGAGTCAGTTTTCTTGTACTTTAGTCGGCCATGTGCCTTTTGTATTTAATTCCGATGCAATTTCTGTGTTTCATCGTCAATAAGAAGGTCAGAGGGATATAGTAAACCTGAAGTGAAGCATCGGAATCAATAACTAGTGTCACAGGAATGGTTCAAAACATAGACAATAAGAATAGTTAGGTTTCTTGTACTTAAGTCGGCATTATGCTTTTTGTATTTAATTCCGAAGCAAATTCTGTGTTTCATCGTCAATAAGAAGGTCAGAGGGATACAGTAAGCCTGAAGTAAAGCATCGTAATCCATAACGAGTGTCACATGAGTGGTTCAAATCATACACAGTAAGAAGAGTCAGTTTTCTTGTACTTACGTCGGCATTGTACCGTCTGTATTAATTCGGATGCAATCTCTGTGTTTCGTTGTCAATAAGAAGGTCAGAGGGATTCTGTAAACCTTAAGTGAAGCATCGGAATCTATAACTAGTGTCACAGGAATGGATCAAAGCATAGACAGTAAGAAGAGTCGGTTTTCTTGTACTTAAGTCGGCATTGAGCCTTTTGTATTTAATTCCGATGCTATTTCTGTGTTTCATCGTCAATAAGAAGGGCAGAGGGATACAGTAAACCAGAAGTGAAGCATCGGAATCTATAACTAGTGTCACAGGAATGGTTCTAAACATAGACAGTAAGAAGAGTCAGCTTTCTTGTACTTATGTCGGCATTGTGCTTTTTATATTTAATTCCGGTGCAATTTCTGTGTTTCTTCGTCAATAAGAACTTCAGAGGGAAACAGTAAACCTGAAGAAAAGCATCGGAATCTATAACTAGTGTCACAGGAATGGCTCAAATCATAGACAGTTAGAAGAGTCAGTTTTCTTGTACTTAGGTCTTCATTGTGCGTTTTGTATTTAATTTCGAAGCAATTTCTGTGTTTCATCGTCAATAAGAAGGTCAGAGGGATACAGTAAACCTGAAGTAAAGCATCGGAATCTATAACGAGGGTCACATGAATGGTTCAGAGCATAGACAGTAAGAAGTGACAGTATTCTTGTAATTAAGACGGCATTGTGCCTTTTGTATTTATTCCGATGCAATTTCTGTGTTTCATCGTCAATAAGGAGGTCAGAGGGTTACAGTAAACCTGAAGTGAAGCATCAGAATTGATAACTAGTGCCACAGGAATGGTTCAAAACATAGGCAGTAAGAAAAGTCAGTTATCTTGTACTTAAGTCGGCAATGTGCCTTTTGTATTTAATTCCGATGCAATTTCGGTGTTTCATCGTCAATAAGAAGGTCAGAGGGATACAGTAAACCTGAAGTAAAGCATCGGAATCTATAACGATGGTCACATGAATGGTTCAGAGCATAGACAGTAAGAAGGGTCAGTATTTTTGTAATTAAGACGGCATTGTGCCTTTTGTATTTATTCCGATGCAATTTCTGTGTTTCATCGTCAATAAGGAGGTCAGAGGGTTACAGTAAACCTGAAGTGAAACATCGGAATCAATAACTAGTGTCACAGGAATGGTTCAAACGTAGACAGTAAGAAGAGTCAGTTTTCTTGTACTTAAGTCGGCATTGTGCATTTTGTATTTAATTCCGAATGCAATTTCTGTGTTTCATCGTCAACACGAAGGTCATTGGGATACAGTAATCCTGAAGTTAAGCATTGGAATCTATAACTAGTGTCACAGGAATGGTTCAAAGCATAGACTGTAAGAATAGTCAGTTTTCTTGTACTTAAGTCGGCATTGTGACTTTTGTATTTAATTCCGATGCAATATCTGTGTTTCATCGTCAATAAGAAGGTCAGGGGATACAGTAAACCTGAAGTGAAGCATCGGAATCTATAACTAGTGTAACAGGAATGGTTCAAACATAGGCAGTTAGAAGAGTTAGTTTTCTTGTACTTAAGACGGCATTGTGCCTTTTCTATTTAATTCCGATGCAATTTCTATGTTTCATCGTCAATAAGAAGGTCAAAGGGATACAGTAAACCTGAAGTGAAGCATCGGAATCAATAACTAGTGTCACAGAAATGGTTCAAAACATAGACAGTAAGAAGAGTCAGTTTTCTTGTACTTAAGTCGGCATTGTGCCTTCTGTATTTAATTCCGATGCAATATCTGTGTTTCATCGTCAATAAGAAGGTCAGAGGGATACAGTAAACCTGAAGTGAAGCATCGGAATCTACAACTAGTATAACAGGAATGGTTCAAACAAAGACAGTTAGAAGAGTTAGTTTTCTTGTACTTAAGTCGTCATTGTGCCTTTTCTATTTAATTCCGATGCAATTTCTATGTTCCATCGTCAATAAGAAGGTCAGAGGCATACAATAAACCTGAAGTGAAGCATCGGAATCTATAACTAATGCAACAGGAATGGTTCAAACCACAGACAGTAAGAAGAGTCAGTTATCTTGTACTTAAGTCGGCATTGTGCCTTTTGTATTTAATTCCGAAGCAAATTCTGTGTTTCATCGTCAAAAAGAAGGTCAGAGGGATACAGTAAACCTAAAGTAAAGCATCGTAATCTATAACGAGTGTCACATGAATGGTTGAAAACATAGACAGTAAGAAGAGTCAGTTTTCTTGTACTTAAGTCGGCATTGTACCTTTTGTATTAATTCGGGTGCAATCTCTGTGTTTCATCGTCAATAAGAATGTCAGAGGGATACAGTAAACCTTAAGTGAAGCATCGGAATCTATAACTAGTGTCACAGGAATGGTTCTAAACATAGTCAGTAAAAGAGTCAGTTTTCTTGTTCTTAAGTGGGCATTGTGCCTTTTATAATTAATTCCGATGCAATTTCTGTGTTTCATCGTCAATAAGAACTTCAGAGAGAACAGTAAACCTGAAGTGAAGCATCGGAATCTATAACTAGTGTCACAGGAATGGTTCAAATCATAGACAGTAAGAAGAGTCAGTTTTCTTGTACTTAAGTCTTCATTGTGCCTTTTGTATTTAATTCCGAAGCAATTTCTGTGTTCCATCGTCAATAAGAAGGTCAGAGGGATACAGTAAACCTGAAGCGAAGCATCGGAATCTATAACGAGGGTCACATGAATGGTTCAAAACATAGACAGTAAGAGGAGTCAGTTTTCTTGTACTTAGGACGGCATTGTGCCTTTTGTATTTAATTCCGATGCAATTTCTGTGTTTCATCGTCAATAAGGAGGTCAGAGGGTTACAAAAAACCTGAAGTGAAGCATCAGAATCGACAACTAGTGTCACAGGAATGGTTCAAAACATAGGCAGTAAGAAGAGTCGGTTTTCTTGTACTTAAGTCGGCATTGTGCCTTTTGTATTTAATTCCGATGCTATTTCTGTGTTTCATCGTCAATAAGAAGGTCAGAGGGATACAGTAAACCTGAAGTGAAGCATCGGAATCTACAACTTTTATAACAGGAATGGTTCAAACATAGACAGTTAGAAGAGTTAGTTTTCTTGTACTTAAGTCGGCATTGTACCTTTTGTATTAATTCGGGTGCAATCTCTGTGTTTCATCGTCAATAAGAATGTCAGAGGGATACAGTAAACCTTAAGTGAAGCATCGGAATCTATAACTAGTGTCACAGGAATGGTTCAAAACATAGACAGTAAGAAGAGTCAGTTTTCTTGTACTTAAGTCGGCATTGTGCCTTTTGTATTTAATTCCGATGCTATTTCTGTGTTTCATCGTCAATAAGAAGACAGAGGGATACAGTAAACCTGAAGTGGAGCATGAGAATCTATAACTAGTGTCACAGGAATGGTTCAAAAATAGACTGTAAGAAGAGTCAGTTTTCTTGTACTTAAGTCGGCATTGTGCCTTTTGTATTTAATTCCGATGCAATTTCTGTGTTTCATCGTCAATAAGAACTTCAGAGGGAACAGTAAACCTGAAGTGAAGCATTGGAATCTATAACTAGTGTCACAGGAATGGTTCAAATCATAGACAGTAAGAAGAGTCAGTTTTCTTGTACTTAAGTCTTCATTGTGCCTTTTGTATTTAATTCCGAAGCAATTTCTGTGTTTCATCGTCAATAAGAAGGTCAGAGGGATACAGTAAACCTGAAGCGAAGCATCGGAATCTATAACGAGGGTCACATGAATGGTTCAAAGCATAGACAGTAAGAGGAGTCAGTTTTCTTGTACTTAAGACAGCATTGTGCCTTTTGTATTAATTCGGGTGCAATCTCTGTGTTTCATCGTCAATAAGAATGTCAGAGGGATACAGTAAACCTTAAGTGAAGCATCGGAATCTATAACTAGTGTCACAGGAATGGTTCAAAACATAGACAGTAAGAAGAATCAGTTTTCTTGTACTTAAGTCGGCATTGTGCCTTTTGTATTTAATTCCGATGCTATTTCTGTGTTTCATCGTCAATAAGAAGACAGAGGGATACAGTAAACCTGAAGTGAAGCATTAGAATCTATAACTAGTGTCACAGGAATGGTTCAAAAATAGATAGTAAGAAGAGTCAGTTTTCTTGTACTTAAGTCGGCATTGCGCCTTTTGTATTTAATTCCGATGCAATTTCTGTGTTTCATCGTCAATAAGAATTTCAGAGGGGACAATAAACCTGAAGTGAAGCATCGGAATCTATAACTAGTGTCACAGGAATGGTTCAAATCATAGACAGTAAGAAGAGTCAGTTTTCTTGTACTTAAGTCGGCATTGTGCATTTTGTATTTAATTCCGATGCAATTTCTGTGTTTCATCGTCAATAAGAAGGTCAGTGGGATACAGTAAACCTGAAGTTTAGAATTGGAATCTGTAACTAGTGTCACAGGAATGGTTCAAAGCATAGACTGTGAGAATAGTCAGTTTTCTTGTACTTAAGTCGGCATAGTGCCTTTTGTATTTAATTCCGATGCAATATCTGTGTTTCATCGTGAATAAGAAGGTCAGGGGGATACACTAAACCTGATGTGAAGCATCGGAATCTATAACTAGTGTAACAGGAATGGTTCAAACATAGACAGTTAGAAGAGTTAGTTTTCTTGTACCTAAGACAACATTGTGCCTTTTCTATTTAATTCGATGCAATTTCTATGTTTCATCGTCAATAAGAAGGTCAGAGGGATACAGTGAACCTGAAGTGAAGCATCGGAATCAATAACTAGTGTCACAGGAATGGTTCAAACATAGACAGTAAGAAGAGTTAGTTTTCTTGTACTTAAGTCGGCATTGTGCCTTTTCAATCTAATTCCGATGCAATTTCTGTGTTTCATCGTCAATAAGAAGGTCAGAGGGATACACTAAACCTGAAGTGAAGCATCGGAATCAATAACTAGTGTCACAGGAATGGTTCAAAACATAGACAATAAGAATAGTTAGGTTTCTTGTACTTAAGTCGGCATAGTGCCTTTTGTAATTAATTCCGATGCAATATCTGTGTTTCATCGTCAATAAGAAGGTCAGAGGGATACAGTAAACCTGAAGTGAAGCATCGGAATCTATATCTAGTATAACAGGAATGGTTCAAACATAGACAGTTAGAAGAGTTAGTTTTCTTGTACTTAAGTCGTCATTGTGCCTTTTCTATTTAATTCCGATGCAATTTCTATGTTCCATCGTCAATAAGAAGGTCAGAGGCATACAGTAAACCTGAAGTGAAGCATCGGAATCTATAGCTAGTGCAACAGGAATGGTTCAAACCACAGACAGTAAGAAGAGTCAGTTATCTTGTACTTAAGTCGGCATTATGCTTTTTGTATTTAATTCCGAAGCAAATTCTGTGTTTCATCGTCAATAAGAAGGTCAGAGGGATACAGTAAGCCTGAAGTAAAGCATCGTAATGCATAACGAGTGTCACATGAGTGGTTCAAATCATGCACAGTGAGAAGAGTCAGTTTTTTGTACTTACGTCGGCATTGTACCGTCTGTATTAATTCGGATGCAATCTCTGTGTTTCGTTGTCAATAATAAGGTCAGAGGGATTCTGTAAACCTTAAGTGAAGCATCGGAATCTATAACTAGTGTCACAGGAATGGATCAAAGCATAGACAGTAAGAAGAGTCGGTTTTCTTGTACTTAAGTCGGCATTGAGCCTTTTGTATTTAATTCCGATGCTATTTCTGTGTTTCATCGTCAATAAGAAGGGCAGAGGGATACAGTAAACCAGAAGTGAAGCATCGGAATCTATAACTAGTGTCACAGGAATGGTTCTAAACATAGACAGTAAGAAGAGTCAGCTTTCTTGTACTTATGTCGGCATTGTGCTTTTTATATTTAATTCCGATGCAATTTCTGTGTTTCATCGTCAATAAGAAGTTCAGAGGGAAACAGTAAACCTGAAGAAAAGCATCGGAATCTATAACTAGTGTCACAGGAATGGCTCAAATCATAGACAGTTAGAAGAGTCAGTTTTCTTGTACTTAGGTCTTCATTGTGCGTTTTGTATTTAATTTCGAAGCAATTTCTGTGTTTCATCGTCAATAAGAAGGTCAGAGGGATACAGTAAACCTGAAGTAAAGCATCGGAATCTATAACGAGGGTCACATGAATGGTTCAGAGCATAGACAGTAAGAAGTGTCAGTATTCTTGTAATTAAGACGGCATTGTGCCTTTTGTATTTATTCCGATGCAATTTCTGTGTTTCATCGTCAATAAGGAGGTCAGAGGGTTAAAGTAAACCTGAAGTGAAGCATCAGAATTGATAACTAGTGTCACAGGAATGGTTCAAAACATAGGCAGTAAGAAGAGTCAGTTTTCTTGTACTTAAGTCAGCAATGTGCCTTTTGTATTTAATTCCGATGCAATTTCGGTGTTTCATCGTCAATAAGAAGGTCAGAGGGATACAGTAAACCTGAAGCAAAGCATCGGAATCTATAACGATGGTCACATGAATGGTTCAGAGCATAGACAGTAAGAAGGGTCAGTATTTTTGTAATTAAGACGGCATTGTGCCTTTTGTATTTATTCCGATGCAATTTCTGTGTTTCATCGTCAATAAGGAGGTCAGAGGGTTACAGTAAACCTGAAGTGAAACATCGGAATCAATAACTAGTGTCACAGGAATGGTTCAAACGTAGACAGTAAGAAGAGTCAGTTTTCTTGTACTTAAGTCGGCATTGTGCATTTTGTATTTAATTCCGAATGCAATTTCTGTGTTTCATCGTCAACACGAAGGTCATTGGGATACAGTAATCCTGAAGTTAAGCATTGGAATCTATAACTAGTGTCACAGGAATGGTTCAAAACATAGACTGTAAGAATAGTCAGTTTTCTTGTACTTAAGTCGGCATTGTGACTTTTGTATTTAATTCCGATGCAATATCTGTGTTTCATCGTCAATAAGAAGGTCAGGGGATACAGTAAACCTGAAGTGAAGCATCGGAATCTATAACTAGTGTAACAGGAATGGTTCAAACATAGGCAGTTAGAAGAGTTAGTTTTCTTGTACTTAAGACGGCATTGTGCCTTTTCTATTTAATTCCGATGCAATTTCTATGTTTCATCGTCAATAAGAAGGTCAAAGGGATACAGTAAACCTGAAGTGAAGCATCGGAATCAATAACTAGTGTCACAGAAATGGTTCAAAACATAGACAGTAAGAAGAGTCAGTTTTCTTGTACTTAAGTCGGCATTGTGCCTTCTGTATTTAATTCCGATGCAATATCTGTGTTTCATCGTCAATAAGAAGGTCAGAGGGATACAGTAAACCTGAAGTGAAGCATCGGGATCTATAACTAGTGTAACAGGAATGGTTCAAACATAGACAGTTAGAAGAGTTAGTTTTCTTTTACTTAAGTCGGCATTGTGCCTCTTCAATTTAATTTCGATGCAATTTCTATGATTCATCGTCAATAAGAAGGTCAGAGGGATACAGTAAACCTGAAGTGAAGCATCGGAATCAATAACTAGTGTCACAGGAATGGTTCAAACCATAGACAGTAAGAATAGTTAGTTTTCTTGTACTTAAGTCGGCATAGTGCCTCTTGGATTTAATTGCGATGCAATATCTGTGTTTCATCGTCAATAAGAATGTCAGAGGGATACAGTAAACCTGAAGTGAAGCATCGGAATCTACAACTAGTATAACAGGAATGGTTCAAACAAAGACAGTTAGAAGAGTTAGTTTTCTTGTACTTAAGTCGTCATTGTGCATTTTCTATTTAATTCCGATGCAATTTCTATGTTCCATCGTCAATAAGAAGGTCAGAGGCATACAATAAACCTGAAGTGAAGCATCGGAATCTATAACTAATGCAACAGGAATGGTTCAAACCACAGACAGTAAGAAGAGTCAGTTATCTTGTACGTAAGTCGGCATTGTGCCTTTTGTATTTAATTCCGAAGCAAATTCTGTGTTTCAACGTCAAAAAGAAGGTCAGAGGGATACAGTAAACCTAAAGTAAAGCATCGTAATCTGTAACGAGTGTCACATGAATGGTTGAAAACATAGACAGTAAGAAGAGTCAGTTTTCTTGTACTTAAGTCGGCATTGTACCTTTTGTATTAATTCGGGTGCAATCTCTGTGTTTCATCGTCAATAAGAATGTCAGAGGGATACAGTAAACCTTAAGTGAAGCATCGGAATCTATAACTAGTGTCACAGGAATGGTTCTAAACATAGTCAGTAAAAGAGTCAGTTTTCTTGTTCTTAAGTGGGCATTGTGCCTTTTATAATTAATTCCGATGCAATTTCTGTGTTTCATCGTCAATAAGAACTTCAGAGGGAACAGTAAACCTGAAGTGAAGCATCGGAATCTATAACTAGTGTCACAGGAATGGTTCAAATCATAGACAGTAAGAAGAGTCAGTTTTCTTGTACTTAAGTCTTCATTGTGCCTTTTGTATTTAATTCCGAAGCAATTTCTGTGTTCCATCGTCAATAAGAAGGTCAGAGGGATACAGTAAACCTGAAGCGAAGCATCGGAATCTATAACGAGGGTCACATGAATGGTTCAAAGCATAGACAGTAAGAGGAGTCAGTTTTCTTGTACTTAGGACGGCATTGTGCCTTTTGTATTTAATTCCGATGCAATTTCTGTGTTTCATCGTCAATAAGGAGGTCAGAGGGTTACAAAAAACCTGAAGTGAAGCATCAGAATCGACAACTAGTGTCACAGGAATGGTTCAAAACATAGGCAGTAAGAAGAGTCAGTTTTCTTGTACTTAAGTCGGCATTGTGCCTTTTGTATTTAATTCCGATGCTATTTCTGTGTTTCATCGTCAATAAGAAGGTCAGAGGGATACAGTAAACCTGAAGTGAAGCATCGGAATCTACAACTTTTATAACAGGAATGGTTCAAACATAGACAGTTAGAAGTGTTAGTTTTCTTGTACTTAAGTCGGCATTGTACCTTTTGTATTAATTCGGGTGCAATCTCTGTGTTTCATCGTCAATAAGGATGTCAGAGGGATATAGTAAACCTTAAGTGAAGCATCGGAATCTATAACTAGTGTCACAGGAATGGTTCAAAACATAGACAGTAAGAAGAGTCAGTTTTCTTGTACTTAAGTCGGCATTGTGCCTTTTGTATTTAATTCCGATGCTATTTCTGTGTTTCATCGTCAATAAGAAGACAGAGGGATACTGTAAACCTGAAGTGGAGCATGAGAATCTATAACTAGTGTCACAGGAATGGTTCAAAAATAGACAGTAAGAAGAGTCAGTTTTCTTGTACTTAAGTCGGCATTGTGCCTTTTGTATTTAATTCCGATGCAATTTCTGTGTTTCATCGTCAATAAGAACTTCAGAGGGAACAGTAAACCTGAAGTGAAGCATTGGAATCTATAACTAGTGTCACAGGAATGGTTCAAATCATAGACAGTAAGAAGAGTCAGTTTTCTTGTACTTAAGTCTTCATTGTGCCTTTTGTATTTAATTCCGAAGCAATTTCTGTGTTTCATCGTCAATAAGAAGGTCAGAGGGATACAGTAAACCTGAAGCGAAGCATCGGAATCTATAACGAGGGTCACATGAATGGTTCAAAGCATAGACAGTAAGAGGAGTCAGTTTTCTTGTACTTAAGACAGCATTGTGCCTTTTGTATTAATTCGGGTGCAATCTCTGTGTTTCATCGTCAATAAGAATGTCAGAGGGATACAGTAAACCTTAAGTGAAGCATCGGAATCTATAACTAGTGTCACAGGAATGGTTCAAAACATAGACAGTAAGAAGAATCAGTTTTCTTGTACTTAAGTCGGCATTGTGCCTTTTGTATTTAATTCCGATGCTATTTCTGTGTTTCATCGTCAATAAGAAGACAGAGGGATACAGTAAACCTGAAGTGAAGCATTAGAATCTAAAACTAGTGTCACAGGAATGGTTCAAAAATAGATAGTAAGAAGAGTCAGTTTTCTTGTACTTAAGCCGGCATTGCGCCTTTTGTATTTAATTCCGATGCAATTTCTGTGTTTCATCGTCAATAAGAACTTCAGAGGGGACAGTAAACCTGAAGTGAAGCATCGGAATCTATAACTAGTGTCACAGGAATGGTTCAAATCATAGACAGTAAGAAGAGTCAGTTTTCTTGTACTTAAGTCTTCATTGTGCCTTTTGTATTTAATTGCGAAGCAATTTCTGTGTTTCATCGTCAATAAGAAGGTCAGAGGGATACAGTAAACCTGAAGCGAAGCATCGGAATCTATAACGAGGGTCACATGAATGGTTCAAAGCATAGACAGTAAGAGGAGTCGGTTTTCTTGTACTTAAGACGGCATTGTGCCTTTTGTATTTAATTCCGATGATATTTCTGTGTTTCATCGTCAATAAGAAGGTCAGAGGGATACAGTAAACCTGAAGTGAAGCATTGGAATCTATAACTAGTGTCACAGGAATGGTTCAAAAATAGACAGTAAGAAGAGTCAGTTTTCTTGTACTTACGTCGGCATTGTGCCTTTTGTATTTAATTCCGATGCAATTTCTGTGTTTCATCGTCAATATGAAGGTCAGAGGGATACAGTAAACCTGAAGTGAAGCATCGGAATCTGTAACTAGTGTCACAGGAATGGTTCTAAACATAGACAGTAAGAAGAGTCAGTTTTCTTGTTCTTAAGTCGGCATTGTGCCTTTTATATTTAATTCCGATGCAATTTCTGTGTTTCATCGTCAATAAGAACTTCAGAGGGAAACAGTAAACCTGAAGTGAAGCATCGGAATCTATAACTAGTGTCACAGGAATGGTTCAAATCGTAGACAGTAAGAAGAGTCAGTTTTCTTGTACTTAAGTCTTCATTGTGCCTTTTGTATTTAATTCCGAAGCAATTTCTGTGTTTCATCGTCAATAAGAACGTCAGAGGGATACAGTAAACCTGAAGTGAAGCATCGGAATCAATAACTAGTGTCACAGGGATGGTTCAAAACATAGACAGTAAGAATAGTTAGTTTTCTTGTACTTAAGTCGGCATAGTGCCTTTTGTATTTAATTGCGATGCAATATCTGTGTTTCATCGTCAATACGAAGGTCAGAGGGATACAGTAAACCTGAAGTGAAGCATCGGAATCTATAACTAGTGTCACAGGAATGGTTCAAAACATAGACAGTAAGAAGAGTCAGTTTTCTTGTACTTAAGTCGGTATTGTGCGTTTTGTATTTAATTCCGATGCAAGATCTGTGTTTCTTTGTCAATAAGAAGGTCAGAGGGATACAGTAAACCTGAAGTGAAGCATCGGAATCTATAACTAGTGTCACAGGTATGGTTCAAAACATAGACAGTGAGAAGAGTCAATTTTCTTGTACTTAAGTCGGCATTTGCCTTTTGTATTTAATTCCGATGCAATATCTGTGTTTCATCGTCAATAAGAAGGTCAGAGGGATACAGTAAACCTGAAGTGAAGCATCGGAATCTATAACTAGTGTCACAGGAATGGTTCAAAACATAGACAGTAAGAATAGTCAGTCCTCTTGTACTTACGTCGGCATTGTGCCTTTTGTATTTTATTCCGATGCAATTTCTGTGTTTCATCGTCAATACGAAGGTCAGAGGGATACAGTGAACCTGAAGTGAAGCATCGGATCTAGAACTAGTGTCACAGGAATGGTTCAAAACATAGACGGTAAGAGGAGTCAGTTTTCTTGTTCTTAAATCGGCATTGTGCCTTTTGTATTTAATTCCGATGCAATTTCTGTGTTTCATCGTCAATAAGGAGGTCAGAGGGTTACAAAAAACCTGAAGTGAAGCATCAGAATCGATAACTAGTGTCACAGGAATTGTTCAAAACATAGGCAGTAAGAAGAGTCAGTTTTCTTGTACTTTAGTCGGCCATGTGCCTTTTGTATTTAATTCCGATGCAATTTCTGTGTTTCATCGTCAATAAGAAGGTCAGAGGGATATAGTAAACCTGAAGTGAAGCATTGGAATCTATAAGTAGTGTCACAGGAATGGTTCAAAACATAGACTGTAAGAAGAGTTAGTTTTCTTGTACTTAAGTCGGCATTGTGCCCTTTCAATTTAATTCCGATGCAATTTCTATGTTTCATCGTCAATAAGAAGGTCAGAGGGATACAGTAAACCTGAAGTGAAGCATCGGAATCAATAACTAGTGTCACAGGAATGGTTCAAAACATAGACAGTAAGAATAGTTAGTTTTCTTGTACTTAAGTCGGCATAGTGCCTTTTGTATTTAATTGCGATGCAATATCTGTGTTTCATCGTCAATACGAAGGTCAGAGGGATACAGTAAACCTGAAGTGAAGCATCGGAATCTATAACTAGTGTCACAGGAATGGTTCTAAGCATAGACAGTAAGAAGAGTCAGTTTTCTTGTACTTAAGTCTTCATTGTGCCTTTTGTATTTAATTCCGAAGCAATTTCTGTGTTTCATCGTCAATAAGAAGGTCAGAGGGATACAGTAAACCTGAAGCGAAGCATCGGAATCTATAACGAGGGTCACATGAATGGTTCAAAGCATAGACAGTAAGAGGAGTCAGTTTTCTTGTACTTAAGTCGGCATTGTGCCTTTTGTATTTAATTCCGATGCAATATCTGTGTTTCATCGTCAATAAGAAGGTCAGAGGGATGCAGTAAACCTAAAGTGAAGCATCGGAATCTATAACTAGTGTAACAGGAATGGTTCAAACATAGACAGTTAGAAGAGTTTGTTTTCTTGTACTTAAGACGGCATTGTGACATTTGTATTTAATTCCGATGCAATTTCTGTGTTTCATCGTAAATAAGAAGGTCAGAGGGATACTGTAAACCTGAAGTGAAGCATCGGAATCTATAGCTAGTGTCACAGGAATGGTTCAAACATAGATAGTAAGATGAATCAGTTTTAATGTACTTAATCGGCATTGTGCCTTTTCTATTCAATTCCGATGCAATATCTGTGTTTCATCGTCAATAAGAAGGTCAGGGGATACAGTAAACCTGAAGTGAAGCATCGGAATCTATAACTAGTGTAACAGGAATGGTTCAAACATAGACAGTTAGAAGAGTTAGTTTTCTTGTACTTAAGACGGCATTGTACCTTTTCTATTTAATTCCGATGCAATTTCTGTGTTTCATCGTCAATAAGAAGGTCAGAGGGATACAGTAAACCTGAAGTGAAGCATCGGAATCAATAAGTAGTGTCACAGGAATGGTTCAAAACATAGACAGTAAGAAGAGTCAGTTTTCTTGTACTTAAGTCGGCATTGTGCCTTTTGTATTTAATTCCGATGCAATATCTGTGTTTCATCGTCAATAAGAAGGTCAGAGGGATGCAGTAAACCTAAAGTGAAGCATCGGAATCTATAACTAGTGTAACAGGAATGGTTCAAACATAGACAGTTAGAAGAGTTTGTTTTCTTTTACGTAAGTCGGCATTGTGCATTTTCAATTTAATTCCGATGCAATTTCTGTGTTTCATCGTCAATAAGAAGGTCAGAGGGATACAGTAAACCTGAAGTGAAGCATCGGAATCAATAACTAGTGTCACAGGAATGGTTCAAACCATAGACAGTAAGAATAGTTAGTTTTCTTGTACTTAAGTCGGCATAGTGCCTTTTGTATTTAATCGCGATGCAATATCTGTGTTTCATCGTCAATAAGAAGGTCAGAGGGATACAGTAAACCTGAAGTGAAGCATCGGAATCTACAACTAGTATAACAGGAATGGTTCAAACATAGACAGTTAGAAGAGTTAGTTTTCTTGTACTTAAGTCGTCATTGTGCCTTTTCTATTTAATTCCGATGCACTTTCTATGTTCCATCGTCAATAAGAAGGTCAGAGGCATACAATAAACCTGAAGTGAAGCATCGGAATCTATAACTAGTGCTACAGGAATGGTTCAAACCACAGACAGTAAGAAGAGTCAGTTATCTTGTACTTATGTCGGCCATGTGCCTTTTGTATTTAATTCCGATGCAATTTCTGTGTTTCATCGTCAATAGGAAGGTTAGAGGGGTACAGTAAACCTGAAGTGAAGCATCGGAATCAATAACTAGTGTCACAGGAATGGTTCAAAACATAGACAGTAAGAAGAGTCAGTTTTCTTGTACTTAAGTCGGCATTGTGCCTTTTGTATTTAATTCCGATGCTATTTCTGTGTTTCATCGTCAATAAGAAGGACAGAGGGATACAGTAAACCTAAGGTAAAGAATCGTAATCTATAACGAGTGTCACATGAATGGTTCGAAACATACACAGTAAGAAGAGTCAGTTTTCTTGTACTTAAGTCGGCATTGTACCTTTTGTATTAATTCGGATGCAATCCCTGTGTTTCATCGTCAATAAGAAGGTCAGAGGGATACAGTAAACCTTAAGTGAAGCATCGGAATCTATAACTAATGTCACAGGAATGGTTCAAAACATAGACAGTAAGAAGAGTCAGTTTTCTTGTACTTAAGTCGGCATTGTGCCTTTTGTATTTAATTCCGATGCTATTTCTGTGTTTCATCGTCAATAAGAAGGACAGAGGGATACAGTAAACCTGAAGTGAAGCATCGGAATCTATAACTAGTGTCACAGGAATGGTTCAAAAATAGACAGTAAGAAGAGTCAGTTTTCTTGTACTTAAGTCGGCATTGTGCCCTTTGTATTTAATTCCGATGCAATTTCTGTGTTTCATCGTCAATAAGAAGGTCAGAGGGATACAGTAAACCTGAAGAAAAGCATCGGAATCTATAACTATTGTCACAGGAATGGTTCTAAACATAGACAGTAAGAAGAGTCAGTTTTCTTGTTCTTAAGTCGGCATTGTGCCTTTCATATTTAATTACGATGCAATTTCTGTGTTTCATCGTCAATAAGATCTTCAGACGGAAACAGTAAACCTGAATTGAAGCATCAGAATCTATAACTAGTGTCACAGGAATGGTTCAAATCATAGACAGTAAGAAGAGTCAGTTTTCTTGTACTTAAGTCTTCATTGTGCATTTTGTATTTAATTCCGAAGCAATTTCTGTGTTTCATCGTCAATAAGAAGGTCAGAGGGATACAGTAAACCTGAAGCGAAGCATCGGAATCTATAACGAGGGTCACATGAATGGTTCAAAGCATAGACAGTAAGTGGAGTCAGTTTTCATGTACTTAAGACGGCATTGTGCCTTTTGTATTTAATTCCGATGCAATTACTGTGTTTCATCGCCAATAAGGAGGTCAGAGGGTTACAGTAAACCTGAAGTGAAGCATCAGAATCGATAACTAGTGTCACAGGAATGGTTCAAAACATAGGCAGTAAGAAGAGTCAGTTTTCTTGTACTTAAGTCGGCCATGTGCCTTTTGTATTTAATTCCGATGCAATTTCTGTGTTTCATCGTCAATAGGAAGGTCAGAGGGATACAGTAAACCTGAAGTGAAGCATTGGAATCTATAACTAGTGCCACAGGAAAGGTTCAAAACATAGACAGTAAGAAGAGTCAGTTTTCTTGTACTTAAGACGGCATTGTGCCTTTTTTATTTAATTCCGATCCAATTTCTGTGTTTCATCGTCAATAAGAAGGTCAGAGGGATACTGTAAACCTGAAGTGAAGCATCGGAATCTATAACTAGTGTCACATGTATGGTTCAAAACATAGACAGTGAGAAGAGTCAGTTTTCTTGTACTTAAGTCAGCATTGTGCCTTTTGTATTTAATTCCGATACAATTTCTGTGGTTCATCGTCAATAAGAAGGTCTGTGGGATACAGTAAACCTGAAGTGAAGCATCGGAATCTATACCTAGTGTCACAGGAATGGTTCAAAACATAGACAGTAAGAAGAGTCAGTTTTCTTGTATTTAAGTCGGTATTGTGCGTTTTGTATTTAATTCCGATGCAAGATCTGTGTTTCTTTGTCAATAGGAAGGTCAGAGGGATACAGTAAACCTGAAGTGAAGCATCGGAATCTATAACTAGTGTCAAAGGTATGGTTCAAAACATAGACAGTGAGAAGAGTCAATTTTCTTGTACCTAAGTCAGCATTTGCCTTTTGTATTTAATTCCGATGCAATATCTGTGTTTCATCGTCAATAAGAAGGTCAGAGGGATACAGTAAACCTGAAGTGAAGCATCGGAATCTATAACTAGTGCCACAGGAATGGTTCAAAGCATAGACAGTAAGAAGAGTCAGTCTTCTTGTACTTACGTCGGCATTGTGCCTTTTGTATTTTATTCCGATGCAATTTCAGTGTTTCATCGTCAATAAGAAGGTCAGAGGGATACTGTAAACCTGAAGTGAAGCATCGGATCTATAAGTAGTGTCACAGGAATGGTTCAAAACATAGACGGTAAGAAGAGTCAGTTTTCTTGTACTTAAGTCGGCAATGTGCCTTTTGTATTTAAGTCCGATGCAATATCTGTGTTTCATCGTCAATAAGAAGGTCAGAGGGATATAGTAAACCTGAAGTGAAGCATCGGAATCTATAACTAGTGTCACAGGAATGGTTCAAACATAGATAGTAAGAAGAATCAGTTTTCATGTACTTAATCGGCATAGTGCCTTTTCTATTTAATTCCGATGCAATTTCTGTGTTTCATCGTCAATAAGAAGGTCAGAGGGATACAGTAAACCTGAAGTGAAGCATCGGAATCTATAACTAGTGTCACAGGAATGGTTCAAAACATAGGCAGTAAGAATAGCCAGTCTTCTTGTACTTGAGTTCGCATTGTGCCTTTTGTATTTAAGTCCGATGCAATATCTGTGTTGCATCGTGAATAAGAAGGTCAGTGGGATACAGTAAACCTGAAGTGAAGCATCGGAATCTATTACTAGTGTCACAGGAATGGTTCAAAACATAGGCAGTAAGAAGAGTCAGTTTTCTTGTACTTAAGTCGGCAATGTGCCTTTTGTATTAAATTCCGATGCAACTTCGGTGTTTCATCGTCAATAAGAAGGTCAGAGGGATATAGTAAACCTGAAGCGAAGCATCGGAATCTATAACGAGGGTTACATGAATGGTTCAAAGCATAGAGAGTAAGAGGAGTCAGTTTTCTTGTACTTAAGACGGCATTGTGCCTTTTGTATTAATTCGGGTGCAATCTCTGTGTTTCATCGTCAATAAGAATGTCAGAGGGATACAGTAAACCTTAAGTGAAGCATCGGAATCTATAACTAGTGTCACAGGAATGATTCAAAACATAGACAGTAAGAAGAATCAGTTTTCTTGTACTTAAGTCGTCATTGTGCCTTTTGTATTTAATTCCGATGCTATTTCTGTGTTTCATCGTCAATAAGGAGACAGAGGGATACAGTAAACCTGAAGTGAAGCATCAGAATCTATAACTAGTGTCACAGGAATGGTTCAAAAATAGATAGTAAGAAGAGTCAGTTTTCTTGTACTTAAGTCGGCATTGCGCCTTTTGTATTTAATTCCGATGCAATTTCTGTGTTTCATCGTCAATAAGAACTTCAGAGGGGACAGTAAACCTGAAGTGAAGCATCGGAATCTATAACCAGTGTCACAGGAATGGTTCAAATCATAGACAGTAAGAAGAGTCAGTTTTCTTGTACTTAAGTCTTCATTTTGCCTTTTGTATTTAATTCCGAAGCAATTTCTCTGTTTCATCGTCAATAAGAAGGTCAAAGGGATACAGTAAACCTGAAGCGAAGCATCGGAATCTATAACGAGGGTCACATGAATGGTTCAAAGCATAGACAGTAAGAGGAGTCAGTTTTCTTGTACTTAAGACGGCATTGTGCCTTTTGTATTTAATTCCGATGCTATTTCTGTGTTTCATCGTCAATAAGAAGGTCAGAGGGATTCAGTAAACCTGAAGTGAAGCATTCAAATCTATAACTAGTGTCACAGGAATGGTTCAAAAATAGACAGTAAGAAGAGTCAGTTTTCTTGTACTTAAGTCGGCATTGTGCCTTTTGTATTTAATTCCGATGCAATTTCTGTGTTTCATCGTCAATATGAAGGTCAGAGGGATACAGTAAACCTGAAGTGAAGCATCGGGATCCATAACTAGTGTCACAGGAATGGTTCTAAACATAGACAGTAAGAAGAGTCAGTTTTTTTGTTCTTAAGTCCGCATTGTGCCTTTTATATTTAATTCCGATGCAATTTCTGTGTTTCATCGTCAATAAGAACTTCAGAGGGAAACATTAAACCTGAAGTGAAGCATCGGAATCTATAACTAGTGTCACAGGAATGGTTCAAATCATAGACAGTAAGAAGAGTCAGTTTTCTTGTACTTAAGTCTTCATTGTGCCTTTTGTATTTAATTCCGAAGCAATTTCTGTGTTTCATCGTCAATAAGAAGGTCAGAGGGATACAGTAAACCTGAAGCGAAGCATCGGAATCCATAACGAGGGTCACATGAATGGTTCAAAGCATAGACAGTAAGAGGAGTCAGTTTTCTTGTACTTATGACGGCATTGTGCCTTTTGTATTTAATTCCGATGCAATTTCTGTGTTTCATCGTCAATAAGGAGGTCAGAGGGTTACAAAAAACCTGAAGTGAAGCATCAGAATCGATAACTAGTGTCACAGGAATGGTTCAAAACATAGGCAGTAAGAAGAGTCAGTTTTCTTGTACTTTAGTCGGCCATGTGCCTTTTGTATTTAATTCCGATGCAATTTCTGTGTTTCATCGTCAATAAGAAGGTCAGAGGGATACAGTAAACCTGAAGTGAAGCATTGGAATCTATAACTAGTGTCACAGGAAAGGTTCAAAGCATAGACAGTAAGAAGAGTCAGTTTTCTTGTACTTAAGACGGCATTGTGCCTTTTTTATTTAATTCCGATCCAATTTCTGTGTTTCATCGTCAATAAGAAGGTCAGAGGGATACTGTAAACCTGAAGTGAAGCATCGGAATCTATAACTAGTGTCACATGAATGGTTCAAAACATAGACAGTGAGAAGAGTCAGTTTTCTTGTACTTAAGTCAGCATTGTGCCTTTTGTATTTAATTCCGATACAATTTCTCTGGATCATCGTCAATACGAAGGTCTGTGGGATACAGTAAACCTGAAGTGAAGCATCGGAATCTATAACTAGTGTCACAGAAATGGTTCAAAACATAGACAGTAAGAAGAGTCAGTTTTCTTGTACTTAAGTCGGTATTGTGCGTTTTGTATTTAATTCCGATGCAAGATCTGTGTTTCTTTGTCAATAAGAAGGTCAGAGGGATACAGTAAACCTGAAGTGAAGCATCGGAATCTATAACTAGTGTCACAGGTATGGTTCAAAACATAGACAGTGAGAAGAGTCAATTTTCTTGTACTTAAGTCGGCATTTGCCTTTTGTATTTAATTCCGATGCAATATCTGTGTTTCATCGTCAATAAGAAGGTCAGAGGGATACAGTAAACCTGAAGTGAAGCATCGGAATCTATAACTAGTGTCACAGGAATGGTTCAAAACATAGACAGTAAGAATAGTCAGTCTTCTTGTACTTACGTCGGCATTGTGCCTTTTGTATTTTATTCCGATGCAATTTCTGTGTTTCATCGTCAATAAGAAGGTCAGAGGGATACAGTGAACCTGAAGTGAAGCATCGGATCTATAACTAGTGTCACAGGAATGGTTCAAAACATAGACGGTAAGAGGAGTCAGTTTTCTTGTTCTTATATCGGCATTGTGCCATTTGTATTTAATTCCGATGCAATATCTGTGTTTCATCGTCAATAAGAAGGTCAGAGGGATAGAGTAAACCTGAAGTGAAGCATCGGAATCTATAACTAGTGTCACAGGAATGGTTCAAACATAGATAGTAAGAATAATCAGTTTTCATGTACTTAATCGGCATTGTGCCTTTTCTAATCAATTCCGATGCAATTTCTGTGTTTCATCGTCAATATGAAGGTCAGAGGGATACAGTAAACCTGAAGTGAAGCATCGGAATCTATAACTAGTGTCACAGGAATGGTTCTAAGCATAGACAGTAAGAAGAGTCAGTTTTCTAGTTCTTAAGTCGGCATTGTGCCTTTTATATTTAATTCCGATGCAATTTCTGTGTTTCATCGTCAATATGAAGGTCAGAGGGATACAGTAAAGCTGAAGTGAAGCATCGGGATCCATAACTAGTGTCACAGGAATGGTTCTAAACATAGACAGTAAGAAGAGTCAGTTTTTTTGTTCTTAAGTCGGCATTGTGCCTTTTATATTTAATTCCGATGCAATTTCTGTGTTTCATCGTCAATAAGAACTTCAGAGGGAAACATTAAACCTGAAGTGAAGCATCGGAATCTATAACTAGTGTCACAGGAATGGTTCAAATCATAGACAGTAAGAAGAGTCAGTTTCCTTGTACTTAAGTCTCCATTGTGCCTTTTGTATTTAATTCCGATGCAATTTCTGTGTTTCATCGTCAATAAGAAGGTCAGAGGGATACAGTAAACCTGAAGTGAAGCATTGGAATCTATAACTAGTGTCACAGGAAAGGTTCAAAGCATAGACAGTAAGAAGAGTCAGTGCCTTTTTTATTTAATTCCGATCCAATTTCTGTGTTTCATCGTCAATAAGAAGGTCAGAGGGATACTGTAAACCTGAAGTGAAGCATCGGAATCTATAACTAGTGTCACATGAATGGTTCAAAACATAGACAGTGAGAAGAGTCAGTTTTCTTGTACTTAAGTCAGCATTGTGCCTTTTGTATTTAATTCCGATACAATTTCTCTGGATCATCGTCAATACGAAGGTCTGTGGGATACAGTGGGATACAGTAAACCTGAAGTGAAGTGAAGCATCGGAATCTATAACTAGTGTCACAGAAATGGTTCAAAACATAGACAGTAAGAAGAGTCAGTTTTCTTGTACTTAAGTCGGTATTGTGCGTTTTGTATTTAATTCCGATGCAAGATCTGTGTTTCTTTGTCAATAAGAAGGTCAGAGGGATACAGTAAACCTGAAGTGAAGCATCGGAATCTATAACTAGTGTCACAGGTATGGTTCAAAACATAGACAGTGAGAAGAGTCAATTTTCTTGTACTTAAGTCGGCATTTGCCTTTTGTATTTAATTCCGATGCAATATCTGTGTTTCATCGTCAATAAGAAGGTCAGAGGGATACAGTAAACCTGAAGTGAAGCATCGGAATCTATAACTAGTGTCACAGGAATGGTTCAAAACATAGACAGTAAGAATAGTCAGTCTTCTTGTACTTACGTCGGCATTGTGCCTTTTGTATTTTATTCCGATGCAATTTCTGTGTTTCATCGTCAATAAGAAGGTCAGAGGGATACAGTGAACCTGAAGTGAAGCATCGGATCTATAACTAGTGTCACAGGAATGGTTCAAAACATAGACGGTAAGAGGAGTCAGTTTTCTTGTTCTTATATCGGCATTGTGCCATTTGTATTTAATTCCGATGCAATATCTGTGTTTCATCGTCAATAAGAAGGTCAGAGGGATAGAGTAAACCTGAAGTGAAGCATCGGAATCTATAACTAGTGTCACAGGAATGGTTCAAACATAGATAGTAAGAATAATCAGTTTTCATGTACTTAATCGGCATTGTGCCTTTTCTAATCAATTCCGATGCAATTTCTGTGTTTCATCGTCAATATGAAGGTCAGAGGGATACAGTAAACCTGAAGTGAAGCATCGGAATCTATAACTAGTGTCACAGGAATGGTTCTAAGCATAGACAGTAAGAAGAGTCAGTTTTCTAGTTCTTAAGTCGGCATTGTGCCTTTTATATTTAATTCCGATGCAATTTCTGTGTTTCATCGTCAATAAGAACTTCAGAGGGAAACAGTAAACCTGGAGTGAAGCATCGGAATCTATAACTAGTGTCACAGGAACGGTTCAAATCATAGACAGTAAGAAGAGTCAGTTTTCTTGTACTTAAGTCTTTATTGTGCCTTTTGTATTTAATTCCGAAGCAATTTCTGTGTTTCTTCGTCAATAAGAAGGTCAGAGGGATACAGTAAACCTGAAGCGAAGCATCGGAATCTATAACGAGGGTCACATGAATGGTTCAAAGCATAGACAGTAAGAGGAGTCAGTTTTCTTTTACTTAAGACGGCATTGTGCCTTTTGTATTTAATTCCGATGCAATTTCTGTGTTTCATCGTCAATAAGAAGGTCAGAGGGATACTGTAAACCTGAAGTGAAGCATCGGAATCTATAGCTAGTGTCACAGGAATGGTTCAAACATAGATAGTAAGAAGAATCAGTTTTAATGTACTTAATCGGCATTGTGCCTTTTCTATTCAATTCCGATGCAATATCTGTGTTTCTTCGTCAATAAGAAGGTCACAGGATACAGTAAACCTGAAGTGAAGCATCGGAATCTATAAGTAGTGTAACAGGAATGGTTCAAACATAGACAGTTAGAAGAGTTAGTTTTCTTGTACTTAAGACGGCATTGTCGCTTTTCTATTTAATTCCGATGCAATTTCTATGTTTCATTGTCAATAAGAAGGTCAGAGGGATACAGTAAACCTGAAGTGAAGCATCGGAATCAATAACTAGTGTCACAGGAATGGTTCAAAACATAGACAGTAAGAAGAGTCAGTTTTCTTGTACTTAAGTCGGCATTGTGCCTTTTGTATTTAATTCCAATGCAATATCTGTGTTTCATCGTCAATAAGAAGGTCAGAGGGATACAGTAAACCTAAAGTGAAGCATCGGAATCTATAACTAGTGTAACAGGAATGGTTCAAACATAGACAGTTAGAAGAGTTAGTTTTCTTTTACTTAAGTCGGCATTGTGCCTTTTCAATTTAATTCCGATGCAATTTCTATGTTCCATCGTCAATAAGAAGGTCAGAGGCATACAATAAACCTGAAGTGAAGCATTGGAATCTATAACTAGTGCAACAGGAATGGTTCAAACCACAGACAGTAAGAAGAGTCAGTTATCTTGTACTTAAGTCGGCATTGTGCCTTTTGTATTTAATTCCGATGCTATTTCTGTGTTTCATCGTCAATAAGAAGGACAGAGGGATAAGGTAAACGTGAAGTAAAGGATCGTAATCTATAACGAGTGTCACATGAATGGTTCAAAACATACACAGTAAGAAGAGTCAGTTTTCTTGTACTTAAGCCGGCATTTTACCTTTTGTATTAATTCGGATGCAATCTCTGTGTTTCATCGTCAATAAGAAGGTCAGAAGGATACAGTAAACCTTAAGTGAGCATCGGAATCTATAACTAGTGTCACAGGAATGGTTCAAAACATAGACAGTAAGAAGAGTCAGTTTTCTTGTACTTAAGTCGGCATTGTGCCCTTTGTATTTAATTCCGATGCAATTTCTGTGTTTCATCGTCAATAAGATCTTCAGACGGAAACAGTAAAGCTGAATTGAAGCATCGGAATCTATAACTAGTGTCACAGGAATGGTTCAAATCATAGACAGTAAGAAGAGTCAGTTTTCTTGTACTTAAGTCTTCATTGCGCATTTTGTATTTAATTCCGAAGCAATTTCTGTGTTTCATCGTCAATAAGAAGGTCAGAGGGATACAGTAAACCTGAAGCGAAGCATCGGAATCTATAACGAGGTTCACATGAATGGTTCAAAGCATAGACAGTAAGTAGAGTCAGTTTTCATGTACTTAAGACAGCATTGTGCCTTTTGTATTTAATTCCGATGCAATTACTGTGTTTCATCGCCAATAAGGAGGTCAGAGGGTTACAGTAAACCTGAAGTGAAGCATCAGAATCGATAACTAGTGTCACAGGAATGGTTCAAAACATAGGCAGTAAGAAGAGTCAGTTTTCTTGTACTTAAGTCGGCCATGTGCCTTTTGTATTTAATTCCGATGCAATTTCTGTGTTTCATCGTCAATAGGAAGGTCAGAGGGATACAGTAAACCTGAAGTGAAGCATTGGAATCTATAACTAGTGTCACAGGAAAGGTTCAAAGCATAGACAGTAAGAAGAGTCAGTTTTCTTGTACTTAAGACGGCATTGTGCCTTTTTTATTTAATTCCGATCCAATTTCTGTGTTTCATCGTCAATAAGAAGGTCAGAGGGATACTGTGAACCTGAAGTGAAGCATCGGAATCTATAACTAGTGTCACATGTGTGGTTCAAAACATAGACAGTGAGAAGAGTCAGTTTTCTTGTACTTAAGTCAGCATTGTGCCTTTTGTATTTAATTCCGATACAATTTCTGTGGTTCATCGTCAATAAGAAGGTCTGTGGGATACAGTAAACCTGAAGTGAAGCATCGGAATCTATACCTAGTGTCACAGGAATGGTTCAAAACATAGACAGTAAGAAGAGTCAGTTTTCTTGTATTTAAGTCGGTATTGTGCGTTTTGTATTTAATTCCGATGCAAGATCTGTGTTTTTTTTGTCAATAAGAAGGTCAGAGGGATACAGTAAACCTGAAGTGAAGCATCGGAATCTATAACTAGTGTCAAAGGTATGGTTCAAAACATAGACAGTGAGAAGAGTCAATTTTCTTGTACTTAAGTCGGCTTTTGCCTTTTGTATTTAATTCCGATGCAATATCTGTGTTTCATCGTCAATAATAAGGTCAGAGGGATACAGTAAACCTGAAGTGAAGCATCGGAATCTATAACTAGTGCCACAGGAATGGTTCAAAACATAGACAGTAAGAAGAGTCAGTCTTCTTGTACTTACGTCGGCATTGTGCCTTTTGTATTTTATTCCGATGTAATTTCTGTGTTTCATCGTCAATAAGAAGGTCAGAGGGATACTGTAAACCTGAAGTGAAGCATCGGATCTATAACTAGTGTCACACGAATGGTTCAAAACATAGAAGGTAAGAGGAGTCAGTTTTCCTGTTCTTATATCAGCATTGTGCCTTTTGTATTAATTCGGATGCAATCTCTGAGTTTCATCGTCAACAAGAAGGTCAGAGGGATACAGTAAACCTTAAGTGAAGCATCGGAATCTATAACTAGTGTCACAGGAATTTTTCAAATCATAGACAGTAAGAAGAGTCAGTTTTCTTGTACTAAAGTCGGCATTGTGCCTTTTGTATTTAATTCCGATGCTATTTCGGTGTTTCATCGTCAATAAGAAGGACAGAGGAATACAGTAAACCTGAAGTGAAGCATCGGAATCTATAACTAGTGGCACAGGAATGGTTCAAAACATAGACAGTAAGAAGAGCCAGTCTTCTTGTACTTGATTTGGCATTGTGCCTTTTGTATTTAAGTCCGATGCAATATCTGTGTTTCATCGTGAATAAGAAGGTCAGTGGGATACAGTAAACCTGAAGTGAAGCATCGGAATCTATAACTAGTGTCACAGGAATGGTTCAAACATAGATAGTAAGAAGAATCAGTTTTCATGTACTTAATCGGCATAGTGCCTTTTCTATTCAATTTCGATGCAATTTCTGTGTTTCATCGTCAATAAGAACTTCAGAGGGATACAGTAAACCTGAAGTGAAGCATCGGAATCTATAACTAGTGTCCCAGGAATGGTTCAAAACATAGACAGTAAGAAGAGCCAGTCTTCTTGTACTTGATTTGGCATTGTGCCTTTTGTATTTAAGTCCGATGCAATATCTGTGTTTCATCGTGAATAAGAAGGTCAGTGGGATACAGTAAACCTGAAGTGAAGCATCGGAATCTATAACTAGTGTCACAGGAATGGTTCAAAACATAGTCAGTAAGAAGAGTCAGTTTTCTTGTACTTAAGTCGGCAATGTGCCTTTTGTATTTAATTCCGATGCAATTTCGGTGTTTCATCGTCAATAAGAAGGTCAGAGGGATATAGTAAACCTGAAGTGAAGCATCGGAATCTATAAGTAGTGTCACAGGAATGGTTCAAAACATAGACTGTAAGAAGAGTTAGTTTTCTTGTACTTAAGTCGGCATTGTGCATTTTCAATTTAATTTCGATGCAATTTCTATGTTTCATCGTCAATAAGAAGGTCAGAGGGATACAGTAAACCTGAAGTGAAGCATCGGAATCAATAACTAGTGTCACAGGAATGGTTCAAAACATAGACAGTAAGAATAGTTAATTTTCTTGTACTTAAGTCGGCATAGTGCCTTTTGTATTTAATTGCGATGCAATATCTGTGTTTCATCGTCAATACGAAGGTCAGAGGGATACAGTAAACCTGAAATGAAGCATCGGAATCTATAACTAGTATAACAGGATTGGTTCAAACATAGACAGTTAGAAGAGTTAGTTTTCTTGTACTTAAATCGTCATTGTGCCTTTTCTATTTAATTCCCATGCAATTTCTATGTTCCATCGTCAATAAGAAGGTCAGAGGCATACAGTAAACCTGAAGTGAAGCATCGGAATCTATAACTAGTGCAACAGGAATAGTTCAAACCACAGACAGTAAGAAGAGTCAGTTATCTTGTACTTAAGTCGGCATTGTGCCTTTTGTATTTAATTCCGATGCAATTTCTGTGTTTCATCGTCAATAAGAAGGTCAGAGGGATACAGTAAACCTGAACTGATGCATCGGAATCTATAACTAGTGTCACAGGAATGGTTCTAAACATAGACAGTAAGAAGAGTCAGTTTTCTTGAACTTAAGTCTTCATTGTGCCTTTTGTATTTAATTCCGAAGCAATTTCTGTGTTTCATCGTCAATAAGAAGGTCAGAGGGATACAGTGAACCTGAAGTGAGGCATCGGAATCTATAACTAGTGTCACAGGAATGGTTCAAAACATAGACAGTAAGAAGAGTCAGTTTTCTTGTACTTAAGTCGGCATTGTGCCTTTGGAATTAATTCCGATGCAATTTCTGTGTTTCATCGTCAATATGAAGGTCAGAGGGATACAGAAAATCTGAAGTGAAGCATCGGAATCTATAACTAGTGTCACAGGAATGGTTCAAAGCATAGACAGTAAGAAGAGTCAGTTTTCTTGCACTTAAGTCGGCGTTGTGCCTTTTGTATTTAATTCCGATGCAATTTCTGTGTTTCAACGTCAATAAGAAGGTCCAAAAGATACAGAAAACACATAGTGAAGCATCAGAATCTAAAACTGGTCTCACAGGAAATGTTCAAAAAATGGTCAGTAAGAAGAGTCAGTCTTCTTGTATTTAAGTCGCCGTTGTGACTTTTGTATTTAATTCCGAAACAATTTCTGTGTTTCATCGTCAATAAGATGGTCCAAGGGATACAGTAAACCGGAAGTGAAGCTTAGGAATCTGAAACTGGTCTCACAGGAAAGGTTCAAAACATAGACAGTAAGAAGAGTCATTTTTGTTGTACTTAAGTCAGCATTGTGCATTTTTGTATTTAATTCCGATGCAATATCTGTGTTTCATCGTCAATAAGAAGGTCAGAGGGATACAGTGAACCTGAAGTGAAGCATCGGAATCTATAACTAGTGTCACAGGAATGGTTCAAAACATAGACGGTAAGACAAGTCAGTTTTGTTGTACTTAAGACGGCATTGTGCCTTTTGTATTTAATTCCGATGCAATTTCTGTGTTTCATCGTCAATAAGAAGGTCAGAGGGATACAGTAAACCGGAAGTGAAGCATAGGAATCCATAACTAGAGTCAAAGGAATGGTTCAAAGCATAGACAGTAAGAAGAGTCAGTTTTCTTGTACTTAAGTCGGCATTGTGCCTTTTGTATTTAATTCCGATACAATTTCTGTGTTTCATCGTCAATAAGAAGGTCAGAGGGGTACAGTAAACCTGAAGTGAAGCATCGGAATCTATAACTAGTGTCACAGGAATGGTACAAAACATATACAGTAAGAAGAGTCAGTTTTCTTGTACTTAAGTCGGCATTGTGCTTTTGTATTTAATTCCGATGCAATTTCTGTCTTTCATCGTCAACAAGAAGGTCAGAGAGATACAGTAAACCTGAAGTGAAGCATCGTAATCTATAACTAGTGTCACGGGTATGGGTCAAAAGCATAGACAGTAAGAAGAGTCAGTTTTCTTGTACTTAAGTCGGCATTGTGCTTTTCTATTTAATTCCGATGCAATTTCTGAGTGTCATCTTCAATAAGAAGGTCAGAGGGATACAGTAAACCAACAGTGAAGCATCGGAATCTATAACTAGTGTCACAGGAATAGTTCAAACATAGACAGTAATAAGAGTCAGTTTTCTTGTACTTAATTCGGCATTGTGCCTTTTGTATTTTATTCCGATGCAATTTCTGTGTTTCATTGTCAATAAGAAGGTCAGAGCTATACAGTAAACCTGAAGTGAAGCATCGGAATCGATAACTAGTGTCACAGGAATGGTTTAAATCATAGACAGTAAGAAGAGTCAGTTTTCTTGTACTTAAGTCGGCATTGTGCCTTTGGAATTAATTCCGATGCAATTTCTGTATTTCATCGTCAATAAGAAGGTAAGAGGGATACAGTAAACCTGAAGTGAAGCATCGGAATCTATAACTAGTGTCACAGGAATGGTTCAAAACATAGACAGTAAGAGGAGTCAGTTTTCTTGTACTTAAGTCGGCGTGGTGCCTTTTGTATTTAATTCCGATGCAATTTCTGTGTTTCAACGTCAATAAGAAGGTCCAAGCGATACAGAAAACACATAGTGAAGCATCAGAAACTAAAACTGGTCTCACAGGAAATGTTCAAAACATAGTCAGTAAGAAGAGTCAGTCTTCTTGTACTTAAGTCGGCATTGTGCCTTTTGTATTTAATTCCGTTGCAATTTCTGTGTTTCATCGTCAATAAGATGGTCCAAGGGATACAGTAAACCGGAAGTGAAGCATCGCAATCTGAAACTGGTCTCACAGGAATGGTTCAAAACATAGACAATAAGAAGAGTTAGTTTTCTTGTACTTAAGTCAGCATTGTGCCTTTTGTATTTAATTCCGATGCAATTTCTGTGTTTCATCTTCAATAAGAAGGTCAGAGGGATACAGTGAACCTGAAGTGAAGCATCGGGATCTATAACTAGTGTCACGATAATGGATCAAAACATAGACAGTAATAAGAGGCAGTCTTCTTGTACTTAAGTCGGCATTGTGCCTTTTGTATTTAATTCCGATGCAACTTCTGTGTTTCGTCGTCAATAAGACGGTCAGAGGGATACAGTAAACCTGAAGTGAAGCATCGGAATCTATAACTAGTGTCACAGGAATGGGTCAAATCATAGACAGTAAGAAGAGTCAGTTTTCTTGAACTTAAGTCGGCATTGTGCCTTTTCTATTTAATTCCGATGCAATTTCTGTGTTTCATCGTCAATAAGAAGGTCAGAGGGAAACGGTAAACCCGAAGTGAAGCATCGGAATCTATAACTAGTGTCACAGGAATGGTTCAAAACATAGACCGTAAGAAGAGCCAGTCTTCTTGTACTTAAGTCGGCATTGTGCCTATGTATTTAATTCCGATGCTATTTCTGTGTTTCATCGTCAATAAGAAGGTCAGAGGGATACAGTAATCCTGAAGTGAAGCATCGGAATGTGTAACTAGTGTCACAGGAATGGTTCAAAGCATAGACAGTAAGAAGAGCCAGTCTTCTTATACTTGAGTCGGCATTGTGCCTTTTGTATTTAATTCCGATGCAAATTCTGTGTTTCATCGTCAATAAGGAGGTCAGTGGGATACAGTAAACCCGAAGTGAAGCATCGGAATCTATAACTAGTGTCACAGGAATGGTTCAAAACATAGACAGTAGGAAGAGTCAGTAGTCTTGTACTTAAGTGGGCATTGTGCTTTTGTATTTAATTCCGATGCAATTTCTGTGTTTCATCGTCAATAAGAAGGTCAGAGGAATACAGTAAACCTGAAGTGAAGCATCGAAATCTATAACTAGTGTCACTGGAATGCTTCAAATCATAGACAGTAAGAAGAGTCAGTTTTCTTGTACTTAAGTCGGCATATGTATTTTCTATTCAATTCTGATGCAATTTCTGTGTTTCATCGTCAATAAGAAGGTCGGAGGGATGCAGTAAACCTGAAGTGAAGCATCACAGGAAGTGTCACAGGAATGGTTCAAAACATAGGCAGTGGGAAGAGCCAGTCTTCTTGCACTTGATTCGGCATTGTGCCTTTTGTATTTAATTCCGATGCAATATCTGTGTTTCATCGTCAATAAGAAGGTCAGAGGGATACAGTGAACCTGAAGTGAAGCATCGGAATCTATAACTAGTGTCACAGGAATGGTTCAAAGCATAGACAGTAAGAAGAGTCAGTTTTCTTGCACTTAAGTCGGCGTTGTGCCTTTTGTATTTAATTCCGATGCAATTTCTGTGTTTCAACGTCAATAAGAAGGTCCAAAAGATACAGAAAACACATAGTGAAGCATCAGAATCTAAAACTGGTCTCACAGGAAATGTTCAAAAAATGGTCAGTAAGAAGAGTCAGTCTTCTTGTATTTAAGTCGGCGTTGTGACTTTTGTATTTAATTCCGAAACAATTTCTGTGTTTCATCGTTAATAAGATGGTCCAAGGGATACAGGAAACCGGAAGTGAAGCTTAGGAATCTGAAACTGGTCTCACAGGAAAGGTTCAAAACATAGACAGTAAGAAGAGTCATTTTTGTTGTACTTAAGTCAGCATTGTGCATTTTTGTATTTAATTCCGATGCAATATCTGTGTTTCATCGTCAATAAGAAGGTCAGAGGGATACAGTGAACCTGAAGTGAAGCATCGGAATCTATAACTAGTGTCACAGGAATGGTTCAAAACATAGACAGTAAGAGGAATCAGTTTTCTTGTACTTAAGACGGCATTGTGCCTTTTGTATTTAATTCCGATGCAATTTCTGTGTTTCATCGTCAATAAGAAGGTCAGAGGGATACAGTAAACCTGAAGTGAAGCATCGTAATCTATAACTAGTGTCACAGGTATGGGTCAAAAGCATAGACAGTAAGAAGAGTCAGTTTTCTTGTACTTAAGTCGGCATTGTGCCTATTCTATTTAATTCCAGTGCAATTTATGAGTGTCATCTTCAATAAGAAGGTCAGAGGGATACAGTAAACCTACAGTGAAGCATCCGAATCTATAACTAGTGTCACAGGAATAGTTCAAACATAGACAGTAATAAGAGTCAGTTTTCTTGTACTTAATTCGGCATTGTGCCTTTTGTATTTAATTCCGATGCAATTTCTGTGTTTCATTGTCAATAAGAAGGTCAGAGCTATACAGTAAACCTGAAGTGAAGCATCGGAATCGATAACTAGTGTCACAGGAATGGTTTAAATCATAGACAGTAAGAAGAGTCAGTTTTCTTGTACTTAAGTTGGCATTGTGCCTTTGGAATTAATTCCGATGCAATTTCTGTATTTCATCGTCAATAAGAAGGTAAGAGGGATACAGTAAACCTGAAGTGAAGCATCGGAATCTATAACTAGTGTCACGGGAATGGGTCAAATCATAGACAGTAAGAAGAGTCAGTTTTCTTGAACTTAAGTCGGCATTGTGCCTTTTCTATTTAATTCCGATGCAATTTCTGTGTGTCATCGTCAATAAGAAGGTCAGAGGGAAACGGTAAACCCGAAGTGAAGCATCGGAATCTATAACTAGTGTCACAGGAATGGTTCAAAACATAGACCGTAAGAAGAGCCAGTCTTCTTGTACTTAAGTCGTCATTGTGCCTATGTATTTAATTCCGATGCTATTTCTGTGTTTCATCGTCAATAAGAAGGTCAGAGGGATACAGTAATCCTGAAGTGAAGCATCGGAATGTGTAACTAGTGTCACAGGAATGGTTCAAAGCATAGACAGTAAGAAGAGCCAGTCTTCTTGTACTTGAGTCGGCATTGTGCCTTTTGTATTTAATTCCGATGCAAATTCTGTGTTTCATCGTCAATAAGGAGGTCAGTGGGATACAGTAAACCCGAAGTGAAGCATCGGAATCTATAACTAGTGTCACAGGAATGGTTCAAAACATAGACAGTAGGAAGAGTCAGTAGTCTTGTACTTAAGTGGGCATTGTGCTTTTGTATTTAATTCCGATGCAATTTCTGTGTTTCATCGTCAATAAGAAGGTCAGAGGAATACAGTAAACCTGAAGTGAAGCATCGGAATCTATAACTAGTGTCACTGGAATGCTTCAAAACATAGAAAGTAAGAAGAGTCAGTTTTCTTGTACTTAAGTCGGCATATGTATTTTCTATTCAATTCTGATGCAATTTCTGTGTTTCATCGTCAATAAGAAGGTCGGAGGTATGCAGTAAACCAGAAGTGAAGCATCGGAATCTAAAACTAGTGTCACAGGAATGGTTCAAAAAATAGACAGTAAGAAGAGCCAGTCATCTTGGACTTGTGTCGGCTTTGTGCCTATGCATTTAATTCCGATGCAATTTCTGTGTTTCATCGTCAATAAGACGGTCAGAGGGATACAGTAAACCTGAAGTGAAGCATCACAGGAAGTGTCACAGGAATGGTTCAATACATAGGCAGTGGGAAGAGCCAGTCTTCTTGCACTTGATTCGGCATTGTGCCTTTTGTATTTAATTCCGAAGCTATTTCTGTGTTTCATCGTCAATAAGAAGGTCAGAGGGATACAGTAAACCTGAAGTGAAACATCGGAATCTATAACTAGTGTCACAGGAATAGTTCAAAACATAGACAGTAAGAAGAGTCAGTCTTCTTGTACTTAAGTCGGCATTGTGCTTTTGTATTTAATTCCGATGCAATTTCTGCTTCTCATCGTCAATAATAAGGTCAGAGGTATACAGTAAACCTGAAGTGAAGCATCGGAATCTATAACTAGTGTCACAGGAATGGTTCAAAACATAGACAGTAAGAAGAGACGTTTTCTTGTACTTAATTCGGCATTGTGCCTTTTGTATTTAATTCCGATGCTATTTCTGTGTTTCATCGTCAATAAGAAGGTCTAAGCGATACAGTAAACCTGAAGTGAAGCATCGGAATCGATAACTAGTGTCACAGGAATGGTCCAAAACATAGACAGTAAGAAGTGTCAGATATCTTGTACTTAAGTTGGCATTGTGCCTGTTGTATTTAATTCCGATGGAATTTCTGTGTTTCACCGTCAATACGAAAGTCAGAGGGATTCAGTAAACCTGAAGTGAAGCATCAAAGTCTATAACTAGTGTTACAGGAATGGTTCAAAACAATGACAGTAAGAAGAGTCAGTTTTCTTGTACGTAAGTCGGCATTTTGCCTTTTGTATTTAATTCCGCTGCAATGTCTGTGTTTCATCGTCAATAAGAAGGTCAGAGGGATACAGTAAACCTGAAGTGAAGAATCGGAATGTGTAACTAGTGTCACAGGAATGGTTCATAACATAGACAGTAAGAAGAGTCAGTTTTCTTGTACTTACGTCGGCATTGTGCCTTTTGTATTTAATTCCGAAGCAATTTCTGTGTTTCATCGTCAATACGAAGGTCACAGGGATACAGTAAACCTGAAGTGAAGCATCGGAATCTATAACTAGTGTCACATGAATGGTTTAGAACATAGACAATAAGAAGAGTCAGTTTTCTTGAACTTAAGTCGGCAGTAAGCGTTTTGTATTAAACTCCGATGCAATATCTGTGTTTCATCGTCAATAAGAACGTCAGAGGGATACAGTAAACCTGAACTGAAGCATCGGAATCTATAACTAGGGTCACAGGAATGGTTCAAAGCATAGATAGTAAGTAGAATCAGTTTTCATGCACTTAAGTCGGCATTGTGCCTTTTCTATTTAATTCCCATGCAATTTCTATGTTTCATCGTCAATAAGAAGGTCAGAGGGATACAGTAAACCGGAAGTGAAGCATCGAAATCTATAACTAGTGTTACAGGAATGTTTCAAAACAATGACAGTAGGAAGAGTCAGTTTTCTTGTACGTAGGTCGGCATTTTGCCTTTTGTATTTAATTCCGATACAATTTCTGTGTTTCATCTTCAATAAGAAGGTCAGAGGGAGACAGTAAACCTACAGTGAAGCATCGGAATCTATAACTAGTGTCACAGGAATTGTTCAAACATAGACAGTAAGAAGAGCCAGTCTTCTTGTAATTGAGTCGGCGTTGTGCGTATGTATTTAATTCCGATGCAATTTCTGTGTTTTATCGTCCATAAGAAGGTGCAAGGGATACAGTAAACCTGAAGTGAAGCATCTGAATCTATAACTAGTGTCACAGGAATAGTTCAAAACATAGACAGTAATAAGAGTCAGTTTTCTTGTACTTAATTCGGCATTGTGCCTTTTGTATTTAATTCCGATGCAATTTCTGTGTTTCATCGTCAATAAGAAGGTCATAGGGATACAGTAAACCTGAAGTGAAGCATCAAAATCTATAACTAGTATCACAGGAATGGTTCAAAACAAAGACAGTAATAAGTGTCAGATTTCTTGTACTTAAGTTGGCATGGTGCCTTTTGTATTTTATTCCGATGGAATTTCTGTGTTTCATCGTCAATAAGAAGGTCAGAGGGATACAGTAAACCTGAAGTGAAGCATCGAAATCTATACCTAGTGTCACAGGAATGGTCCAAATCATAGACGGTAAGAAGAGTCAGTTTTCTTGTACTTATGTCGGCATTGTGCCTTTTGTATTTAATTCCGATGCAATTTCTGTGATTCATCGTCAATAAGAAGGTCAGAGGGATACAGTAAACCTGAAGTGAAGCATCGGAATCTATAACTAGTGTCACGGGAATGGGTCAAATCATAGACAGTAAGAAGAGTCAGTTTTCTTGAACTTAAGTCGGCATTGTGCCTTTTCTATTTAATTCCGATGCAATTTCTGTGTTTCATCGTCAATAAGAAGGTCAGAGGGAAACGGTAAACCCGAAGTGAAGCATCGGAATCTATAACTAGTGTCACAGGAATGGTTCAAAACATAGACCGTAAGAAGAGCCAGTCTTCTTGTACTTAAGTCGGCATTGTGCCTATGTATTTAATTCCGATGCTATTTCTGTGTTTCATCGTCAATAAGAAGGTCAGAGGGATACAGTAATCCTGAAGTGAAGCATCGGAATGTGTAACTAGTGTCACAGGAATGGTTCAAAGCATAGACAGTAAGAAGAGCCAGTCTTCTTGTACTTGAGTCGGCATTGTGCCTTTTGTATTTAATTCCGATGCAAATTCTGTGTTTCATCGTCAATACGGAGGTCAGTGGGATACAGTAAACCCGAAGTGAAGCATCGGAATCTATAACTAGTGTCACAGGAATGGTTCAAAACATAGACAGTAGGAAGAGTCAGTAGTCTTGTACTTAAGTGGGCATTGTGCTTTTGTATTTAATTCCGATGCAATTTCTGTGTTTCATCGTCAATAAGAAGGTCAGAGGAATACAGTAAACCTGAAGTGAAGCATCGGAATCTATAACTAGTGTCACTGGAATGCTTCAAATCATAGACAGTAAGAAGAGTCAGTTTTCTTGTACTTAAGTCGGCATATGTATTTTCTATTCAATTCTGATGCAATTTCTGTGTTTCATCGTCAATAAGAAGGTCGGAGGGATGCAGTAAACCTGAAGTGAAGCATCGGAATCTAAAACTAGTGTCACAGGAATGGTTCAAAAAATAGACAGTAAGAAGAGCCAGTCTTCTTGGACTTGTGTCGGCTTTGTGCCTATGTATTTAATTCCGATGCAATTTCTGTGTTTCATCGTCAATAAGAAGGTCAGAGTGATACAGTGAACCTAAAGTGAAGCATCGGAATCTATAACTAGTGTCACAGGAATGGTTCAAAACATAGACAGTAAGAAGAGTCAGTTTTCTTGTACTTAAGTCGGCATTGTGCCTTTGGAATTAATTCCGATGCAATTTCTGTGTTTCATCGTCAATATGAAGGTCAGAGGGATACAGAAAACCTGAAGTGAAGCATCGGAATCTATAACTAGTGTCACAGGAATGGTTCAAAGCATAGACAGTAAGAAGAGTCAGTTTTCTTGCACTTAAGTCGGCGTTGTGCCTTTTGTATTTAATTCCGATGCAATTTCTGTGTTTCAACGTCAATAAGAAGGTCCAAAAGATACAGAAAACACATAGTGAAGCATCAGAATCTAAAACTGGTCTCACAGGAAATGTTCAAAAAATGGTCAGTAAGAAGAGTCAGTCTTCTTGTATTTAAGTCGGCGTTGTGGCTTTTGTATTTAATTCCGAAACAATTTCTGTGTTTCATCGTCAATAAGATGGTCCAAGGGATACAGTAAACCGGAAGTGAAGCTTAGGAATCTGAAACTGGTCTCACAGGAAAGGTTCAAAACATAGACAGTAAGAAGAGTCATTTTTGTTGTACTTAAGTCAGCATTGTGCATTTTTGTATTTAATTCCGATGCAATATCTGTGTTTCATCGTCAATAAGAAGGTCAGAGTGATACAGTGAACCTAAAGTGAAGCATCGGAATCTATAACTAGTGTCACAGGAATGGTTCAAAACATAGACGGTAAGAGGAGTCAGTTTTCTTGTACTTAAGACGGCATTGTGCCTTTTGTATTTAATTCCGATGCAATTTCTGTGTTTCATCGTCAATAAGAAGGTCAGAGGGATACAGTAAACCGGAAGTGAAGCATAGGAATCTATAACTAGAGTCAAAGGAATGGTTCAAAGCATAGACAGTAAGAAGAGTCAGTTTTCTTGTACTTAAGTCGGCATTGTGCCTTTTGTATTTAATTCCGATACAATTTCTGTGTTTCATCGTCAATAAGAAGGTCAGAGGGGTACAGTAAACCTGAAGTGAAGCATCGGAATCTATAACTAGTGTCACAGGAATGGTACAAAACATATACAGTAAGAAGAGTCAGTTTTTTTGTACTTAAGTCGGCATTGTGCTTTTGTATTTAATTCCGATGCAATTTCTGTGTTTCATCGTCATCAAGAAGGTCAGAGAGATACAGTAAACCTGAAGTGAAGCATCGTAATGTATAACTAGTGTCACGGGTATGGGTCAAAAGCATAGACAGTAAGAAGAGTCAGTTTTCTTGTACTTAAGTCGGCATTGTGCCTTTTCTATTTAATTCCGATGCAATTTCTGAGTGTCATCTTCAATAAGAAGGTCAGAGGGATACAGTAAACCTACAGTGAAGCATCGGAATCTATAACTAGTGTCACAGGAATAGCTCAAACATAGACAGTAATAAGAATCAGTTTTCTTGTACTTAATTCGGCATTGTGCCTTTTGTATTTAATTCCGATGCAATTTCTGTGTTTCATTGTCAATAAGAAGGTCAGAGCTATACAGTAAACCTGAAGTGAAGCATCGGAATCGATAACTAGTGTCACAGGAATGGTTTAAATCATAGACAGTAAGAAGAGTCAGTTTTCTTGTACTTAAGTCGGCATTGTGCCTTTGGAATTAATTCCGATGCAATTTCTGTATTTCATCGTCAATAAGAAGGTAAGAGGGATACAGTAAACCTGAAGTGAAGCATCGGAATCTATAACTAGTGTCACAGGAATGGTTCAAAACATAGACAGTAAGAGGAGTCAGTTTTCTTGTACTTAAGTCGGCGTTGTGCCTTTTGTATTTAATTCCGATGCAATTTCTGTGTTTTCAACGTCAATAAGAAGGTCCAAGCGATACAGAAAACACATAGTGAAGCATCAGAAACTAAAACTGGTCTCACAGGAAATGTTCAAAACATAGTCAGTAAGAAGAGTCAGTCTTCTTGTACTTAAGTCGGCATTGTGCCTTTTGTATTTATTTCCGTTGCAATTTCTGTGTTTCATCGTCAATAAGATGGTCCAAGGGATACAGTAAACCGGAAGTGAAGCATCGCAATCTGAAACTGGTGTCACAGGAAAGGTTCAAAACATAGACAATAAGAAGAGTTAGTTTTCTTGTACTTAAGTCAGCATTGTGCCTTTTGTATTTAATTCCGATGCAATTTCTGTGTTTCATCTTCAATAAGAAGGTCAGAGGGATACAGTGAACCTGAAGTGAAGCATCGGAATCTATAACTAGTGTCACGATAATGGTTCAAAACATAGACAGTAATAAGAGGCAGTCTTCTTGTACTTAAGTCGGCATTGTGCCTTTTGTATTTAATTCCGATGCAACTTCTGTGTTTCGTCGTCAATAAGACGGTCAGAGGGATACAGTAAACCTGAAGTGAAGCATCGGAATCTATAACTAGTGTCACGGGAATGGGTCAAATCATAGACAGTAAGAAGAGTCAGTTTTCTTGAACTTAAGTCGGCATTGTGCCTTTTCTATTTAATTCCGATGCAATTTCTGTGTTTCATCGTCAATAAGAAGGTCAGAGGGAAACGGTAAACCCGAAGTGAAGCATCGGAATCTATAACTAGTGTCACAGGAATGGTTCAAAACATAGACCGTAAGAAGAGCCAGTCTTCTTGTACTTAAGTCGGCATTGTGCCTATGTATTTAATTCCGATGCTATTTCTGTGTTTCATCGTCAATAAGAAGGTCAGAGGGATACAGTAATCCTGAAGTGAAGCATCGGAATGTGTAACTAGTGTCACAGGAATGGTTCAAAGCATAGACAGTAAGAAGAGCCAGTCTTCTTGTACTTGAGTCGGCATTGTGCCTTTTGTATTTAATTCCGATGCAAATTCTGTGTTTCATCGTCAATAAGGAGGTCAGTGGGATACAGTAAACCCGAAGTGAAGCATCGGAATCTATAACTAGTGTCACAGGAATGGTTCAAAACATAGACAGTAGGAAGAGTCAGTAGTCTTGTACTTAAGTGGGCATTGTGCTTTTGTATTTAATTCCGAAGCAATTTCTGTGTTTCATCGTCAATAAGAAGGTCAGATGAATACAGTAAACCTGAAGTGAAGCATCGGAATCTATAACTAGTGTCACTGGAATGCTTCAAAACATAGACAGTAAGAAGAGTCAGTTTTCTTGTACTTAAGTCGGCATATGTATTTTCTATTCAATTCTGATGCAATTTCTGTGTTTCATCGTCAATAAGAAGGTCGGAGGGATGCAGTAAACCTGAAGTGAAGCATCGGAATCTAAAACTAGTGTCACAGGAATGGTTCAAAAAATAGACAGTAAGAAGAGCCAGTCTTCTTGGACTTGTGTCGGCTTTGTGCCTATGTATTTAATTCCGATGCAATTTCTGTGTTTCATCGTCAATAAGACGGTCAGAGGGATACAGAAAACCTGAAGTGAAGCATCACAGGAAGTGTCACAGGAATGGTTCAAAACATAGGCAGTGGGAAGAGCCAGTCTTCTTGCACTTGATTCGGCATTGTGCCTTTTGTATTTAATTCCGATGCTATTTCTGTGTTTCATCGTCAATAAGAAGGTCAGAGGGATACAGTAAACCTGAAGTGAAACATCGGAATCTATAACTAGTGTCACAGGAATAGTTCAAAACATAGACAGTAAGAAGAGTCAGTCTTCTTGTACTTAAGTCGGCATTGTGCTTTTGTATTTAATTCCGATGCAATTTCTGCTTCTCATCGTCAATAATAAGGTCAGAGGTATACAGTAAACCTGAAGTGAAGCATCGAAATCTATAACTAGTGTCACAGGAATGGTTCAAAACATAGACAGTAAGAAGAGACGTTTTCTTGTACTTAATTCGGCATTGTGCCTGTTGTATTTAATTCCGATGGAATTTCTGTGTTTCATCGTCAATACGAAAGTCAGAGGGATACAGTAAACCTGAAGTGAAGCATCAAAATCTATAACTAGTGTTACAGGAATGGTTCAAAACAATGACAGTAAGAAGAGTCAGTTTTCTTATACGTAAGTCGGCATTTTGCCTTTTGTATTTAATTCCGCTGCAATGTCTGTGTTTCATCGTCAATAAGAAGGTCAGAGGGATACAGAAAACCTGAAGTGAAGCATCGGAATGTGTAACTAGTGTCACAGGAATGGTTCATAACATAGACAGTAAGAAGAGTCAGTTTTCTTGTACTTACGTCGGCATTGTGCCTTTTGTATTTAATTCCGAAGCAATTTCTGTGTTTCATCGTCAATACGAAGGTCACAGGGATACAGTAAACCTGAAGTGAAGCATCGGAATCTATAACTAGTGTCACATGAATGCTTTAGAACATAGACAATAAGAAGAGTCAGTTTTCTTGAACTTAAGTCGGCAGTAAGCGTTTTGTATTTAACTCCGATGCAATATCTGTGTTTCATCGTCAATACGAACGTCAGAGGAATACAGTAAACCTGAACTGAAGCATCGGAATCTATAACTAGGGTCACAGGAATGGTTCAAAGCATAGATAGTAAGTAGAATCAGTTTTCATGCACTTAAGTCGGCATTGTGCCTTTTCTATTTAATTCCCATGCAATTTCTATGTTTCATCGTCAATAAGAAGGTCAGAGGGATACAGTAAACCGGAAGTGAAGCATCGAAATCTATAACTAGTGTTACAGGAATGTTTCAAAACAATGACAGTAGGAAGAGTCAGTTTTCTTGTACGTAGGTCGGCATTTTGCCTTTTGTATTTAATTCCGATACAATTTCTGTGTTTCATCTTCAATAAGAAGGTCAGAGGGAGACAGTAAACCTACAGTGAAGCATCGGAATCTATAACTAGTGTCACAGGAATTGTTCAAAACATAGACAGTAAGAAGAGCCAGTCTTCTTGTAATTGAGTCGGCGTTGTGCGTATGTATTTAATTCCGATGCAATTTCTGAGTTTCATCGTCCATAAGAAGGTGCAAGGGATACAGTAAACCTGAAGTGAAGCATCGGAATCTATAACTAGTGTCACAGGAATAGTTGAAAACATAGACAGTAATAAGAGTCAGTTTTCTTGTACTTAATTCGGCATTGTGCATTTTGTATTTAATTCCGATGCAATTTCTGTGTTTCATCGTCAATAAGAAGGTCATAGGGATACAGTAAACCTGAAGTGAAGCATCGAAATCTATAACTAGTATCACAGGAATGGTTCAAAACAAAGACAGTAATAAGTGTCTGATTTCTTGTACTTAAGTTGGCATGGTGCCTTTTGTATTTTATTCCGATGGAATTTCTGTGTTTCATCGTCAATAAGTAGGTCAGAGGGATACAGTAAACCTGAAGTGAAGCATCGAAATCTATAACTAGTGTTACAGGAATGGTTCAAAACAATGACAGTAAGAAGAGTCAGTTTTCTTGTACGTAAGTGGGCATTTTGCCTTTTGTATTTAATTCCGCTGCAATGTCTGTGTTTCATCGTCAATAAGAAGGTCAGAGGGATACAGTAAACCTGAAGTGAAGCATCGGAATCTATAACTAGTGTCACATGAATGGTTTAGAACATAAACAGTAAGAAGAGTCAATTTTCTTGAACTTAAGTCGGCAGTGAGCCTTTTGTATTTAATTCCGATGCAATATCTGTGTTTCATCGTCAATAAGAAGGTCAGAGGGATACAGTAAACCTGAAGTGAAGCATCGGAATGTGTAACTAGTGTCATAGGAATGGTTCAAAACATAGACAGTAAGAAGAGTCAGATTTCTTGTACTTAGGTCGGCATTGTGCCTTTTGTATTTAATTCCGATGCAATTTCTGTGTTTCATCGTCAATAAGAAGGTCAGAGGGATACAGTAAACCTGAAGTGAAGCATCGAAAGCTATAACTAGTGTCACAGGAGTGGTTCAAAACAAAGACAGTAAGAAGAGTCCGTTTTCTTGTACTTAAGTCGGCATTTTGCCTTTTGTATTTAATTCCGCTGCAATTTCTGTGTTTCATCGTCAATAAGAAGGTCAGAGCGACACAGTAAACCTGAAGTGAAGCATCGGAATGTGTAACTAGTGTCATAGGAATGGTTCAAAACATAGACAGTAAGAAGAGTCAGTTTTCTTGTACTTAAGTCGGCATTGTGCCTCTTCTATTTAATTCCGATGCAATTTCTGTGTTTCATCGTCAATAAGAAGGTCAGAGGGATACAGTAAACCTGATGTGAAGCATCGGAATCTATAACTAGTGTCACAGGAATTGTTCAAAACATAGACAGTAAGAAGAGCCAGTCCTCTTGTACTTGAGTCGGCATTGTGCCTATGTATTTAATTCCGATGCTATTTCTGCTTCTCATCGTCAATAAGAAGGTCAGTGGGATACAGTAAACCCGAAGTGAAGCATCGGAATCTATAACTAGTGTCACGGGAATGCTTCAAAACATAGACAGTAATATGAGTCAGTTTTCTTGTACTTAAGTCGGCATTGTGCCTTTTCTATTTAATTCTGATGCAATTCTGTGTTCCATCGTCAATAAGAAGGTCAGAGGGATACCGTAAACCTGAAGTGAAGCATCGGAATCTATAACTAGTGTCACAGGAATGGTTCAAAACATAGACACTAAGAAGAGTCAGTCTTCTTGTACTTGAGTCGGCATTGTGACAATCTAATTAATTCCGATGCATTTTCTGTGTTTCATTGTCAATATGACGGTCAGAGGGATACAGTAAACCTGAAGTGAAGCATCGGAATCTACAACTAGTGTCACAGGAATGGTTCAAAACATAGACAGTAGGAAGAGCCATTATTCTTGCACTTGATTCGGCATTGTGCCTTTTGTATTTAATACCGATGCAATTTCTGTGTTTCACCGTCAATAAGAAGGTCAGAGGGATACAGTAAACCTGAAGTGAAGCATCGGAATCTATAACTAGTGTCACAGGAATAGTTCAAAACATAGACAGTAAGAAGAGTCAGTCTTCTTGTTCTTAAGTCGGCATTGTGCTTTTGTATTTAATTCCGATGCAATTTCTGCTTCTCATCGTCAATAATAAGGTCAGAGGTATACAGTAAACCTGAAGTGAAGCATCGGAATCTATAACTAGTGTCACAGGATTGGTTCAAAACATAGACAGTAAGAAGAGACGTTTTCTTGTACTTAATTCGGCATTGTGCCTTTTGTATTTAATTCCGATGCAATTTCTGTGTTTCATCGTCAATAAGAAGGTCAGAGCGATACAGTAAACCTGAAGTGAAGCATCGGAATCGATAACTAGTGTCACAGGAATGGTCCAAAACATAGACAGTAAGAAGTGTCAGATTTCTTGTACTTAAGTTGGCATTGTGCCTGTTGTATTTAATTCCGATGGAATTTCTGTGTTTCATCGTCAATACGAAGGTCAGAGGGATACAGTAAACCTGAAGTGAAGCATCGAAATCTATAACTAGTGTTACAGGAATGGTTCAAAACAATGACAGTAAGAAGAGTCAGTTTTGTTGTACGTAAGTCGGCATTTTGCCTTTTGTATTTAATTCAGATACAATTTCTGTGTTTCATCGTCAATAAGAAGGTCAGAGGGATACAGTAAACCTGAAGTGAAGCATCGTAATCTATAACTAGTGTCACGTTATGGGTCAAAAGCATAGACAGTAAGAAGAGTCAGTTTTCTTGTACTTAAGTCGGCATTGTGCCTTTTCTATTTAATTCCGATGCAATTTCTGTGTTTCAGCTTCAATACGAAGGTCAGAGGGTTGACAGTATACCTACAGTGAAGCATCGGAATCTATAACTAGTGTCACAGGAATTGTTCAAAACATAGACAGTAAGAAGAACCAGTCTTCTTGTAATTGAGTCAGCGTTGTGCGTATGTATTTAATTCCGTTGCAATTTCTGTGTTTCATCGTCCATAAGAAGGTGCAAGGGATGCAGTAAACCTGAAGTGAAGCATCGGAATCTATAACTAGTGTCACAGGAATAGTTCAAAACATAGACAGTAATAAGAGTCAGTTTTCTTGTACTTAATTCGGCATTGTGCCTTTTGTATTTAATTCCGATGCAATTTCTGTGTTTCATTGTCAATAAGAAGGTCAGAGCGATACAGTAAACCTGAAGTGAAGCATCGGAATCGATAACTAGTGTCACAGGAATGGTTCAAAACATAGACAGTAAGAAGAGTCAGATTTCTTGCACTTAAGTCGGCATTGTGCCTCTTGTATTTAATTCCGATGCAATTTCTGTGTTTCATCGTCAATAAGAAGGTCATAGGGATACAGTAAACCTGAAGTGAAGCATCGAAATCTATAACTACTGTTACAGGAATGGTTCAAAACAATGACAGTAAGAAGAGTCAGTTTTCTTGTACGTAAGTCGGCATTTTGCCTTTTGTATTTAATTCCGCTGCAATGTATGTGTTTCATCGCCAATAGGAAGGTCAGAGGGATACAGTAAACCTGAAGTGAAGCATCGGAATCTATAACTAGTGTCACATGAATGGTTTAGAACATAGACAGTAAGAAGAGTCAGTTTTCTTGAACTTAAGTCGGCAGTGAGCCTTTTGTATTTAATTCCGATACAATATCTGTGTTTCATCGTCAATAAAAAGGTCAGAGGGATACAGTAAACCTGAATTGAAGCATCGGAATCTATAACTAATGTCACAGGAATGGTTCAAAGCGTAGATAGTAAGTAGAATCAGTTTTCATGTACTTAAGTCGGCATTGTGCCTTTTCTATTTAATTCCCATGCAATTTCTATGTTTCATCGTCAGTTAGAAGGTCAGAGGGATACAGTAAACTTGAAGTGAAGCATCGGAATCTATAACTAGTGTCACAGGAATGGTTCAAAACATAGACTGTAAGAAGAGCCAGTCTTCTTGTACTTACGTCGGCATTGTGCCTTTTGTATTTAATTCTGATGCAATTTCTGTGTTTCATCGTCAATAAGAAGGTCAGTGGGATACTGTAAACCTGAAGTGAAGCATCGGAATCTATAACTAGTGTCACAGGAATGGTTCACAGCATAGACAGTAAGAAGAGTCAGTTTTCTTGTACTTAATTCGGCAATGAGCCTTTTGTATTTAATTCCGATGCAATTTCTGAGTTTCATCGTCAATAAGAAGGTCAGAGCGACACAGTAAACCTGAAGTGATGCATTGGAATCTATAACTAGTGACACAGGAATGGTTCAAAATATAGACAGTAAGAAGAGTCTGTCTTCTTGTACTTGAGTCGGCATTGTGCCAATGTAATTCATTCCGATGCAATTTCTGTGTTTCATCGTCAATAAGACGGTCAGAGGGATACAGTAAACCTGAAGTGAAGCATCGGAATCTACAACTAGTGTCACAGGAATGGTTCAAAACATAGACAGTAGGAAGAGCCAGTATTCTTGCTTTTGATTCGGCATTGTGCCTTTTGTATTTAATACCGATGCAATTTCTGTGTTTCATCGTCAACTAGAAGGTCAAAGGGATACAGTAAACCTGAAGTGAAGCTTCGGAATCTTTAACTAGTGTCATAGGAATAGTTCAAAACATAGGCAGTAAAAAGAGTCAGTCTTCTTGTACTTCAGTCGGCATTGTGCATTTTGTATTTAATTCCGATGCAATTTCCGTGTTTCATCGTCAATAAGATGGTCAGAGGGATACAGTAAACCTGAAGTGAAGCATCGGAATCTATAACTAGTATCACAGGAATGGTTCGAAGCATAGACAGTAAGAAGAGTTAGTTTTCTTGTACTTAATTCGGCAATGTGCCTTTTGTATTTAATTCCGATGCAATTTCTGTGTTTCATCGTCAATAAGAAAGTCAGAGCGATACAGTAAACCTGAAGTGATGAATCGGAATCGGTAACTAGTGTCACAGGACTGGTTCAAAAGCATAGCCAGTAAGAAGAGTCAGATTTCTTGTACTTAGGTCGGCATTGTGCCTTTTTTATTTAATTCCGATGCAATTTCTGTGTTTCATCGTCAATAAGAAGGTCAGAGGGATACAGTAAACCTGAAGTGAAGCATCGAAAGCTATAACTAGTGTCACAGGAGTGGTTCAAAACAAAGACAGTAAGAAGAGTCAGTTTTCTTGTACTTAAGTCGGCATTTTGCCTTTTGTATTTAATTCCGCTGCAATTTCTGTGTTTCATCGTCAATAAGAAGGTCAGAGCGACACAGTGAACCTGAAGTGAAGCATCGGAATGTGTAACTAGTGTCATAGGAATGGTTCAAAACATAGACAGTAAGAAGAGTCAGTTTTCTTGTACTTAAGTCGTCATTGTGCCTCTTCTATTTAATTCCGATGCAATTTCTGTGTTTCATCGTCAATAAGAAGGTCAGAGGGATACAGTAAACCTGATGTGAAGCATCGGAATCTATAACTAGTGTCACAGGAATTGTTCAAAACATAGACAGTAAGAAGAGCCAGTCCTCTTGTACTTGAGTCGGAATTGTGCCTATGTATTTAATTCCGATGCTATTTCTGTGTTTCATCGTCAATAAGAAGGTCAGTGGGATACAGTAAACCCGAAGTGAAGCATCGGAATCTATAACTAGTGTCACGGGAATGCTTCAAATCATAGACAGTAATATGAGTCAGTTTTCTAGTACTTAACTCAGCATTGTGCCTTTTCTATTTAATTCTGATGCAATTCTGTGTTTCATCGTCAATAAGGAGGTCAGGGGGATACAGTAAACCTGAAGTGAAGCATCGGAATCTATAACTAGTTTCACAGGAATGGTTCAAAACATAGACAGTAAGAAGAGTCAGTCATCTTGTACTTGAGTCGGCATTGTGCCAATGTAATTAATTCCGATGCATTTTCTGCGTTTCATTGTCAATATGACGGTCAGAGGGATACAGTAAACCTGAAGTGAAGCATCGGAATCTACAACTAGCGTCACAGGAATGGTTCAAAACATAGACAGTAGGAAGAGCCAGTATTCTTGCACTTGATTCGGCATTGTGCCTTTTGTATTTAATACCGATGCAATTTCTGTGTTTCATCGTCAATAAGAAGGTCAGAGGGATACAGTAAACCTGAAGTGAAGCATCAGAATCTATAACTAGTGTCACAGGAATAGTTCAAAACATAGACAGGAAGAAGAGTCAGTCTTCTTGTACTTAAGTCGGCATTGTGCCTTTTGTATTTAATGTCGATGCAATTTCCGTGTTTCATCGTCAATAAGCAGGTCAGAGGGATACAGTAAACTTGAAGTGAAGCATCGGAATCTATAACTAGTGTCACAGGAATGGTTCAAAGCATAGACAGTAAGAAGAGTCAGTTTTCTTGTACTTAATTCGGCAATGTGCCTTTTGTATTTAATTCCGATGCAATTTCTGAGTTTCATCGTCAATAAGAAGGTCAGAGCGATACAGTAAACCTGAAGTGATGCATCGGAATCGGTAACTAGTGTACAGGAATGGTTCAAAAGCATAGACAGTAAGAAGAGTCAGATTTCTTGTACTTAGGTCGGCATTGTGCCTTTTGTATTTAATTCCGATGCAATTTCTGTGTTTCATCGTCAATAAGAAGGTCAGAGGGATACAGTATACCTGAAGTGAAGCATCGAAAGCTACAACTAGTGTCACAGAAGTGGTTAAAAACAAAGACAGAAAGAAGAGTCAGTTTTCTTGTTCTTAAGTCGGCATTTTGCCTTTTGTATTTAATTCCGCTGCAGTTTCTGTGTTTCATCGTCAATAAGAAGGTCAGAGCGATACAGTAAACGCTTAAGTGAAGCATCGGAATGTGTAACTAGTGTCACAGGAATGGTTCAAAACATAGACAGTAAGAAGAGTCAGTTTTCTTGTACTTGAGTCGGCATTGTGCCTTTTCTATTTAATTCCGATGCAATTTCTGTGTTTCATCGTCAATAAGAAGGTCAGAGGGATACAGTAAACCTGAAGTGAAGCATCGTAATCTGTAACTAGTGTCACAGGAATGGTTAAAACCTAGACAGTAAGAAGAGCCAGTCCTCTTGTACATGAGTCGGCATTGTGCCTATGTATTTAATTCCAATGCTATTTCTGTGTTTCATCGTCAATAAGAAGGTCAGAGGGATACAGTAATCCTGACGTGAAGCATCGGAATGTATGACTAGTGTCACAGGAATGGTTCAAATCATAGACAGTAAGAAGAGCCAGTCTCCTTGTACTTGAGTCGGCATTGTGCCTTTTGTATTTAATTCCGATGCCATTTCTGTGTTTCATCGTCAATAAGAAGGTCAGTGGGAAACAGTGAACCCGAAGTGAAGCATCGGATTCTATAACTAGTGTCACAGGAATGGTTCAAAACATAGACAGTAGGAAGAGTCAGTTCTCTTGTACTTAGGTCGGCATTGTGCTGTTTGTATTTAATTTCGACACAATTTCTGTGTTTCATCGTCAATAAGAAGGTCAGAGGGATACAGTAACCCTGAAGTGAAGCATCGGAGTCTATAACTAGTGTCACAGGAATGGTGCAAAGCATAGACAGTAAGAAGATCCAGACTTCTTGTACTTGAGTCGGCATTATGCCTTTTGTATTTAATTCCGATGCAATTTCTGTGTTTCATCGTCAATAAAAAGGTCAGAGGGATACAGTAAACCTGAAGTGAAGCATCGGAGTCTATAACTAGTGTCACAGGAATGGTGCAAAGCATAGACAGTAAGAAGATCCAGACTTCTTGTACTTGAGTCGGCATTATGCCTTTTGTATTTAATTCCGATGCAATTTCTGTGTTTCGTCGGCAATAAGAAGGTCAGAGGGATACGGTAAACCTGAAGTGATGCATCGGATCTATAGATAGTGGCACAGGAATGGGTCAAAACATAGGCAGTAAGAAGAGTCAGTTTTCTTGTATTTAAGTCGGCGTTGTGCCTTTTATATTTAATTCCGATGCAATTTCTGTGGTTCAACGTCAATAAGAAGGTCCAAGGGATTTAGAAAACACATAGTGAAGCTTCAGAATCTAAAACTGGCCTCACAGGAAATGTTCAAAGCTTAGTCAGTAAGAAGAGTCAGTCTTCTTGTACTTAAGTCGGCATTGTGCCTTTTGTATTTAATTCCGTTGCAAATTCTGTGTTTCATCGTCAATAAGAAGGTCCAAGCTATACAGTAAACCGGAAGTAAAGCATCGGAATCTGAAACTGGTCTCACAGGAAAGTTTCAAAACATAGACAGTAAGAAGAGTTAGTTTTCTTGTACTTAAGTCAGCATTGTGCCTTTTGTATTTAATTCCGATGCAATTTCTGTGTTTCATCGTCAATAAGAAGGTCAGAGGGATATAGTGAACCTGAAGTGAAGCATCGGAATCTATAACTAGCGTCACAGGTATGGTTCAAAGCATAGACAGTAATAAGAGTCAGTCTTCTTGTACTTAAGTCGGCATTGTGCCTTTTGTATTTAATTCCGATGCAATTTCTGTGTTTCATCGTGAATAAGAGGGTCAAAGGGATACAGTAAACCTGAAGTGAAGCATCAGAATCAATAACTAGTGTCACGGGAATGGGTCAAAACACAGACAGCAAGAAGAGTCAGTTTTCTTGAACTTAAGTCGGCATTGTGCCTTTTCTATTTAATTCCGATACAATTTCTGTGTTTCATCGTCAATAAGAAGGTCAGAGGGACACGGTAAACCCGAAGTGAAGCATCGGAATCTATAACTAGTGTCACAGGAATGGTTCAAAACATAGACAGTAAGAAGAGCCAGTCTTCATGGACTTAAGTCGGCATTGTGCCTATGTATTTAATTCCGATGCAAATTCTGTGTTTCATCGTCATTAAGAAGGTCAGTAGGATACAGTAAACCCGAAGTGAAGCATCGGAATCTATAACTAGTGTCACAGGAATGGTTCAAAACATAGACAGTAGGAAGAGTCAGTTGTCTTGTACTTAAGTCGGCATTGTGCTTTTGTATTTAATTCCGATGCAATTTCTGGGTTTCATCGTCAATAAGAAGGTCAGAGGGATACAGTAAACCTGAAGTGAAGCATCGGAATCTAAAACTAGTGTCACTGGAATGATTCAATACATAGACAGTAAGAAGAGTCAGTTTTCTTGTACTTAAGTCGGCATTATGCATTTTCTATTTAATTCTGATGCAATTTCTGTGTTTCATCGTCAATAAGAAGGTCCAAGGGATACAGTAAACATATAGTGAAGCATCGGAATGTAAAACTGGTCGCACAGGAAATGTTGAAATCACAGTCAGTAGGAAGAGTCAGTCTTCTTGTACTTAAGTCATCATTGTGCCTTTTGTATTTATTTCTGATTCAATTTCTGTGTTTCATCATCAATAAGAAGGTCAGAGGGATACAGTAATCCTGACGTGAAGCATCTAAATCTATGACTAGTGTTACAGGAATGGTTCAAAGCATAGACAGTAAGAAGAGCAAGTCTTCTTGTACTTGAGTCGGCATTGTGACGTTTGTATTTAATTCCGATGCCATTTCTGTGTTTCATCGTCAATAAGAAGGTCAGTGGGATACAGTGAACCCGAAGTGAAGCATCGTATTTTATAACTGGTGTCACAGGAATGGTTCGAAACATAGACAGTAGGAAGAGTCAGTTCTCTTGTACTTAGGTCGGCATTGTGCTGTTTGTATTTAATTTCGACACAATTTCTGTGTTTCATCTTCAATAAGAAGGTCAGACGGATACAGTAACCCTGAAGTGAAGCATCGGAGTCTATAACTAGTGTCACAGGAATGGTGCAAAACATAGACAGTAAGAAGAGCCAGTCTTCTTGTACTTGAGTCGGCATTGTGCCTTTTGTAATTAATTCCGATGCAATTTCTGTGTTTCATCGTCAATAAGAAGGTCAGAGGGATACAGTAAACCTGAAGTGAAGCATCGGAATCTTTAACTGGTGTCACAGGAATGGCTCAAAGCATAGACAGTAAGAAGAGTCAGTTTTCATGTACTTAATTCGGCATTGTGCCTTTTCTAATTAATTCCGATGCAATTTCTGTGTTTCATCGTCAATAAGAAGGTCCAAGGTATACGGTAAACATATAGTGAAGCATCGGAATGTAAAACTGGTCGCACAGGAAATGTTGAAATCATATTCAGTAGGAAGAGTCAGTCTTCTTGTACTTAAGTCAGCATTGTGCCTTTTGTATTTAATTCTGATGCAATTTCTTTGTTTCATCGTAAATAAGAAGGTCCGAGGGTTACAGTAAACATATAGTGAAGCATCGGAATCTAAAACTGGTTAAACAGGAAACGTTCAAAGCATAGTCAGTAAGAAGTGTCAGTCTTCTTGTACATAAGTCGGCATTGTGCATTTTGTATTTAATTCCGATGCAATTTCTGTGTTTAATCGGCAATAAGAAGGTCTAAGGGATACAGTAAACATATAGTGATGCATCGGAATCTAAAACTGGTCTCACAGGAAATGTTCAAAGGATAGTCAGTAAGAGGAGTCAGTCTTCTTGTACTTGAGTCGGCGTTGTGCCTTTTGTATTTATTTCCGATGCAATTTCTGTGTTTCATCGTCAATAAGAACGTCAGAGGGACACAGTAAATCTGAAGTGAGGCATCGGAATCTATAACTACTGTCACAGGAATAGTTCAAAACATAGACAGTAAGAAGAGTCAGTTTTCTTGTACTTAAGTCGGCATTGTGCCTTTTGTATTTAATTCCGATGCAATTTCTGTGTTTCTTCGGCAATAAGAAGGTCAGAGGGATACGGAAAACCTGAAGTGATGCATCGGATCTATAACTAGTGGCACAGGAATGGGTCAAAACATAGGCAGTAAGAAGAGTCAGTTTTCTTGTACTGAAGTCGGCATTGTGCCTTTTGTATTTAATTCCGATGAAATTTCTGTGTTTCATCGGCAATAAGAAGGAATAAGGGATACAGTGAACCTGAAGTGAAGCATCGGAATCTATAACTAGTGTCACAGGAATGGTTCAAATCATAGACAGTAAGAAGAGTCAGTTTTCTTGAACTTAAGTCGGCATTGTGCCTTTTCTATTTAATTCCGATACAATTTCTGTGTTTCATCGTCAATAAGAAGGTCTGAGGGACACGGTAAATTCGAAGTGAAGCATCGGAATCTATAACTAGTGTCACAGGAATTGTTCAAAGCATAGACAGTAAGAAGAGCCAGTCTTCTTGTACTTAAGTCGGCATTGTGCCTATGTATTTAATTCCGATGCTAATTCTGTGTTTCATTGTTATTAAGAAGATCAGTGGGATACAGTAAACACGAAGTGAAGCATCGGAATCTATAACTAGTGTCACAGGAATGGTTCAAAACATAGACAGTAAGAAGAGCCAGGCTTCTTGTACTTAAGTCGGCATTGTGCTTTTGTATTTAATTCCGATGCAATTTCTGGGTTTCATCGTAAATAAGAAGGTCAGAGGGATACAGTAAACCTGAAGTGAAGCATCGGAATCTAAAACTAGTGTCACTGGAATGCTTCAATACATAGACAGTAAGAAGAGTCAGTTTTCTTGTACTTAAGTCGGCATTGTGCATTTTCTATTAAATTCTGATGCAATTTCTGTGTTTCATCGTCAATAAGAAGGTCCAAGGGATACAGTAAACATATAGTGAAGCATCGGAAACTAAAACTGGTCGCACAGGAAATGTTGAAATCATAGTCAGTGGGAAGAGTCAGTCTTCTTGTACTTAAGTCGGCATTGTGCATTTTGTATTTAATTCCGATGCAATTTCTGTCTTTAATCGTCAATAAGAAGGTCTAAGGGATACAGTAAACATATAGTGATGCATCGGAATCTAAAACTGGTCTCACAGGAGATGTTCAAAAGATAGTCAGTAAGAAGAGTCAGTCATCTTGTACTTAAATCGGCGTTGTGCCTTTTGTATTTATTTCTGATGCAATTTCTGTGTTTCATCATCAATAAGAAGGTCAGAGGGATACAGTAATCCTGACGTGAAGCATCGGAATCTATGACTAGTGTCACAGGAATGGTTCAAAGCATAGACAGTAAGAAGTGCAAGTCTTCTTGTACTTGAGTCGGCATTGTGACGTTTGTATTTAATTCCGATGACATTTCTGTGTTTCATCGTCAATAAGAAGGTCAGTGGGATACAGTGAACCCGAAGTGAAGCATCGGATTCTATAACTGGTGTCACAGGAATGGTTCAAAACATAGACAGTAGGAAGAGTCAGTTCTCTTGTACTTAGGTCGGCATTGTGCTGTTTGTATTTGATTTCGACACAATTTCTGTGTTTCATCGTCAACAAGAAGGTCAGCAGGATACAGTTACCCTGAAGTGAAGCATCGGAGTCTATAACTAGTGTCACAGGAATGGTGCAAAGCATAGACAGTAAGAAGAGCCAGTCTTCTTGTACTTGAGTAGGCATTGTGCCTTTTGTATTTATTTCCGAAGCAATTTCTGTGTTTCGTCGTCAATAAGGTCAGAGGGATACAGTAAACCTGAAGTGAAGCATCGGAATCTTTAACTGGTGTCACAGGAATGGCTCAAAACATAGACAGTAAGAAGAGTCAGTTTTCATGTACTTAATTCGGCATTGTGCCTTTTGTATTTAATTCCGATGCAATATCTGTGTTTCATCGTAAATAAGAAGGTCAGAGCGATACAGTAAACCCGAAGTGAAGCATCGGAATGTGTAACTAGTGTCACAGGAATGGTTCAAAACATTGTCAGTAAGAAGAGTCAGTTTTCTCGTACTTAAGTCGGCATTGTGCCTTTTCTATTTAATTATGATGCAAAATCTGTGTTTCGTCGTCATTAAGAAGGTCAGAGGGATACAGTAAACCTGAAGTAATGCATCGGAATCTAAAACCAGTCTCACAGGAATGTTTCGAAACATAGACAGTAAGAAGAGCCAGTCTTCTTGTACTTCAGTCGGCATTGTGCCTTTTGTATTTAATTCCGATGCAATTTCTGTGTTTCACCGTCAATACGAAGGTCCAAGGGATACAGTAAACCTGACGTGAAGCATCGGAATCTAAAACCGGTCTCACAGGAAAGGTTCAAAACATAGACAGTAAGAAGAGCCAGTCTTCTTGAACTCAATTCGGCATTATGCCTTTTGTAATTAATTTCGATGCAATTTCTGTGTTTCAACGTCAATAAGAAGGTCAGAGGGATACAGTAAACCTGAGGTGAAGCATCGCGATCTATAACTAGTGTCACAGGAATGTTTCAAAACATAGACAGTAAGACGTGTCAGTCTTCTTGTACTTCAGTCGGCAATGTGACTTTTATATTTAATACCGATGCAATTTTCGTGTTGCATCGTCAATAAGAAGGTCCAAGGGATTCGGTAAACCCGAAGTGAAGCATCGGAATCTATAACTAGTGTCACAGGAATGGTTCAAACATAGACAGTAGGAAGAGTCAGTCTTCTTGTACTTGAGTCGGCATTGTGCCATTTGTGTTTAATTCCGATGCAAGTTCTGTGTTTCATCGTCAATAAGAAGGTCAGAGGGATAATGTAAACCTGAAGTGAAGCATCGAAATCTATAACTAGTGTCAGAGGAATGGTTCAAAACATAGACAGTAAGAAGAGTCAGATTTCTTGTACTTAAGTCAGCATAGTGCCTTTTGTATTTAATTCCGATGCAATTTCTGTGTTTCATCGTCAATAAGAAGGTGAGAGGGATACAGTAAACCGGAAGTGAAGTATCTAAATCTATAACTAGTATCACAGGAATGATTCAAAACAAAGACAGTAAGAAGATTCAGTTTTCTTGTACTTAAGTCTGCTATTTGCCTTATGTATTTAATTCCGCTGCAATTTCTGTGTTTCATCGTCAATAAGAAGGTCAGAGGGATACATTAAACCTGAAGTGAAGCATCGGAATGTGTAACTAGTGTCACAGGAATGGTTCAATACATAGTCAGTAAGAAGAGTCAGTTTTCTAGTACTTAAGTCGGCATTGTGCCTTTTCTATTTAATTCCGATGCAATTTCTGTGTTTCGTCGTCAATAAGAAGATCCAACGGATACAGTAAACCTGAAGTGAAGCATTGGAATCTAAAACCGGTCTCACAGGAAAGTTTCAAACCATAGACAGTAAGAAGAGCCAGATTTCTAGTACTTAAGTAGGCATTGTGCCTTTTGTATTTAATTCCGATGCAATTTCTGTGTTTCATCGTCAATAAGACGGTCAGAGGGATACAGTGAACCTGAAGTGAAGCATCGGAATCTATAACTAGCGTCACAGGAATGGTTCAAAACATAGACAGTAATAAGAGTCAGTCTTCTTGTACTTAAGTCGGCATTGTGCCTTTTGTATTTAATTCCGATGCAATTTCTGTGTTTCATCGTCAATAAGAAGGTCAAAGGGATACAGTAAACATGAAGTGAAGCATCGGAATCTATAACTAGTGTCACAGGAATAGTTTAAAACATAGACAGTAAGAAGAGTCAGTTTTCTTGTACTTAATACGGCATTGTGCCTTTTGTATTTAATTCCGATGCAATTTCTGTGTTTCATCGTCAATAAGTAGGTCAGAGCGATACAGTAAACCTGAAATGAAGCATCGGAATCGATAACTAGTGTCACAGGAATGGTTCAAAACATAGACAGTAAGAAGAGTCAGATTTCTAGTACTTAAGTAGGCATTGTGCCTTTTGTATATAATTCCGATGCAAATTCTGTGTTTCATCATCAATAAGAAGGTCAGAGGCATACAGTAAACCTGAAGTGAAGCATCGGAATCTATAACTAGTGTCACAGGAATGGTTCAAAACATAGACAGTAAGAGGAGTCAGTTTTCTTCTACTTAAGTCGGCATTGTGCCTTTTGTATTTAATTCCGATGGAATTTCTGTGTTTCATCGGCAATAAGAAGGACCAAGGGATACAGCGAACCTGAAGTGAAGCATCGGAATCTATAACTAGTGTCACAGGAATGGTTCAAAACATTGACAGTAAGAAGAGTCAGTTTTCTTGTACTTATGTCGGCATTGTGCCTTTGGAATTAATTGCGATGCAATTTCTGTGTTTAATCGTCATGAAGAAGGTCAGAGGGATACAGTAAACCTGAAGTGAAGCATCGGAATCTATAACAAGTGTCACAGGAATGGTTAAAAACATAAACAGTAAGAAGAGTCAGTTTTCTTGTACTTAAGTCGGCGTTGTGCCTTTTGTATTTAATTCCAATGCAATTTCTGTGTTTCAACGTCAATAAGAAGGTCCAAGGGATTCAGAAAACACATAGTGAAGCTTCAGAATCTAAAACTGGTCTCACAGGAAATGTTCAAAGCATAGTCAGTAAGAAGAGTCAGTCTTCTTGTACTTAAGTCGGCATTGTGCCTTTTGTATTTAATTCCGATGCAATTTCTGTGTTTCATCGTCAATAAGAAGGTCCAAGCGATACAGTAAACCGGAAGTGAAGCATCGGAATCTGAAACTGGTCTCACAGGAAAGGTTCAAAATATAGACAGTAAGAAGAGTTAGTTTTCATGTACTTAAGTCAGCATTGTGCCTTTTGTATTTAATTCCGATGCAATTTCTGTGTTTCATCGTCAATAAGACGGTCAGAGGGATACAGTGAACCTGAAGTGAAGCATCGGAATCTATAACTAGCGTCACAGGAATGGTTCAAAACATAGACAGTAATAAGAGTCAGTCTTCTTGTACTTAAGTCGGCATTGTGCCTTTTGTATTTAATTACGATGCAATTTCTGTGTTTCATCGTCAATAAGAAGGTCAAAGGGATACAGTAAACATGAAGTGAAGCATCGGAATCTATAACTAGTGTCACGGGAATGGGTCAAAACATAGACAGTAAGAAGAGTCAGTTTTCTTGAACTTAAGTCGGCATTGTGCCTTTTCTATTTAATTCCGATACAGTTTCTATGTTTCATCGTCAATAGGAAGGTCAGAGGGACACGGTAAACCCGAAGTGAAGCATCGGAATCTTTAACTAGTGTCACAGGAATGGTTCAAAACATAGACAGTAAGAACAGCCAGTCTTCTTGTACTTAAGTCGGCATTGTGTCTATGTATTTAATTCCGATGCAAATTCTGTGTTTCATCGTCATTAAGAAGGTCAGTGGGATACAGTAAACCCGAAGTGAAGCATCGGAATCTATAACTAGTGTCACAGGAATGGTTCAAAACATAGACAGTAGGCAGAGTCAGTTGTCTTGTAGTTAAGTCGGCATTGTGCTTTTGTATTTAATTCTGATGCAATTTCTGTGTTTCATCGTCAATAAGAAGGTCAGAGGGGTACAGTAAACCTGAAGTGAAGCATCGGAATCTATAACAAGTGTCACAGGAGTAGTTCAAAACGTAGACAGTAAGAAGAGTCAGTCGTCTTGTACTTAAGTCGGCATTGTGCTTTTGTATTTAATTCCGATGCAATTTCTGCTCCTCATCGTCAATAATAAGGTCAGAGGTATACAGTAAACCTGAAGTGAAGCATCGGAATCTATAACTAGTGTCACAGGAATGGTTCAAAACATAGACAGTAAGAAGAGCCGTTTTCTTGTACTTAATTCGGCATTGTGCCTTTTCTATTTAATTCCGATGCAATTTCTGTGTTTCATCGTCAATAAGACGGCCAGAGCGATTCAGTAAACCTGAAGTGAAGCATCGGAATCGATAACTAGTGTCACAGGAATCGTTCAAAACATAGACAGTAAGAAGTGTCAGATTTCTTGTACTGAAGTTGACATTGTGCCTTTTGTATTTAATTCCGATGGAATTTCTGTGTTTCATCGTCAATAAGATGGTCAGAGGGATACAGAAAACCTGAAGTGAAGCATCGAAATCTATAACTAGTGCTACAGGAATGGTTCAAAACAATGACAGTAAGAATAGTCAGTTTTCTTGTACTTACGTTGGCATTGTGCCTTTTCTATTTAATTCCGATGCAATTTCTGTGTTTCGTCGTCAATAAGAAGATCCAAGGGATACAGTAAACCTGAAGCATCGGAATCTAAAACCGGTCTCTAAGGAAGGTTTCAAAACATACAAAACATATACAGTAAGAAGAGCCAGTCTTCTTGTACTTGAGTCGGCATTGTGCCTTTTGTATTTAATTCCGATGCAATTTCAGTGTTTCATCGTTCAATAAGAAGGTCAGAGGGATACAGTAAACCTTAAGTGAAGCATCGGAATGTATAACTAGTGTCACAGGATAGGTTCAAAACATAGACAGTAAGAAGAGTCAGTTTTCTTTTACTTAAATCGGCATTGTACCTTTTGTATTAAATTCGGATACAATTTCTGTGTTTCATCGTCAATAAGACGGTCAGAGGGATACAGTAAACCTGAAATGAAGCATCGGAATCTATAACTAGTGTCACAGGAATGGTTCAAAACATAGACAGTGAGAAGAGTCAGTTAGCTTGTACTTAGGTCGGCATTTTTCCTTTTGTATTTAATTCCGAAGCAATATCTCTGTTTCATCGTCAATACGAAGGTCAGAGGGATACAGTAAACCTGAAGTGAAGCATCGGAATCTATAACTAGTGTCACATGAATGGTTTAAAACGTAGACAGTAAGAAGAGTCATTTTTCTTGATCTTAAGTCGGCAGTGTGCTTTTGTATTTAATTCCGATGCAATATCTGTGTCTCATCGTCAATAAGAGGGTCAGAGGGATACAGTAAACCTGAATTGATGCATCGAAATCTATAACTAGTGTGACAGGAATGGTTCAAAACATAGATAGTAAGAAGAATCAGTTTTCATGTACTTAAGTCGGCATTGTGCCTTTTCTATTTAATTTGCATGCAATTTCGATGCTTTATTATCAATAAGAAGGTCAGAGGGATGCAGTAAACCTGAAGTGAAGCATCGGAATCTATAACTAGTGTCACAGGAATGGTTCAAATCATAGACTCTAAGGAGAGCCAGTCTTCTTGCACTTAAGTCGGCATTGTGCCTTTTGAATTTAATTCTGATGCAATTTCTGTGTTTCATCGTCAATAAGAAGGTGAGAGGGATACAGTAAACCGGAAGTGAAGCATCTAAATCTATAACTAGTATCACAGGAATGATTCAAAACAAAGACAGTAAGAAGATTCAGTTTTCTTGTACTTAAGTCTGCTATTTGCCTTTTGTATTTAATTCCGCTGCAATTTCTGTGTTTCATCGTCAATAAGAAGGTCAGAGGGATACAGTAAACCTGAAGTGAAGCATCGGAATGTGTAACTAGTGTCACAGGAATGGTTCAATACATAGTCAGTAAGAAGAGTCAGTTTTCTAGTACTTAAGTCGGCATTGTGCCTTTTCTATTTAATTCCGATGCAATTTCTGGGTTTCGTCGTCAATAAGAAGATCCAAGGGATACAGTAAACCTGAAGTGAAGCATTGGAATCTAAAACCGGTCTCACAGGAAAGTTTCAAACCATAGACAGTAAGAAGAGCCAGACTTCTTGTACTAGAGTCGGCCTTGTTCCTTTTGTATTTAATGCCGATGCAATTTCTGTGTTTCATCGTCAATAAGAAGGTCAGAGGGATACAATAAACCTGAAGTGAAGCTTCGGAATCTATAACTAGTGTCACAGGAATAGTTTAAATCATAGACAGTAAGAAGAGTCAGTTTTCTTGTACTTAATTCGGCATTGTGCCTTTTGTATTTAATTCCGATGCAATTTCTGTGTTTCATCGTCAATAAGTAGGTCAGAGCGATACAGTAAACCTGAAGTGAAGCATCGGAATCAGTAACTAGTGTCACAGGAATGGTTCAAAACATAGACAGTAAGAAGAGTCAGATTTCTAGTACTTAAGTAGGCATTGTGCCTTTTGTATTTAATTCCGATGCAAATTCTGTGTTTCATCATCAATAAGAAGGTCAGAGGCATACAGTAAAATTGAAGTGAAGCATCGGAATCTATAACTAGTGTCACAGGAATGGTTCAAAACATAGACAGTAAGAGGAGTCAGTTTTCTTCTACTTAAGTCGGCATTGTGCCTTTTGTATTTAATTCCGTTGGAATTTCTGTGTTTCATCGGCAATAAGAAGGACCAAGGGATACAGTGAACCTGAAGTGAAGCATCGGAATCTATAACTAGTGTCACAGGAATGGTTCAAAACATTGACAGTAAGAAGAGTCAGTTTCCTTGTACTTAAGTCGGCATTGTGCCTTTGGAATTAATTGCGATGCAATTTCTGTGTTTAATCGTCACGAAGAAGGTCAGAGGGATACAGTAAACATGAAGTGAAGCATCGGAATCTATAACAAGTGTCACAGGAATGGTTAAAAACATAAACAGTAAGAAGAGTCAGTTTTCTTGTACTTAAGTCGGCGTTGTGCCTTTTGTATTTAATTCCGATGCAATTTCTGTGTTTCAACGTCAATAAGAAGGTCCAAGGGATTCAGAAAACACATAGTGAAGCTTCAGAATCTAAAACTGGTCTCACAGGAAATGTTCAAAGCATAGTCAGTAAGAAGAGTCAGTCTTCTTGTACTTAAGTCGGCATTGTGCCTTTTGTATTCAATTCCGTTGCAATTTCTGTGTTTCATCGTCAATAAGAAGGTCCAAGCGATACAGTAAACCGGAAGTGAAGCATCGGAATCTGAAACTGGTCTCACAGGAAATGTTCAAAACATAGACAGTAAGAAGAGTTAGTTTTCTTGTACTTAAGTCAGCATTGTGCCTTTTGTATTTAATTCCGATGCAATTTCTGTGTTTCATCGTCAATAAGTAGGTCAGAGGGATACAGTGAACCTGAAGTTAAGCATCGGAATCTATAACTAGCGTCACAGGAATGGTTCAAAACATAGACAGTAATAAGAGTCAGTCTTCTTATACTTAAGTCGGCATTGTGCCTTTTGTATTTAATTCCGATGCAATTTCTGTGTTTCATCGTCAATAAGAAGGTCAAAGGGATACAGTAAACATGAAGTGAAGCATCGGAATCTATAACTAGTGTCACGGGAATGGGTCAAAACATAGACAGTAAGAAGAGTCAGTTTTCTTGAACTTAAGTCGGCATTGTGCCTTTTCTATTTAATTCCGATACAATTTCTGTGTTTCATCGTCAATAAGAAGGTCAGAGGGACACGGTAAACCCGAAGTGAAGCATCGGAATCTTTAACTAGTGTCACAGGAATGGTTCAAAACATAGACAGTAAGAACAGCCAGTCTTCTTGTACTTAAGTCGGCATTGTGTCTATGTATTTAATTCCGATGCAAATTCTGTGTTTCATCGTCATTAAGAAGGTCAGTGGGATACAGTAAGCCCGAAGTGAAGCATCGGAATCTATAACTAGTGTCACAGGAATGGTTCAAAACATAGACAGTAGGCAGAGTCAGTTGTCTTGTACTTAAGTCGGCATTGTGCTTTTGTATTTTATTCTGATGCAATTTCTGTGTTTCGTCGTCAATAAGAAGGTCGGAGGGGTACAGTAAACCTGAAGTGACGCATCGGAATCTATAACAAGTGTCACAGGAGTAGTTCAAAACGTAGACTGTAAGAAGAGTCAGTCGTCTTGTACTTAAGTCGGCATTGTGCTTTTGTATTTAATTCCGATGCAATTTCTGCTTCTCATCGTCAATAATAAGGTCAGAGGTATACAGTAAACCTGAAGTGAAGCATCGGAATCTATAACTAGTGTCACAGGAATGGTTCAAAACATAGACAGTAAGAAGAGCCGTTTTCTTGTACTTAATTCGGCATTGTGCCTTTTCTATTTAATTCCGATGCAATTTCTGTGTTTCATCGTCAATAAGACGGCCAGAGCGATTCAGTAAACCTGAAGTGAAGCATCGGAATCGATAACTAGTGTCACAGGAATCGTTCAAAACATAGACAGTAAGAAGTGTCAGATTTCTTGTACTGAAGTTGGCATTGTGCCTTTTGTATTTAATTCCGATGGAATTTCTGTGTTTCATCGTCAATAAGATGGTCAGAGGGATACAGAAAACCTGAAGTGAAGCATCGAAATCTATAACTAGTGCTACAGGAATGGTTCAAAACAATGACAGTAAGAAGAGTCAGTTTTCTTGTACTTACGTTGGCATTGTGCGTTTTCTTTTTAATTCCGATGCAATTTCTGTGTTTCGTCGTCAATAAGAAGATCCAAGGGATACAGTAAACCTGAAGCATCGGAACCTAAAACCGGTCTCACAGGAAGGTTTCAAAACATATACAGTAAGAAGAGCCAGTCTTCTTGTACTTGAGTCGGCATTGTGCCTTTTGTATTTAATTCCGATGCAATTTCAGTGTTTCATCGTCAATAAGAAGGTCAGAGGGATACAGTAAACCTGAAGTGAAGCATCGGAATCTATAACTAGTGTCACAGGAATGGTTCAAATCATAGACAGTAAGAAGAGTCAGTTTACTTTTACTTAAGTCGGCATTGTACCTTTTGTATTAAATTCGGATACAATTTCTGTGTTTCATCGTCAATAAGACGGTCAGAGGGATACAGTAAATCTGAAATGAAGCATCGGAATCTATAACTAGTGTCACAGGAATGGTTCAAAACATAGACAGTGAGAAGAGTCAGTTAGCTTGTACTTAGGTCGGCATTTTTCCTTTTGTATTTAATTCCGAAGCAATATCTCTGTTTCATCGTCAATACGAAGTTCAGAGGGATACAGTAAACCTGAAGTGAAGCATCGGAATCTATAACTATTGTCACATGAATGGTTTAAAACGTAGACAGTAAGAAGAGTCATTTTTCTTGATCTTAAGTCGGCAGTGTGCTTTTGTATTTAATTCCGATGCAATATCTGTGTCTCATCGTCAATAAGAGGGTCAGAGGGATACAGTAAACCTGAATTGATGCATCGAAATCTATAACTAGTGTGACAGGAATGTTTCAAAACATAGATAGTAAGAAGAATCAGTTTTCATGTACTAAAGTCGGCATTGTGCCTTTTCTATTTAATTCGCATGCAATTTCGATGCTTTATTGTCAATAAGAAGGTCAGAGGGATACAGTAAACCTGAAGTGAAGCATCGGAATCTATAACTAGTGTCACAGGAATGGTTCAAATCATAGACTGTAAGGAGAGCCAGTCTTCTTCCACTTAAGTCGGCATTGTGCCTTTTGAATTTCATTCTGATGCAATTTCTGTGTTTCATCGTCAATAAGAAGGTCAGTGGGATACTGTAAACCTGAAGTGAAGCTTTGGAATCTGTAACTAGAGTCACAGGAATGGTTCAAGACATAGACAGTAAGAAGAGACAGTTTTCTTGTACTTAAGTCGGCATTGTGCTTTTGTAATTAATTCCGATGCCATTTCTGTGTTTCATCGTCAATAAGAAGGTCAGAGGGATACAGTAAACCTAAAGAGAAGCTTCGGAATCTATAACTAGTGTTACGGGAATGGGTCAAATCATAGACAGTAAGAAGAGTGAGTTTTCTTGTACTTAAGTCGGCATTGTGCCTTTTCTATTTAATTCTGACGCAATTTCTGTGTTTCATCGTCTATACGAAGGTCAGAGGGATACAGTAAACCTGAAGTGAAGCATCGGAATCTATAACTAGTGTCACAGGAATGGTTCAAACCATAGACAGTAAGAAGAGCGAATCTTCTTGTACTTGAGTCGGCATTGTGCCAATGTATTTAATTCCGATGCAATTTCTGTGTTTCTTCGTCAATAAGACGGTCAGAGGGATACAGTAAACCTGAAGTGAAGCATCGGAATCTATAACTAGTGTCACAAGAATGGTTCAAAACATAGACAGTAGGAAGAGCCAGTAATCTTGCACTTGATTCAGCATTGTGCCTTTTGTATTTAATACCGATGCAGTTTCTGTGTTTCATCGTCAATAAGAAGGTTAGAGGGAAACATTAAACTTTAAGTGAAGCATCGGAATCTATAACTAGTGTCACAGGAATAGTTCAAAGCACAGACAGTAAGAAGAGTCAGTCTTCTTGTACTTAACTCGGCATTGTGCCTTTTGTATTTAATTCCGATGCAATTATCGTATTTCATCGTCAATAAGAAGGTCAGAATGATACAGTAAACCTGAAGTGAAGCATCCGAATCTATATACAATGTCACAGGAATGGTTCAAAACATAGCCAGTAAGAAGAGCCAGTCTTCTTGTACTTGAGTCGGCATTGTGCCAATATATTTAATTCCGATGCAATTTCTGTGTTTAATCGTCAATAAGAAGGTCAGAGGGATACAGTAAACCTGAAGTGAAGCATCGGAATCCATAACTAGTGTCACAGGAATAGATCAAAACGTAGACAGTAAGAAAAGTCAGTCTTCTTGTACTTAAGTCGGCATTGTGCTTTTGTATTCAATTCCGATGCAGTTTCTGTTTCTCATCGTCATTAATAAGGTCAGAGGTATACAGTAAACCTGAAGTGAAGCATCGGAATCTATAACTAGTGTCACAGGAATGGTTCAAAACATAGACAGTAAGAAGAGTTGTTTTCTTGTACTTAATTCGGCATTGTGCCTTTTTTATTTAATTCCGATGCAATTTCTGTATTTCATCGTCAATAAGAAGGCCAGAGCGATTCAGTAAAGCTGAAGTGAAGCATCGGAATCGATAACTAGTGTCACAGGAATGGTTAAAATCATAGACAGTAAGAAGTGTCAGATTTCTTGTACTGAAGTTGGCATTGTGCCTTTTGTATTTAATTCCGATGGAATTTCTGTGTTTCATCGTCAATAAGAAGGTCAGAGGGATACAGAAAACCTGAAGTGAAGCATCGAAATCCATAACTAGTGCTACAGGAATGGTTCGAAACAATGACAGTAAGAAGAGCTAGTCTTCTTGTACTTGAGTCGGCATTGTGCCTTTTGTATTTAATTCCGATGCAATTTTAGTGTTTCATCGTCAATAAGAATGTCTAAGGGATACAGTAAGCATATAGTGAAGCATCGGAATCTAAAACTGGTCTCACAGGATATGTTCAAAGCATAGTCAGTAAGAAAAGTCAGTCTTATTGAACTTAAGTCAGCATTGTGCCTTTTCTATTTAATTCTGATTCAATTTCTGTGTTTCATCGACAATAAGAACGTCCAAGGGATACAGTAAACATATAGTGAAGCATCGGAATCTTAAACTGTTCTCACAGGAAATGTTCAAAGCATAGTCAGTAATGAGAGTCAGTCTTCTTGTACTTAAGTCAGCATTGTGCCTTTTCTATTTAATTCTGATTCAATTTCTGTGTTTCATCGCCAATAAGAAGGTCAGAGGGTTACAGTAAACCTGAAGTCTAGCATCGGAGTCTCTAACTAGTGTCACAGGAATGGTTCAAAGCATAGACAGTAAGAAGAGCCAGTCTTCTTGTACTAGAGTCGGCATTGTTCTTTTGTATTTAATTCCGAAGCAATATCTCTGTTTCATCGTCAATACGAAGGTCAGAGGGATACAGTAAAAATGAAGTGAAGCATCGGAAACTATAACTAGTGTCACATGAATGGTTTAAAACATAGACAGTAAGAAGAGTCAGTTTTCTTGAACTTAAGTCGGCAGTGTGCTTTTGTATTAAATTCCGATGCAATATCTGTGTTTCATCGTCAATAAGAAGGTCAGAGGGATACAGTAAACCTGAATTGAAGCATCGAAATCTATAACTAGTGTCACAGGAATGGTTCAAAACATAGACTGTAAGAAGAGCCAATCTTCTTGCACTTAAGTCGGCATTGTGCCTTTTGTATTTAATATTGATGCAATTTCTGTGTTTCATCGTCAATAAGAAGGTCAGTGGGATACAGTAAACCCGAAGTGAAGCATCGGAATCTATAACTAGTGTCATGGGAATGCTTCAAAACATAGACAGTAATAAGAGTCAGTTTTCTTGTACTTAAGTCGGCATTGTGCCTTTTCTATTTAATTCTGATGCAATTTCTGTGTTTCATCGTCAATAAGAGGGTCAGAGGGATACAGTAAACCTAAAGGGAAGCATCGGCATCTATAACTAGTGTCACAGGAATGGTTCAAAACATAGACAGTAAGAAGAGCCGGTCTTCTTGTACTTGAGTCGGCATTGTGCCAATGTATTTAATTCCGATGCAATTTCTGTGTTTCTTCGTCAATGAGACCGTCAGAGGGATACAGTAAACCTGAAGTGAAGCATCGGAATCTATAACTAGTGTCACAGGAATGGTTCAAATCATAGACAGTAGGAAGAGCCAGTATTCTTGCACTTGATTCAGCATTGTGCCTTTTGTATTTAATGGCGATGCAATTTCTGTGTTTCATCGTCAATAAGAAGGTCAGAGGGATACAGTAAACTTGAAGTGAAGCATCGCAATCTATAACTAGTGTCACAGGAATAGTTCAAAGCATAGACAGTAAGAAGAGTCAGTCTTCTTGTACTTAAGTCGGCATTGTGCCTTTTGTATTTAATTCCGATCCAATTTCCGTGTTTCATCGTCAATAAGAAGGTCAGAGGGATACAGTAAACCTGAAGTGAAGCATCGGAATCTATAACTAGTGTCACAGGAATGGTTCAAAGCATAGACAGTAAGAAGAGTCAATTTTCTTGTACTTAATTCGGCATTGTGCCTTTTGTATTTAATTCCGATGAAATATCTGTGTTTCATCGTCAATAAGAAGGTCAGAGCGATACAGCAAACCTGAAGTGAAGCATCGGAATCGATAACTAGTGTCACAGGAATGGTTCAAAAGCATAGACAGTAAGAAGAGTCAGATTTCTTGTACTTAAGTCGGCATTGTGCCTTTTGTATTTAATTCCGATGCAATTTCTGTGTTTCATCGTCAATAAGAAGGTCAGAGGGATACAGTAAACCTGAAGCGAAGCATCGAAAGCTATAACTAGTGTCACAGGAGTGGATCAAACAAAGACAGTAAGAAGAGTCAGTTTTCTTGTACTTCAGTCGGCATTTTGCCATTTGTATTTAATTCCGCTGCAATTTCTGTGTTTCATCGTCAATAAGAGGGTCAGAGGGATACAGTAAACCTGAGTTGAAGCATCGAAATCTATAACTAGTGTCACAGGAATGGTTCAAAAGATAGACTGTAAGAAGAGCCAATCTTCTTGCACTTAAGTCGGCATTGTGCCTTTTGTATTTAATATTGATGCGATTTCTGTGTTTCATCGTCAATAAGAAGGACAGTGGGATACTGTAAACCTGAAGTGAAGCTTTGGAATCTATAACTAGGGTCACAGGAATGATTCAAGACATAGACAGTAAGAAGAGACAGTTTTCTTGTACTTAAGTCGGCGTTGTGCTTTTGTATTTAATTCCGATGCAATTTCTGTGTTTCATCGTCAATAAGAAGGTCAGTGGATACAGTAAATCCGAAGTGAAGCATCGGAATCTAAAACTGGTCTCACAGGATATGTTCAAAGCATAGTCAGTAAGAAAAGTCAGTCTTATTGAACTTAAGTCAGCATTGTGCCTTTTCTATTTAATTCTGATGCAATTTCTGTGTTTCATCGTCAATAAGAGGGTCAGAGGGATACAGTAAACCTGAAGTGAAGCATCGGAATCTATAACTAGTGTCACAGGAATGGTTCAAAACATAGACAGTAAGAAGAGCCGGTCTTCTTGTACTTGAGTCGGCATTGTGCCAATGTAATTAATTTCGATGCAATTTCTGTGTTTCATCGTCAATAAGAAGGTCAGAGGGATACAGTAAACTTGAAGAGAAGCATCGGATTCTATAACTAGTGTCACAGGAATGGTTCAAAGCATAGACAGTAAGAAGAGTCAGTTTTCTTGTACTTAATTCGGTATTGTGCCTTTTGTATTTAATTCCGATGCAATTTCTGTGTTTCATCGTCAATAAGAAGGTCAGAGCGATACAGTAAACCTGAAGTGAAGTATCGGAATCGATAACTAGTGTCACAGGAATGGTTCAAAAGCATAGACAGTAAGAAAAGCCAGTCTTCTTGTACTTGAGTCGGCTTTGTGCCTATGTATTTAATTCCGATGCTATTTCTGTGTTTCTTCGTCAATAACAAGGTCAGAGGGATACAGTAATCCTGAAGTGAAGCATCGGAATCCATAACTAGTGTGACAGGAATAGTTCAAAGCATAGACAGTAACAAGAGTCAGTCTTCTTGTACTTAAGTCGGCATTGTGCCTTTTCTATTTAATTCCGATGCCATTTCTGTGTTTCATCGTCAATAAGAAGGTCGGTGGGATACAGTAAACCCGAAGTGAAGCATCGGATTCTATAACTAGTGTCACAGGAATGGTTCAAAACATAGAAAGTAGGAATAGTCAGTTCTCTTGTACTTAAGTCGGCATTGTGCTTTTGTATTTCATTCCGTTGCAATTTCTGTGTTTCATCGTCAATAAGAAGGTCCAAGCGATACAGTAAACCGGAAGTGAAGCATCGGAATCTGAAACTGGTCTCACAGGAAAGGTTCAAAACATAGTCAGTAAGAAGAGTTAGTTTTCTTGTACTTAATTCAGCATTGTGCCTTTTGTATTTAATTCCGATGCAATCTCTGTGTTTCATCGTCAATAAGAAGGTCAGAGGGATACAGTAAATCTGAAGTGAAGCATCGGCATCTATAACTAGTGTCACGGGAATGGGTCAAAACATAGACAGTAAGAAGAGTCAGTTTTCTTGAACTTAAGTCGGCATTGTGCCTTTTCTATTTAATTCCGATACAATGTCTGTGTTTCATCGTCAATAAGAAGGTCAGAGGGACACGGTAAACCCGAAGTGAAGCATCGGAATCTATAACTAGTGTCACAGGAATGGTTCAAAACATAGACAGTAAGAAGAGCCAGTCTTCTTGTACATAAGTCGTCATTGTGCCTATGTATTTAATTCCGATGCAAATTCTGTGTTTCATCGTCATTAAGAAGGTCAGTGGGATACAGTAAACCCGAAGTGAAGCATCGGATTCTATCACTAGTGTCACAGGAATGGTTCAAAACATAGACAGTAGGAAGAGTCAGTTGTCTTGTACTTAATTCGGCATTGTGCCTTTGTACTTAATTCCGATGGAGTTTCTGGGTTTCATCGTCAATAAGAAGGTCACAGGGATACAGTAAACCTGAAGTTAAGCATCGGAATCTAAAACTAGTGTCACTGGAATGCTTCAAAACATAGACAGTAAGAAGAGTCAGTTTTCTTGTACTTAAGTCGGCATTATGCATTTTCTATTTAATTCTGATGCAATTTCTGTGTTTCATCGTCAATAAGAAGGTCGGAGGGATACAGTAAACCTGAAGTGAAGCATCGGAATCTATAACTAGTGTCACAGGAATAGTTCAAAACGTAGTCAGTAAGAAAAGTCAGTCTTCTTGTACTTAAGTCGGCATTGTGCTTATGTATTTAATTCCGATGCAATTTCTGCTTCTCATTGTCAATAATAAGTTCAGAGGTATACAGTAAACCTGAAGTGAAGCATCAGAATCTATAACTAGTGTCACAGGAATGGTTCAAAACATAGACAGTAAGAAGAGTCGTTTTCTTGTACTTAATTCGGCATTGTGCCTTTTCTATTTAATTCCGATGCAATTTCTGTGTTTCATCGTCAATAAGAAGGCCAGAGCGATTCAGTAAACCTGAAGTGAAGCATCGGAATCGATAACTAGTGTCACAGGAATGGTTCAAAACATAGACAGTAAGAAGTGTCAGATTTCTTGTACTGAAGTTGGCATTGTGCCTTTTCTATTTAATTCCGATGCAATTTCTGTGTTTCGTCGTCAATAAGAAGATTCAAGGGATACAGTAAACCTTAAGCATCGGAATGTAAAACCGGTCTCACAGGAAGGTTTCAAAACATAGACAGTAAGAAGAGCCAGTCTTCTTGTACTTGAGTTGGCATTGTGCCTTTTGTATTTAATTCCGATGTAATTTCAGTGTTTCATCGTCAATAAGAATGTCCAAGGGATATAGTAAGCATATAGTGAAGCATCGGAATCTAAAACTGGTCTCACAGGATATGTTCAAAGCATAGTCAGTAAGAAGAGTCAGTCTTGTTGAACTTAAGTCAGCATTGTGCCTTTTCTATTTATCTCTGATTCAATTTCTGTGTTTCATCGACAATAAGAAGGTCCAAGGAATACAGTAAGCATATAGTGAAGCATCGGAATCTAAAACTGTTCTAACAGGAAATGTTCAAAACATAGTCACTAATAAGAGTAAGTCTTCTTGTACTTAAGTCAGCATTGTGCCTTTTCTATTTAATTCTGATTCAATTTCTGTGTTTCATCGCCAATAAGAAGGTCAGAGGGTTACAGTAAACCTGAAGTCCAGCATCGGAGTCTATAACTAGTATAACAGGAATGGTTCAAAACATAGACAGTAAGGAGAGACAGTCTTCTTGTACTAGAGTCGGCAATGTGCTTTTTGTATTTAATTCCGATGCAATTTCTGTGTTTCATCGTCAATAAGAAGGTCAGAGGGATACAGTAAACCTGAAGTGAAGCATCGGAATCTATAACTAGTGTCACAGGAATAGTTCAAAACGTAGTCAGTAAGAAGAGTCAGTCTTCTTGTACTTAAATCGGCATTGTGCTTTTGTATTTAATTCCGATGCAATTTCTTCTTCTCATCGTCAATAATAAGGTCAGACGTATACAGTAAACCTGAAGTGAAGCATCGGAATCTATAACTAGTGTCACAGGAATGGTTCAAAACATTGAAAGTAAGAAGAGTCGTTTTCTTGTACTTAATTCGGCATTGTGCCTTTTCTATTTAATTCCGATGCAATTTCTGTGTTTCATCGTCAATAAGAAGGCCAGAGCGATTCAGTAAACCTAAAGTGAAGCATCGGAATCGATAACTAGTGTCACAGGAATGGTTCAAAACATAGACAGTAAGAAGTGTCAGATTTCTTGTACTGAAGTTGGCATTGTGCCTTTTGTATTTAATTCCGATGGAATTTCTGTGTTTCATCGTCAATAAGAAGGTCAGAGGGATACAGAAAACTTGAAGTGAAGCATCGAAATCTATAACTAGTGCTACAGGAATGGTTCAAAACAATGACAGTAAGAAGAGTCAGTTTTCTTGTACTTACGTTGGCATTGTGCCTTTTCTATTTAATTCCGATGCAATTTCTGTGTTTCATCGTCAATAAGAATGTCCAAGGGATACAGTAAGCATATAGTGAAGCATCGGAATCTAAAACTGGTCTCACAGGATATGTTCAAAGCATAGTCAGTAAGAAGAGTCAGTCTTATTGAACTTAAGTCAGCATTGTGCCTTTTCTATTTAATTCTGATTCAATTTCTGTGTTTCATCGACATTAAGTAGGTCCAAGGGATACAGTAAACATATAGTGAAGCATCGGAATCTAAAACTGTTCTCACAGGAAATGTTCAAAACATAGTCAGTAAAAAGAGTCAGTCTTCTTGTACTTAAGTGAGCATTGTGCTTTTTCTATTTAATTCTGATTCAATTTCTGTGTTTCATCGCCAATAAGAAGGTCAGAGGGTTACAATAAACCTGAATTCAAGCATCGGAGTCTATAACTAGAGTCACTGGAATGGTTTAAAACATAGACAGTAAGAAGAGACAGTCTTCTGGTACTAGAGTCGGCAATGTGCTTTTTGTATTTAATTCCGATGCAATTTCTGTGTTTCATCGTCAATAAGAAGGTCAGAGGGATACAGTAAACCTGAAGTGAAGCATCGGAATCTATAACTAGTGTCACCGGAATGGTTCAAACCATAGACAGTAGGAAGAGTCAGTTTTCTTGTACTTAAGTCGGCATTGTGCCTTTTCTATTTAATTCCGATACAATTTCTGTGTTTCATCGTCAATAAGACGGTCAGAGGGATACAGTAAACCTGAAATGAAGCATCGGAATATATAGCTAGTGTCACAGGAATGGTTTGAAACATAGACAGTAAGAAGAGTCAGTTTTCTTGAACTTAAGTCGGCAGTGTGCTTTTGTATTTGATTCCGATGCAATATCTGTGTCTCATCGTCAATAAGAAGGTCAGTGGGATACAGTAAACGTGAAGTGATGCATCGGAATCTAAAACCAGTCTTACAGGAAAGTTTCAAAACATAGATAGTAAGAAGAGCCAGTCTTCTTGTACTTGAGTCGGAATTGTGCCTTTTGTATTTAATTCCGATGCAATTTCTGTGTTTCATCGTCAATGAGAAGGTCAGAGAGATACAGTGCACCTGATCTGAAGCATCGGAATCTATAACTAGTGTCACAAGAATGGTTCAAATCATACACAGTATGAAGAGTCAGTTTTCTTGTACTTAAGTCGGCATTGTGCTTTTGTACTTAATTCCGATGCAATTTCTGGGTTTCATCGTCAATAAGAAGGTCAGAGGGATACAGTAAACCTGAAGTGAAGCATCGGAATCTAAAACTAGTGTCACAGGAATGCTTCAAAACATAGACAGTAAGAAGAGTCAGTTTTCTTGTACTTAAGTCGGCATTATGCATTTTCTATTGTATTCCGATGCAATTTCCGTGTTTCATCGTCAATTAGACGGTCAGAGGGATACAGTAAACCGTAAGTGAAGCATCGGAATCTATAACTAGTGTCACAGGTATGGTTCAAAACATAGACAGTGCGAAGAGCCAGTCTTCTTGTACTTGATTCGGCATTGTGCCTTTCGTATTTAATTCCGATGCAATTTCTGTGTTTCATCGTCAATAAGAAGGTTAGAGGGATACAGTAAACCTGAAGTTAAGCATCGGAATCTATAACTAGTGTCACAGGAATAGTTCAAAACGTAGACAGTAAGAAGAGTCAGTCTTCTTGTACTTAAATCGGCATTGTGCTTTTGTATATAATTCCGATGCAATTTCTGCTTCTCATCGTCAATAATAAGGTCAGAGCGATACAGTAAACCTGAAGTGAAGTATCGGAATCGATAACTAGTGTCACAGGAATGGTTCAAAAGCATAGACAGTAAGAAAAGCCAGTCTTCTTGTACTTAATTCGGCATTGTGCATTTTCTATTTAATTCCGATGCAATTTCTGTGTTTCATCGTCAATAAGAAGGCCAGAGCGATTCAGTAAACCTAAAGTGAAGCATCGGAATCGATAACTAGTGTCACAGGTATGGTTCAAATCATAGACAGTAAGAAGTGTCAGATTTCTTGTACTGAAGTTGGCATTGTGCCTTTTGTATTTAATTCCGATGGAATTTCTGTGTTTCATCGTCAATAAGAAGGTCAGAGGGATACAGAAAACTTGAAGTGAAGCATCAAAATCTATGACTAGTGCTACAGGAATGGTTCAAAACAATGACAGTAAGAAGAGTCAGTTTTCTTGTACTTACGTTGGCATTGTGCCTTTTCTATTTAATTCCGATGCAATTTCTGTGTTTCGTCGTCAATAAGAAGATCCAAGGGATACAGTAAACCTGAAGCATCGGAATCTAAAACCGGTCTCGCAAGAAGGTTTCATAACATAGACAGTAGTAAGAGCCAGTCTTCTTGTACTTGAGTCGGCATTGAGCCTTTTGTATTTAATTCCGATGCAATTTCAGTGTTTCATCGTCAATAAGAATGTCCAAGGTATACAGTAAGCATATAGTGAAGCATCGGAATCTAAAACTGGTCTCACAGGATATGTTCAAAGCATAGTCAGTAAGAAGAGTCAGTCTTATTGAACTTAAGTCAGCATTGTGCCTTTTCTATTTAATTCTGATTCAATTTCTGTGTTTCATCGACAATAAGAAGGTCCAAGGAATACAGTAAACATATAGTGAAGCATCGTAATCTAAAACTGTTCTCACAGGAAATGTTCAAAACATAGTCAGTAATAAGTGTCAGTCTTCTTGTACTTAAGTGAGCATTGTGCCTTTTCTATTTAATTCTGATTCAATTTCTGTGTTTCATCGCCAATAAGAAGGTCAGAGGGTTACAGTAAACCTGAAGTCAAGCATCAGAGTCTATAACTAGAGTCACTGGAATGGTTTCTAAACATAGACAGTAAGAAGAGACAGTCTTCTGGTACTAGAGTCGGCAATGTGCTTTTTGTATTTAATTCCGATGCAATTTCTGTGTTTCATCGTCAATAAGAAGGTCAGAGGGATACAGTAAACCTGAAGTGATGCATTGGAATCTATAACTAGTGTCACAGGAATGGTTCAAAACATAGACAGTAAGAAGAGTCAGTTTTCTTGTACTTAAGTCGGCAGTGTGCTTTTGTATTTAATTCCGATGCAATATCTGTGTCTCATCGTCAATAAGAAGGTCAGTGGGATACAGTAAACCTGAATTGAAGCATCGAAATCTATAACTGGTGTCACAGGAATGGTTCAAAACGTAGATAGTAAGAAGAATCAGTTTTCATGTACTTAAGTCGGCATTGTGCCTATTCTATTTAATTGCCATGCAATTTCTATGTTTTATCGTCAATAAGAGGGTCAGAGGGATACAGTAAACCTGAAGTGAAGCATCGGAATCTGTAACTAGTGTCACAGGAATGGTTCAAAACGTAGACTGTAAGAAGAGCCAGTCTTCTTGCACCTAAGTCGGCATTGTGCCTTTTGTATTTAATTCTGGTGCAATTTCTGTGTTTCATCGTCAATAAGAAGGTCAGAGGGATACAGTAAACCTGAAGAGAAGCATCGGAATCTATAACTAGTGTCACGGGTATGGGTCAAAACATAGACAGTAAGAAGAGTGAGTTTTCTTGTACTTACGTCGGCATTGTGCTTTTTCTATTTAATTCTGACGCAATTTCTGTGTTTCATCGTCAATAAGAAGGTCAGAGGGATACAGTAAACTTGAAGTGAAGCATCGGAATATATAGCTAGTGTCACAGGAATGGTTTAAAACATAGACAGTAAGAAGAGTCAGTTTTCTTGAACTTAAGTCGGCAGTGTGCTTTTGTATTTCATTCCGATGCAATATCTGTGTCTCATCGTCAATAAGAAGGTCAGTGGGATACAGTAAACCTGAAGTGATGCATCGGAATCTAAAACCAGTCTTACAGGAAAGTTTCAAAACATAGATAGTAAGAAGAGCCAGTCTTCTTGTACTTGAGTCGGAATTGTGCCTTTTGTATTTAATTCCGATGCAATTTCTGTGTTTCATCGTCAATGAGAAGGTCAGAGAGATACAGTGCACCTGATCTGAAGCATCGGAATCTATAACTAGTGTCACAAGAATGGTTCAAATCATACACAGTATGAAGAGTCAGTTTTCTTGTACTTAAGTCGGCATTGTGCTTTTGTACTTAATTCCGATGCAATTTCTGGGTTTCATCGTCAATAAGAAGGTCAGAGGGATACAGTAAACCTGAAGTGAAGCATCGGAATCTAAAACTAGTGTCACAGGAATGCTTCAAAACATAGACAGTAAGAAGAGTCAGTTTTCTTGTACTTAAGTCGGCATTATGCATTTTCTATTGTATTCCGATGCAATTTCTGTGTTTCATCGTCAATTAGACGGTCAGAGGGATACAGTAAACCGTAAGTGAAGCATCGGAATCTATAACTAGTGTCACAGGTATGGTTCAAAACATAGACAGTGCGAAGAGCCAGTCTTCTTGTACTTGATTCGGCATTGTGCCTTTTGTATTTAATTCCGATGCAATTTCTGTGTTTCATCGTCAATAAGAAGGTTAGAGGGATACAGTAAACCTGAAGTTAAGCATCGGAATCTATAACTAGTGTCACAGGAATAGTTCAAAACGTAGACAGTAAGAAGAGTCAGTCTTCTTGTACTTAAATCGGCATTGTGCTTTTGTATATAATTCCGATGCAATTTCTGCTTCTCATCGTCAATAATAAGGTCAGAGCGATACAGTAAACCTGAAGTGAAGTATCGGAATCGATAACTAGTGTCACAGGAATGGTTCAAAAGCATAGACAGTAAGAAAAGCCAGTCTTCTTGTACTTAATTCGGCATTGTGCATTTTCTATTTAATTCCGATGCAATTTCTGTGTTTCATCGTCAATAAGAAGGCCAAAGCGATTCAGTAAACCTAAAGTGAAGCATCGGAATCGATAACTAGTGTCACAGGTATGGTTCAAAACATAGACAGTAAGAAGTGTCAGATTTCTTGTACTGAAGTTGGCATTGTGCCTTTTGTATTTAATTCCGATGGAATTTCTGTGTTTCATCGTCAATAAGAAGGTCAGAGGGATACAGAAAACTTGAAGTGAAGCATCGAAATCTATGACTAGTGCTACAGGAATGGTTCAAAACAATGACAGTAAGAAGAGTCAGTCTTCTTGTACTTGAGTCGGCATTGAGCCTTTTGTATTTAATTCCGATGCAATTTCAGTGTTTCATCGTCAATAAGAATGTCCAAGGTATACAGTAAGCATATAGTGAAGCATCGGAATCTAAAACTGGTCTCACAGGATATGTTCAAAGCATAGTCAGTAAGAAGAGTCAGTCTTATTGAACTTAAGTCAGCATTGTGCCTTTTCTATTTAATTCTGATTCAATTTCTGTGTTTCATCGACAATAAGAAGGTCCAAGGGATACAGTAAACATATAGTGAAGCATCGTAATCTAAAACTGTTCTCACAGGAAATGTTCAAAACATAGTCAGTAATAAGTGTCAGTCTTCTTGTACTTAAGTGAGCATTGTGCCTTTTCTATTTAATTCTGATTCAATTTCTGTGTTTCATCGCCAATAAGAAGGTCAGAGGGTTACAGTAAACCTGAAGTCAAGCATCAGAGTCTATAACTAGAGTCACTGGAATGGTTTCTAAACATAGACAGTAAGAAGAGACAGTCTTCTGGTACTAGAGTCGGCAATGTGCTTTTTGTATTTAATTCCGATGCAATTTCTGTGTTTCATCGTCAATAAGAAGGTCAGAGGGATACAGTAAACCTGAAGTGATGCATTGGAATCTATAACTAGTGTCACAGGAATGGTTCAAAACATAGACAGTAAGAAGAGTCAGTTTTCTTGTACTTAAGTCGGCAGTGTGCTTTTGTATTTAATTCCGATGCAATATCTGTGTCTCATCGTCAATAAGAAGGTCAGTGGGATACAGTAAACCTGAATTGAAGCATCGAAATCTATAACTGGTGTCACAGGAATGGTTCAAAACGTAGATAGTAAGAAGAATCAGTTTTCATGTACTTAAGTCGGCATTGTGACTATTCTATTTAATTGCCATGCAATTTCTATGTTTTATCGTCAATAAGAGGGTCAGAGGGATACAGTAAACCTGAAGTGAAGCATCGGAATCTGTAACTAGTGTCACAGGAATGGTTCAAAACGTAGACTGTAAGAAGAGCCAGTCTTCTTGCACCTAAGTCGGCATTGTGCCTTTTGTATTTAATTCTGGTGCAATTTCTGTGTTTCATCGTCAATAAGAAGGTCAGAGGGATACAGTAAACCTGAAGAGAAGCATCGGAATCTATAACTAGTGTCACGGGTATGGGTCAAAACATAGACAGTAAGAAGAGTGAGTTTTCTTGTACTTACGTCGGCATTGTGCTTTTTCTATTTAATTCTGACGCAATTTCTGTGTTTCATCGTCAATAAGAAGGTCAGAGGGATACAGTAAACTTGAAGTGAAGCATCGGAATCTATAACTAGTGTCACAGGAATAGTTCAAAGCATAGACAGTAAGAAGAGTCAGTCTTCTTCTACTTAAGTCGGTGTTGTGCCTTTTGTATTTATTTCCGTTGCAATTTCTGTGTTTCATCGTCAATAAGAATGTCAGAGGGATACAGTAAACCTAAAGTGAAGCATCGGAATCTATAACTAGTGTCACAGGAATGGTTCAAACAAAGACAGTAAGAAGAGTCAGTTTTCTTGTACTTAAGTCGACATTGTGCCTTTTCTATTTAATTCCGATGCAATTTCTGTGTTTCGCCGTCAATAAGAAGGTCCGAGGGATACAGTAAACCTGTAGTGAAGCTTCGGAATCTATAACTAGTGTCACAAGAATAATTCAAAACATAGACTGTAAGAAGAGTCAGTTTTTCTGTACTTAAGACGGCATTGTGCCTTTTCTATTTAATTCCGATGCAATTTCTGTGTTTTGTCGTCAGTAAGAAGGTCCAAGGGATACAGTAATCCTGAAGTGAAGCATCGGAATCTAAAACCGGTCTCACAGGAAATGTTCAAAACATAGACAGTAAGAAGAGCCAGTCTTCTTGTACTTGAGTCGGCTTTGTGCCTATGTATTTAATTCCGATGCTATTTCTGTGTTTCATCGTCAATAAGAAGGTCAGAGGGATACAGTCAACCTGATGTGAAGCATCGGAATCTAAAACTAGTGTCACTGGAATAATTCAAAACATAGACGGTAAGAAGAGTCAGGTGTCTTGTACTTAAGTCGGCATTATGCATTTTCTATTTAATTCTGATGCAATTTCTGTGTTTCATCGTCAATAAGAAGGTCGGAGGGATACAGTAAACCTGAAGTGAAGCATCGGAATCTATAACTAGTGTCACAGGAATGGTTCAAAACATAGACAGTAAGAAGAGCCAGTCTTCTTGTGCTTGAGTCGGCTTTGTGCCTATGGATATAATTCCGATGCAATTTCTGTGTTTCATCGTCAATAAGACGGTCAGAGGGATACAGTAAACCCGAAGTGAAGCATCGGAATCTGTAACTAGTGTCTTAGGAATAGTTCAAAGCGTAGACAGTAAGAAGAGTCAGTCTTCTTGTACTTAAGTCGGCATTGTGCTTTTGTATTCAATTCCGATGCAATTTCTGCTTCTCATCGTCAATAATACGGTCAGAGGTATACAGTAAACCTGAAGTGAAGCATCAGAATCTATAACTAGTGTCACAGGAATGGTTCAAAACATAGACAGTAAGAAGAGTCGTTTTCTTGTACTAAATTCGGCATTGTGCCTTTTCTATTTAATTCCGATGCAGTTTCTGTGTTTCATCGTCAATAAGAAGGCCAGAGCGATTCAGTAAACCTGAAGTGAAGCATCGGAATCGATAATTAGTCACAGGAATGGTTCAAAACATAGACAGTAAGAAGTGTCAGATTTCTTGTACAGAAGTTGGCATTGTGCCTTTTTGTATTTAATTCCGATGGAATTTCTGTGTTTCATCATCAATAAGAAGGTCAGAGGGATACAGAAAACTTGTAGTGAAGCATCGAAATCTATAACTAGTGCTACAGGAATGGTTCAAAACAATGACAGTAAGAAGAGTCAGTTTTCTTGTACTTACGTTGGCATTGTGCCTTTTCTATTTAATTCCGATGCAATTTCTGTGTTTCGTCGTCAATAAAAAGGTCAGAGGGATACAGTAAACCTGAAATGAAGCAACGGAATCTATAACTAGTGTCACAGGAATGGTTCAAAACATAGACAGTGAGAAGAGTCAGTTTTCTTGTACTTAGGTCGGCATTGTTCCTTTTGTATTTAATTCCGAAGCAATTTCTCTGTTTCATCGTCAATACGGAGGTCAGAGGGATACAGTAAACCTGAAGTGAAGCATCGGAATCTATAACTAGTTTCACATGAGTGGTTTAAAACATAGACAGTAAGAAGAGTTAGTTTTCTTGAACTTAAGTCGACAGTGTGCTTTTGTATTTAATTTCGATGCAATAACCGTGTTTCATCGTCAATAAGAAGGTCAGAGGGATACAGTAAACCTGAATTGAAGCATCGAAATCTATAACTAGTGTCACAGGAATGGTTCAAAACGTAGATAGTAAGAAGAATCAGTTTTCATGTACTTAAGTCGGCATTGTGCCTTTCCTATTTAATTCCCATGCAATTTCTATGTTTTATCGTCAATAAGAAGGTCAGAGGGATACAGTAAACCTGAAGTGAAGCATCGGAATCTATAACTAGGGTCACAGGAATGGTTCAAATCATAGACTGTAAGAAGAGCCAGTCTTCTTGCACTTAATTCGGCATTGTGCCTTTTGTATTTAATTCTGATGCAATTTCTGTGTTTCATCGTCAATAAGAAGGTCAGAGGGATACAGTAAACCTGAAGAGAAGCATCGGAATCTATAACTAGTGCCACGGGAATGGGTCAAAACATAGACAGTAAGAAGAGTGAGTTTTCTTGTACTTAATTCGGCATTGTGCCTTTTCTATTCAATTCTGACGCAATTTCTGTGTTTCATCGTCAATAAGAAGGTCAGAGGGATACAGCAAACCTGAAGTGAAGCATCGGAATCTATAACTAGTGTCACAGGAATGGTTCAAAACACAGACAGTGAGAAGAGTCAGTTTTCTTGTACTTAGGTCGGCATTGTTCCTTTTGTATATAATTCCGAAGCAATATCTCTGTTTCATCGTCAATACGAAGGTCAGAGGGATACAGTAAACCTGAAGTGAAGCATCGGAATCTATAACTAGTGTCACATGAATGGTTCGAAACATAGACAGTAACAAGAGTCAGTATTCTTGTACTTAATTCGGCATTGTGCCTTTTGTATTTAATTCCAATGCAATTTCTGTGTTTCATCGTCAATAAGATGGTCAGAGCGATACAGTAAACCTGAAGTGAAGCATCGAAATCGATAACTAGTGTCACAGGAATGGTTCAAAAGCTTAGACAGTAAGAAGAGTAAGATTTCTTGTACTTAAGTCGGCATTGTGCCTTTTGTATTTAATTCCGATGCAATTTCTGTGTTCATCGTCAATAAGAAGGTCAGAGGGAGACAGTTAACCTGAAGCGAAGCATCGAAAGCTATAACTAGTGTCACAGGAGTGGTTCAAACAAAGACAGTAAGAAGAGTCAGTTTTCTTGTACTTAAGTCGGCATTTTGCTTTTTGTATTTCATTCCGCTGCAATTTCTGTGTTTCATCGTCAATAAGAAGGTCAGAGGGATACAGTAAACCTGAAGTGAAGCATCGGAATGTGTAACTAGTGTCCTAGGAATGGTTCAAAACATAGACCGTAAGAAGAGTCAGTTTTCTTGTACTTAAGTCAGCATTGTGCTTTTCTATTCAATTCCGATGCAATTTCTGTGTTTCGTCGTCAATAAAAAGGTCAGAGGGATACAGTAAACCTGAAGTGAATCATCGGAAACTATAACTAGTGTCACGGGAATGCTTCAAAATATAGACAGTAAGAAGAGTCAGTTTTCTTATACTTAAGTCGGCATTGTGCCTTTTATATTTAATACCAATGTTATTTCTGTGTTTCATCGTCAATATGAAGGTCAGAGGGATACAGTAATCCTGAAGTGAAGCATCGGAATCTATAACTAGTGTCACAAGAATAGTTCAAAGCATAGACAGTAAGAAGAGTCAGTCGTCTTCTACCTAAGTCGGCATTGTGCCTTTTCTATTTAATTCCGATATCATTTCTCTGTTTCATCGTCAATATGAAGGTCAGTGGGATACAGTAAACCCGAAGTGAAGCATCGAATTCTATAACTAGTGTCACAGGAATGGTTCAAAACATAGTCAGTATTAAGAGTCAGTTCTCTTGTACTTAAGTCGGCATTGTGCATTAGTATTTAATTCCGTTGCAATTTCTGTGTTTCATCGTCAATAAGAAGGTCCAAGCGATACAGTAAACCGAAAGTGAAGCATCGGAATCTGAAACTGGTCTCACAGGAAAGGTTCAAAACTTAGACAGTAAGAAGAGTTAGTTTTATTGTACTTAATTCAGCATTGTGCCTTTTGTATTTAATTCCGATGCAATTTCTGTGTTTCATCGTCAATAAGAAGGTCAGAGGGATACAGTGAACCTGAAGTGAAGCATCGGAATCTATAACTAGTGTCACAGGAATGGTTCAAAACATAGACAGTAATAAGAGTCAGTCTTCTTGTACTTAAGTCGGCATTGTGCCTTTTGTATTTAATTCCGATGCAATTTCTGTGTTTCATCGTCAATAAGAAGGTCAGAGGGATACAGTAAACCTGAAGTGAAGCATCGGAATCTAAAACTAGTGTCACTGGAATGCTTCAAAACATAGACAGTAAGAAGAGTCAGTTTTCTTGTACTTAAGACGGCATTATGCATTTTCTATTTAATTCTGATGCAATTTCTGTGTTTCATCGTCAATAAGAAGGTCGTAGGGATACAGTAAACCTGAAATGAAGCATCGGAATCTATAACTAGTGTCACAGGAATGGTTCAAAGCATAGACAGTAAGAAGAGACAGTCTTCTTGTACTTGAGTCGGCTTTGTGCCTATGTATTTAATTCCGATGCAATTTCTTTGTTTCGTCGTCAATTAGACGGTCAGAGGGATACAGTAAACCTGAAGTGAAGCATCGGAATCTATAACTAGTGTCACAGGAATGGTTCAAAACATAGAGAGTAAGAAGAGTCAGATTTCTTGTACTGAAGTTGGCATTCTGCCTTTTGTATTTAATTCCGATGGAATTTCTGTATTTCATCGTCAATAAGAAGGTCAGAGGGATACAGAAAACTTGAAGTGAAGCATCGAAATCTATAACTAGTGCTACAGGAATGGTTCAAAACAATGACAGTAAGAAGAGTCAGTTTTCTTGTACTTACGTTGGCATTGTGCCTCTTCTATTTAATTCCGATGCAATTTCTGTGTTTCGTCGTCAATAAGAAGATCCAAGGGATACGGTAAACCTGAAGCATCGGAATCTAAAACCGGTCTCACAGGAAGGTTTCATAACATAGACAGTAATAAGAGCCAGTCTTCTTGTACTTGAGTCGGCATTGTGCCTTTTGTATTTAATTCCGATGCAATTTCAGTGTTTCATCGTCAATAAGAATGTCCAAGGGATACAGTAAGCATATAGTGAAGCATCGGAATCTAAAACTGGTCTCACAGGATATGTTCAAAGCATAGTCAGTAAGAAGAGTCAGTCTTATTGAACTTAAGTCAGCATTGTGCCTTTTCTATTTAATTCTGATTCAATTTCTGTGTTTCATCGACAATAAGAAGGTCCAAGGGATACAGTAAACATATAGTGAAGCATCGGAATTTAAAACTGTTCTCACAGGAAATGTTCAAAACATAGTCAGTAATAAGAGTCAGTCTTCTTGTACTTAAGTCAGCATTGTGCCTTTTCTATTTAATTCTGATTCATTTTCTGTGTTTCATCGCCAATAAGAAGGTCAGAGTGTTACAGTATACCTGAAGTCAAGCATCGGAGTCTATAACTAGAGTCAGAGGAATGGTTCAAATCATAGACAGTAGGAAGAGACAGTCTTCTTGTACTAGAGTCGGCAATGTGCTTTTTGTATTTAATTCCGATGCAATTTCTGTGTTTCATCGTCAATAAGAAGGTCACAGGGATACAGTAAACCTGAAGTGAAGCATCGGAATCTATAACTAGTGCCACAGGAATGGTTCAAAACATAGACAGTAAGAAGAGTTAGTTTTCTTGTACTTAAGTCGGCATTGTGCCTTTTGTATTTTATTCCGATACAATTTCTGTGTTTCATCGTCAATAAGACGGTCAGAGGGATACAGTAAACCTGAAATGAAGCATCGGAATCTATAACTAGTGTCACAGGAATGGTTTAAAACATAGACAGTAAGAAGCAACAGTTTTCTTGAACTTAAGTCGGCAGTGTGCTTTTGTATTTAATTCCGATGCAATATCTGTTTCTCATCGTCAATAAGAAGGTCAGCGGGATACAGTAAACCTGAATTGAAGCATCGAAATCTATAACTAGTGTCACAGGAATGGTTCAAAACGTAGATAGTAAGAAGAATCAGTTTTCATGTACTTAAGTCGGCATTGTGCCTTTTCTATTTAATTCCCATGCAATTTCTATGTTTTATCGTCAATAAGAAGGTCAGAGGGATACAGTAAACCTGAAGTGAAGCATCAGAATCTATAACTAGTGTCACAGGAATGGTTCAAAACATAGACTGTAAGAAGAGCCAGTCTTCTTGCACTTAAGTCGGCATTGTGCCTTTTGTATTTAATTCTGGTGCATTTTCTGTGTTTCATCGTCAATAAGAAGGTCAGAGGGATACAGTAAACCTGAAGAGAAGCATCGGAATCTATAACTAGTGTCACGGGTATGGGTCAAAACATAGACAGTAAGAAGAGTGAGTTTTCTTGTACTTAAGTCGCCATTGTGCCTTTTCTATTTAATTCTGACGCAATTTCTGTGTTTCATCGTCAATACGAAGGTCAGAGGGATACAGTAAACTTGAAGTGATGCATCGGAATCTATAACTAGTGTCACAGGAATAGTTCAAAGCATAGACAGTAAGAAGAGTCAGTCTTCTTGTACTTAAGTCGCCATTGTGCCTTTTGTATTTAATTCCGATGCAATTTCCGTGTTTCATCGTCAATAAGAAGGTCAGAGGGATACAGTAAACCTGAAGTGAAGCATCGGAATCTATAACTAGTGTCACAGGAATGGTTCAAAGCGTAGACAGTAAGAAGAGTCAGTTTTCTTGTACTTAATTCGGCATTGTGCCTTTTGTATTTAATTCCGATGCAATTTCTGTGTTTCATCGTCAATAAGAAGGTCCGAGCGATACAGTAAACCTGAAGTGAAGCATCGGAATCGATAACTAGTGTCACAGGAATGGTTCAAAGGCATAGACAGTAAGAAGAGTCAGATTTCTTGTACTTAAGTCGGCATTGTGCCTTTTGTATTTAATTCCGAAGCAATTTCTATGTTTCATCGGCAATAAGAAGGTCAGAGGGATGCAGTAAACCTGAAGTGATGCATCGGAATCTAAAACCAGTCTTACAGGAAAGTTTCAAAACATAGACAGTAAGAAGAGCCAGTCTTCTTGTACTTGAGTCGGCACTGTGCCTTTTGTATTTAATTCCGATGCAATTTCTGTGTTTCAGCGTCAATAAGAAGGTCAGAGAGATATAGTGTACCTGATCTGAAGCATCGGAATCTATAACTAGTGTCACAGGAATGGTTCAAATCATCAACAGTAAGAAAAGTCAGTTTTCTTGTACTTAAGTCCGCATTGTGCCTTTTCTATTTAATTCCGATTCAATTTATGTGTTTAATCGTCAATAAGAAGGTTAAAGGGACACAGTAAACATATAGTGAAGCATCGGAATCTAAAACTAGTCGCACAGGATATGTTGAAATCATAGTCAGTAGGAAGAGTCGGTCTTCTTGTACATAAGTCAGCATCGTGCCTTTTGTATTTAATTCTGATGCAATTTCTGTGTTTCATCGTCAATAAGAAGGTCCGAGGGTTACAGTAAACATATAGTGAAGCATCGGAATCTAAAACTGGTCTCACAGGAAATGTTAAAAACACTGTCAGTAAGAAGTGTCAGTCTTCTTCTACTTAAGTCAGCATTGTGCATTTTGTATATAATTCCGATGCAATTTCTGTGTTTATCCGTCAATAAGAAGGTCCAAGGGATACAGTAAACATATAGTGATGCATCGGAATCTAAAAATGGTCTCACAGGAAATGTTCAAAAGATAGTCAGTAAGAAGAGTCAGTCTTCTTGTACTTAAGTCGGCGTTGTGCCTTTTGTATTTATTTCCGTTGCAATTTCTGTGTTTCATCGTCAATAAGAAGGTCAGAGGGATACAGTAAACCTAAAGTGAAGCATCGGAATCTATAACTAGTGTCACAGGAATGGTTCAAACAAAGACAGTAAGAAGAGTCAGTTTTCTTGTACTTAAGTCGACATTGTGCCTTTTCTCTTTAATTCCGATGCAATTTCTGTGTTTCGCCGTTAATAAGAAGGTCCGAGGGATACATCAAACCTGTAGTGAAGCTTCGGAATCTATAACTAGTGTCACAAGAATAATTCAAAACATAGACTGTAAGAAGAGTCAGTTTTTCTGTACTTAAGACGGCATTGTGCCTTATCTATTTAATTCCGATGCAATTTCTGTGTTTTGTCGTCAGTAAGAAGGTCCAAGGGATACAGTAATCCTGAAGTGAAGCATCGGAATCTAAAACCGGTCTCACAGGAAATGTTCAAAACAAAACAGTAAGAAGAGCCAGTGTTCTTGAACTCAATTCGGCATTGTGCCTTTTGTAATTGATTTCGATGCAATTTCTGTGTTTCATCGTCAACAAGAAGGTCAGAGGGATACAGTAAACCTGAGGTGAAGCATCGCGATCTATAACTAGTGTCACAGGAATGGTTGAAATCATAGACAGTAAGACGTGTCAGTCTTCTTGTACTTAAGTCGGCAATGTGACTTTTATATTTAATACCGATGCAATTTTCGTGTTTCATCGTCAATAGGAAGGTCCAAGGGATACAGTAAACAAGAAGTGAAGCATCGGAATCTATAACTAGTGTCACGGGAATGCTTCAAAACATAGACAGTAATAAGAGTCTGTTTTCCTGTACTTAAGTCGGCATTGTGCCTTTTCTCTTTAATTCTGATGCAATTCATGTGTTTCATCGTCAATTAGAAGGTCAGAGGGATACAGTAAACCTCAAGTGAAGCATCGGAATCTATAACTTGTGTCCCAGGAATGGTTCGAAATATAGACAGTAAGAAGAGCCATTCTTCTTGTACTTGAGTCAACATTGTGCCATTGTATTTAATTCCGATGCAATTTCTGTGTTTCATCGTCAATAAGACGGTCAGAGGGATACAGTAAACCTGAAGTGAAGCATCGGAATCTATAACTAGTGTCACAGGAATAGTTCAAAACATAGACAGTAAGAAGAGTCAATCTTCTTGTACTTAAGTCGGCATTATGCCTTTTGTATTTAATTCCGATGCAATTTCCGTGTTTCATCGTCAATAAGAAGGTCAGACTGATACATTAAACCTGAAGTGAAGCATCGGAATCTATAACTAGTGTCACAGGAATGGTTTAAAAGCATAGACAAGAAGAAGAGTCAGATTTCTTGTACTTAAGTCGGCATTGTGCCTTTTGTATTCAATTCCGATGCAATTTCTCTGTTTCATCGTCAATAAGAAGGTCAGACTGATACAGTAAACCTGAAGTGAAGCATCGGAATCGATAACTAGTGTCACAGGAATGGTTCAAAAGCATAGACAATAAGAAGAGTCAGATTTCTTGTACTTAAGTCGCATTGTGCCTTTTGTATTCAATTCCGATGCAATTTCTCTGTTTCATCGTCAATAAGAATGTCAGAGGGATACAGTAAACCTGAAGTGAAGCATCGGAATGTGTAACTAGTGTCATAGGAATGGTTCTTAACATAGACAGTAAGAAGAGTCAGTTTTCTTGTACTTAAGTTGGCATTTTGCCTTTTCTATTTAATTCCGATGCAATTTCTGTGTTTCATCGTCAATAAGAAGGTCAGAGGGATACAGTAAAGCTGAAGTGAAGCATCGGAATCTATAACTAGTGTCACAGGAATGGTTCAAAACATAGACAGTAAGAACAGACATTCTTCTTGTACTCGTGTCGGCATTGTGCCTTTTGTATTTAATTCCGATGCCATTTCTGTGTTTCGTCGTCAATAAGAAGGTCAGTTTGATACAGTAAACCCGAAGTGAAGCATCGGATTCTATAACTAGTGTCACAGGAATGGTTCAAAACATAGACAGTAGGAAGAGTCAGTTCACTTGTACTTAAGTCGGCATTGTGTTTTTGTATAAAATTTCGACACAATTTCTGTGTTTCATCGTCAATAAGAACGTCAGAGGGATACAGTAACCCTGAAATGAAGCATCGGAGTCTATAACTAGTGTCTCAGGATTGGTGCAAAGCATAGACAGTAAGAATAGCAAGTCTTCTTGTACTTGAGTCGGCATTGTGCCTTTTGTATATAATTCCGATGCAATTTCTGTGTTTCATTGTCAATAAGAAGGTCAGAGGGATACAGTAAACCTGAAGTGAAGCATCGGAATCTATAACTAGTGTCACAAGAATGGCTCAAAACATAGACAGTAAGTAGAGTCAGTTTTCGTGTTCTTAATTCGGCATTGTGCCTTTTGTATTTAATTCCGATGCAATATCTGTGTTTCATCGTGAATAAGATGGTCAGAGCGATACAGTAAACCTGAAGTGAAGCATCGGAATCGATAACTAGTGTCACAGGAATTGTTCAAAAGCATAGACAGTAAGAAGTGTGAGATTTCTTGTACTTAAGTCGGCATTGTGCCTTTGTATTTAATTCCGATGCAATTTCTGTGTTTCATCGTCAATAAGAAGGTCAGAGAGATACAGTAAACCTGAAGTGTAGCATCGAAATCTATAACTAGTGTTACAGGAATGGTTCAAAACAAAGACAGTAAGAAGAGTCAGTTTTCTTGTACTTAAGTCGGCATTTTGCCTTTTGTATTTAATTCCGCTGCAAATTCTGTGTTTCATCGTCAATAAGCAGGTCAGAGGGAAACAGTACAGCTGAAGTAAAGCATCGGAATATGTAACTAGTGTCACAGGAATGGTTCAAAACATGGACAGTAAGAAGAGTGAGATTTCTTGTACTTAAGTCGGCATTGTGCCTATGTATTTAATTCCGTTGCAATTTCTGTGTTTCATCGTCAATAAGAAGGTCAGAGGGATACAGTAAACCTGAAGTGAAGCATCGGAATCTATAACTAGTGACACAGGAATGGTTCAAAACATAGACAGTAAGAAGAGCCAGTCTTCTTGTACTTGAGTCGGCATTGTGCCTTTTGTATTTAATTGCGATGCCATTTCTGTGTTTCATCGTCAATAAGAAGGTCAGTTTGATACAGTAAACCCGAAGTGAAGCATCGGATTCTTTAACTAGTGTCACAGGAATGGTTCAAATCATAGACAGTAGGAAGAGTCAGTTCTCTTGTACTTAAGTCGGCATTGTGCTTTTGTATAAAATTTCGACACAATTTCTGTGTTTCATCGTCAATAAGAACGTCAGAGGGATACAGTAACCCTGAAGTGAAGCATCGGAGTCTATAACTAGTGTCACAGGAATGGTGCAAGGCATAGACAGTAAGAAGAGCAAGTCTTCTTGTACTTGAGTCGGCATTGTGCTTTTGTATTTAATTCCGATGCAATTTCTGTGTTTCATTGTCAATAAGAAGGTCAGAGAGATACAGTAAACCTGAAGTGAAGCATCGGAATCTATAACTAGTGTCACAAGAATGGCTCAAAACATAGACAGTAAGAAGAGTCAGTTTTATTGTACTTAATTCGGCATTGTGCCTTTTGTATCTAATTCCGATCCAATATCTGTGTTTCATCGTGAATAAGATGGTCAGAGCGATACAGTAAACCTGAAGTGAAGCTTCGGAATCGATAACTAGTGTCACAGGAATGGTTCAAAAGCATAGACAGTATGAAGTGAGAGAATCCTTGTACTTAAGTCGGCATTGTGCCTTTGTATTTAATTCCGATGCAATTTCTGTGTTTCATCGTCAATAAGAAGGTCAGAGATATACAGTAAACCTGAAGTGTAGCATCGAAATCTATAACTAGTGTCACAGGAATGGTTCAAAACAAAGACAGTAAGAAGAGCCAGTTTTCTTGTACTTAAGTCGGCATTTTTCCTTTTGTATTTAATTCCGCTGCAAATTCTGTGTTTCATCGTCAATAAGCAGGTCAGAGGGAAACAGTACACCTGAAGTGAAGCATCGGAATGTGTAACTAGTGTCACAGGAATGGTTCAAAACATGGACAGTAAGAAGAGTGAGATTTCTTGTACTTAAGTCGGCATTGTGCCTTTTGTATTTAATTCCGATGCAATTCCTGTGTTTGATCGTCAATAAGAAGGTCATAGAGTTACAGCAAACCTGAAGTAAAGCATCGGAATCTATAACTAGTGTCACGGGAATGGTTCAAAACATAGACAGTAAGAAGAGTCAGTCCTCGTGTACTTAAGTGGGCATTGTGCCTATGTATTTAATTCCGTTGCAATTTCTGTGTTTCATCGTCGATAAGAAGGTCAGAGGGATACAGTAAAAACGAAGTGAAGCATCGGAATCTATGACTAGTGACACAGGAATGGTTCAAAACATAGACAGTAAGAAGAGCCCGTATTCTTGTACATGAGTCGGCATTGTGCCTTTTGTATTTAATTCCGATGCAATTTCTGTGTTTCTTCGTCAATACGAAGGTCAGTGGGATACAGTAAACCCGAAGTGAAGCATCGGAATCTACAACTAGTGTCACAGGAATGGTTCAAAACATAGACAGTAGGAAGAGTAGTTCTCTTGTACTTAATTCGGCATTGTGCTTTTGTATTTAATTCCGATGCAATTTCTGTGTTTCATCGTCAATGAGAAGGTCAGATTGATACAGTAAACCTGAAGTGATCATCGGAATCTATAACTAGTGTCACGGGAATGCTTCAAAACATAGACAGTAAGAAGAGTCAGTTTTCTTGTACTTAAGTCGGCATTGTGCCTCTTCTATTTAATTCCGATGGAATTTCTGAGTTTCATCGTTAACAAGAAGGTCAGAGGTGTACAGTAAACCTGAAGTGAGGCATCGGATTCTATAACTAGTGTCACATGAATGGTTCAAATCATAGACAGTAAGAAGTGTCAGTCTTCTTGTACTTAAGTAGGCATTGTGCCTTTTGTATTTAATTCCGATGCAATTTGTGTGTTTAATCGTCAATAAGAAGGTCCAAGGGATACAGTAAACATATAGTGAATTTTCGGAATCTAAAACTGGTCGCACAGGAAATGTTCAAAACAAAGTCAGGATGAAGTGTCAGTCTTCTTGTACTTAAGTCGGCATTGTGCCTTTTGTATTTATTTCCGATACAATTTCTGTGTTTAATCGTCAATAAGGAGGTCCTAGGGATACAATAAACATATAGTGAAGCATCAGAATCTAAACTGGTCTTACAGGAAATGTTCAAAACATAGTCAGTAAGAAGAGTCAGTCTTCTTGTACTTAAGTCGGCATTGTGCATTACGCATTTATTTCCGATGCAATTTCTGTAATTCATCGTCAATAAGAAGGTCAGAGGGGTACAGTACACCTGAAGTGAAGCATCGGAATCTATAACTAGTGTCATAGGAATTGTTCAAAACATAGACAGTAACAAGTGTCAGTCTTCTTGTACTTGAGTCGGCATTGTGCCTTTTGTATTTAATTCCGATGCAAATTCTGTGTTTCATCGTCAATAAGAAGGTCAGAGGGATACATTAACCTTAAGTAATGCATCGGAATCTATAACTAGTGTCACCGGAATGGTTCAAAACATAGACGGTAAGAAGAGCCAGTCTTCTTGTACATGAGTCGGCATTGTGCCTTTTTTATTTAATTCCGATGCAATTTCTGTGTTTCATCGTCAATAAGAAGGTCAGTGGGATACAGTAAATCCGAAGAGAAGCATCGGAATCTAAAACTGGTCTCTCAGGAAATGTTCAAGCATAGTCAGTAAGAAGTGTCAGTCTTCTGTACTTAAGTCGGCATTGTGCCTTTTGTATTTAATTCCGATGCAATTTCTCTGTTTAATCGTCAATAAGAAGGTCCAAGTCATACAGTAAACATATTGTGATGCATCGGAATCTAAAACTGGTCTCACAGGAAATGTTCAAAAGATAGTCAGTAAGAAGAGTCAGTCTTCTTGTACTTAAGTCGGCGTTGTGCCTTTTGTATCTATTTCCGATGCAATTTCTGTGTTTCATCGTCAATGAGGAGGTCCAAGGGATACAATAAACATATAGTGAAGCATCAGAATCTAAACTGGTCTCACAGGAAATGTTCAAAACATAGTCAGTAAGAAGAGTCAGTCTTCTTGTACTTAAGTCGGCATTGTGCATTTTGCATTTATTTCCGATATAATTTCTGTAATTCATCGTCAATAAGAAGGTCAGAGGGGTACAGTACACCTGAAGTGAAGCATCGGAATCTTTAACTAGTGTCACAGGAATGGTTCAAACAAAAACAAAAAGAAGAGTCAGTTTTCTTGTACTTAAGTCGACATTGTGCCGATTCTCTTTAAGTCCGATGCAATTTCTGTGTTTCGACGTCAATAAGAAGGTCCTAGGGATAGAGTAAACCTGAAGTGAAGCATCCGAATCTAAAACCGGTCTCACAGGAAAGGTTCAAAACATAGTCAGGAAGAAATGTCAGTCTTCTAGTACTTAAGTCGGCATTGTGCCTTTTGTATTTAATTCCGATGCAATTTCTGTGTTTAATCGTCAATACGAAGGTCCAAGGGATACAGTAAACATATAGTGAAGCAACGTAATCTAAAACTGGGCGCACAGGAAATGTTCAAAACATAGTCAGGAAGAAATGTCAGTCTTCTAGTACTTAAGTCGGCATTGTGCCTTTTGTATTTAATTCCGATGCAATTTCTGTGTTTAATCGTCAATACGAAGGTCCAAGGGATACAGTAAACATATAGTGATGCATCGGAAACTAAAACTGGTTTCACAGGAAATGTTCAAAAGATAGTCAGTAAGAAGAGTCAGTCTTCTTGTACTTAAGTCGGCGTTGTGCCTTTTGTATTTATTTCCGCTGCAATTTCTGTGTTTCATCGTCAATAAGAAGGTCCAAGGGATACAGTAAACATATAGTGAAGCATCAGAATCTAAACTGGTCTCACAGGAAATGTTCAAAACATAGTCAGTAAGGAGAGTCAGTCTTCTTGTACTTAAGTCGGCATTGTGCCTTTTGTATTTATTTCCGATGCAATTCCTGTGTTTCATCGTCAATAAGAAGGTCACAGGGATACAGTAAACCTGAAGTGAAGCATCGGAATCTATAACTAGTGTCACAGGAATGGTTCAAACAAAGACAGTAAGAAGAGTCAGTTTTCTTGTACTTAAGTCCACATTGTGCCTTTTCTATTTAATTCCGATGCAATTTCTGTGTTTTGTCGTCTGTAAGAAGGTCCAAGGGAGACAGTAAACCAGAAGTGAAGCATCGGAATCTACAACCGGTCTCACAGGAAAGGTTCAAAACATGGACAGTAAGACGAGCCAGGCTTCTTGAACTCGATGATGCATTGTGCCTTTTGTATTTAATTCCGTTGCAATTTTTGTGTTTCATCGTCAATAAGAAGGTCAGAGGGATACAGTAAACCTGAAGTGATGCATCGGAATCTATAACTGGTGTCACCGGAATGGTTCAAAACATAGACAGTAAGAAGAGCCAGTCTTCTTGTACATGAGTCGGCATTGTGCCTTTTGTATTTAATTCCGATGCAATTTCTGTGATTCATCGTGAATAAGAAGGTCAGTGGGATACAGTGAACCCAAAGAGAAGCATCGGAATCTAAAACTGGTCTCACAGGAAATGTTCAAATCATAGTCAGTAAGAAGTGTCAGTCTTCTTGTACTTAAGTCGTCATTGTGACTTTTGTATTTAATTCCGATGCAATTTCTGTGTTTAATCGTCAATAAGAAGGTCCAAGTCATACAGTAAACATATTGTGATGCATCGGAATCTAAAACTGGTCTCACAGGAAATGTTTAAAAGATAGTCAGTAAGAAGAGTCAGTCTTCTTGTACATAAGTCGGCGTTGTGCCTTTTGTATTTATTTCCGATGCAATTTCTGTGTTTCATCGTCAATAAGGAAGTCCAAGGGATGCAGTAAACATATAGTGAAGCATCAGAATCTAAACTGGTCTCACAGGAAATGTTCAAAACATAGTCAGTAAGAAGAGTCAGTCTTTTTGTACTTAAGCCGGCGTTGTGCCTTTTGTACTTATTTCCGATGCAATTTATGTGTTTCATCGTCAATAAGAAGGTTAAAGGGACACAGTAAACATATAGTGAAGCATCGGAATCTAAAACTAGTCGCACAGGAAATGTTGATATCATAGTCAGTAGGAAGAGTCGGTCTTCTTGTACTTAAGTCAGCATCGTGCCTTTGTATTTAATTCTGATGCAATTTCTGTGTTTCATCGTCAATAAGAAGGTCCGAGGGATACAGTGAACATATAGTGAAGCATCGGAATCTAAAACTGGTCTCACAGGAAATGTTCAAATCACAGTCAGTAAGAAGTGTCAGTCTTCTTCTACTTAAGTCAGCATTGTGCATTTTGTATATAATTCCGATGCAATTTCTGTGTTTATCCGTCAATAAGAAGGTCCAAGGGATACAGTAAACATATAGTGATGCATCGGAATCTAAAAATGGTCTCACAGGAAATGTTCAAAAGATATTCAGTAAGAAGAGTCAGTCTTCTTGTACTTAAGTCGGCGTTGTGCCTTTTGTATTTATTTCCGTTGCAATTTCTGTGTTTCATCGTCAATAAGAGGGTCAGAGGGATACAGTAAACCTAAAGTGAAGCATCGGAATCTATAACTAGAGTCACAGGAATGGTTCAAACAAAGACAGTAAGAAGAGTCAGTTTTCTTGTACTTAAGTCGACATTGTGCCTTTTCTCTTTAATTCCGATGCAATTTCTGTGTTTCGCCGTTAATAAGAAGGTCCGAGGGATACAGTAAACCTGTAGTGAAGCTTCGGAATATATAACTAGTGTCACAAGAATAATTCAAAACATAGACTGTAAGAAGAGTCAGTTTTTCGGTACTTAAGACGGCATTGTGCCTTTTCTATTTAATTCCGATGCAATTTCTGTGTTTTGTCGTCAGTAAGAAGGTCCAAGGGATACAGTAATCCTGAAGTGAAGCATCGGAATCTAAAACCGGTCTCACAGGAAATGTTCAAAACATAGACAGTAAGAAGAGCCAGTGTTCTTGAACTCAATTCGGCATTGTGCCTTTTGTAATTGATTTCGATGCAATTTCTGTGTTTCATCGTCAACAACAAGGTCAGAGGGATGCAGTAAACCTGAGGTAAAGCATCGCGATCTTTAACTAGTGTCACAGGAATGGTTCAAATCATAGACAGTAAGACGTGTCAGTCTTCTTGTACTTAAGTCGGCAATGTGACTTTTATATTTAATACCGATGCAATTTTCGTGTTTCATCGTCAATAGGAAGGAACAAGGGATACAGTAAACAAGAAGTGAAGCATCGGAATCTATAACTAGTGTCACGGGAATGCTTCAAAACATAGACAGTAATAAGAGTCTGTTTTCCTATACTTAAGTCGGCATTGTGCCTTTTCTATTTAATTCTGATGCAATTCATGTGTTTCATCGTCAATTAGAAGGTCAGAGGGATACAGTAAACCTGAAGTGAAGCATCGGAATCTATAACTAGTGTCCTAGGAATGGTTCAAAATATAGACAGTAAGAAGAGCCAGTCTTCTTGTACTTGAGTCAACATTGTGCCAATGTATTTAATTCCGATGCAATTTCTGTGTTTCATCGTCAATAAGACGGTCAGAGGGATACAGTAAACCTGAAGTGAAGCATCGGAATCTACAACTAGTGTCACAGAAATGGTTCAAAACATAGACAGTAGGAAGAGCCAGTATTCTTGCACTTGATTT